>NC_135232.1:317286489-317589519 GCF_051348905.1 Ranitomeya variabilis | reverse complement strand
CAGTCAGTGAGAGCAGGAAGCAGACGGCAAGGGACCTGGACACCGAAAGGCGAGTATGTACTGTTTGTTTTTTTTTACATTTACGCTGGTAACCAGGGTAAACATCGGGTTACTAAGCGCGGCCCTGCGCTTAGTAACCCGATGTTTACCCTGGTTACCAGTGAAGACATCGCTGGATCGGTGTCACACACACCGATTCAGCGATGTCAGCGGGGCCTCAACGACCAAAAAAAGGTCCAGGCCATTCCGACACGACCAGCGATCTCGCAGCAGGGGCCTGATCGCTGGTACGTGTCACACATAGCGAGATCGCTATGGAGGTCGCTGTTGCGTCACAAAACTTGTGACTCAGCAGCGATCTCGCTAGCGATCTCGCTATGTGAGACGGGGGCTTAACAGTGAATTTGCCCAGTATGTTTCCCTATCTTTTTCAGGCTTGCTGAGGTAACAATCAAGTATGCAAACAGAGAGGCAAAGCAAGCAATTAAGGAAATCATGACCAGGGTGGTTTTTTTTGGTGCTAGGCCTTATCAGTGATCAGTTACTATGTGCAAGTCTGACAGCTCACTGACTTTTATCTCAGCATGGTGACACCGGAGGATTATAGATAAGATAAATAATTTTCTTACCTAGTTAGGAGTTGCAATCTCCTCTCTCCAGTGATCCGTTCTAAGATTGGAGGTCGTGTTCGCGGCTGGTCATCCCCGAACGTCTCATCCTAGCCTCACGGTTTGGCGCGCCAAATGTTGGGGTACACGAGATGCGTGTGTTCTCATCTTAGTTGTCTGCCGTCAAATTCCATAGGAATCACAAGACAAAGACAGTCAGTCGTGCCTCAAATGAATTCTGATTTATTGGTTGAATTGTACAGCATTTTATAGAGAGAAGTAAGGTGTTTTACCATACATTACCTCAATGCCTTATCTCATAATTATTGCAAATAATCATTGTAGATTGTGAGCCTTCGCGGGCAGGGTCCTCTCTCCTACTGTACCAGTTATGACTTGTATTGTTCAAGATTATTGTACTTGTTTTTATTATGTATACCCCTCCTCACTTGTAAAGCGCCATGGAATAAATGGCGCTATAACAATAAATAATAATAATAATAATAATAATAATAATAATTGCTGACGTCTGTCGCCCATGTCATTATCTTTTATGGTTAATCACTTAGCTCAAGCTGACATCTGTCTTGCCCATAATCTTCAAAGTCAATCAATATGGACAGTTATCTTTTTTATTATGTTGTTTCTTGCGCAGCAATAAAGTTTATTAATGGAAGAATCAGGGTTTTTCCCATTTGTACAGTTGCACATAGCATGTCGACCTTTGATCACCATGAGCCGAGTGGTACAGCGTGCTACGGGCATACTCGGTCATTTTAACATTATTCAGTATTATTCATTAATTGGTGTCTGTGATTCATCTAGACTGCTCAAAAAAATAAAGGGAACACTTAACCAACAGAATATAACTCCAAGTAAATCAAACTTCTGTGAAATCAAACTGTCCACTTAGGAAGCAACACTGATTGTCAATCAATTTCGCATGCTGTTGTGCAAATGGAATAGACAACAGATGGAAATTATTGTCAATTATCAAGACACACTCAATAAAGGAGTGGTTCTGCAGGTGTAGACCACAGACCACATCTCAGTACCAATGCTTTCTGGCTGATGTTTTGGTCACTTTTGAATGTTGGTTGTGCTTTCACACTCGTGGTAGCATGAGACGGACTCTACAACCCACACAAGTGGCTCAGGTAGTACAGCTCATCCATGATGGCACATCAATGCAAACTGTGGCGAGAAGGTTTGCTGTGTCTGTCAGCGTAGTGTCCAGAGGCTGGAGGCGCTACCAGGAGACAGGCCAGTACACCAGGAGACGTGGAGGGGTCGTAGGAGGGCAACTACCCAGCAGCAGGACCGCTACCTACTCCTTTGTGCAAGGAGCAGTGCCAAAGCCCTGCAAAATGACCTCCAGCAGGCCACTAACATCCATGTGTCTGCTCAAACTGTCAGAAACAGACTCCATGAGGGCCCGATGTCCACAAGTGCATCAAGAACATCAAGATTGGCAGATTTGACATTGACGCCCTGTGCTCTTCACGGATGAGAGTGGGTTCACACTGAGCAAATATGACAGACATGACAGAGTCTGGAGGCACCGTGGAGAATGTTCTGCTGCCTGCAACATCCTCCAGCATGACCAGTTTGGAAGTAGGTCAGTACTGGTGTGGGGAGGCATTTCATTGGAGGGCCGCACAGCACAGCCCTCCATGTGCTCGCCAGAGGTACCCTGACTGCCATTAGGTACCGGGATGAGATCCTCAAACCCATTGTGAGACTATATGCAGGTGCAGTAGACCCTGGTTCCTTCTGATGCATGACAATGCTAGGCCTCATGTGACTGAAGTGTGTCAGCCGTTCCTGCTTGATGAAGGCATTGATGCTAACGACTGGCCTGCCTGTTCCCCAGTAGGGAATCCAATCCAGCACATCTGGGACATCATGTCTTGTTCATCCACCAACGCCACATTGCAGCACAGACTGTCCAGGAGTTAACTGATGCTTCATTCCAGGTCTGGGAGGAGATCCCTCAGGATAACATTCACCGCCTGACTAGGAGCATGCTCAGGCGTTGTAGGGAGGTCATACAGGCATGTGAAGGCCACACACTACTGAGCATCATTTCCTTGTCTTGTGGCATTTCCACTGAAGTTGGATCAGCCTGCAATTTGATTTTGAACTTTGATTTTGAGCATCAATCCAAATCCAGACCTCCATGGGATATTAGTTGTGATTTACATTGATCATTTTTAGGTTTTACTGTTCTCAACGCATTCCACTATATAATGAATAAAGATTTACAACTGGAATATTTCATTCAGTGATACCTAGGATGTGGGATTTTAGTGTTCCCTTTATTTTTTTTGAGCAATTTATATATATATATATATATATATATATATATGTATATGTATATGTATATGTATATATATATATATATATATATATATATATATATATTCTAGCAAAGCGTCCATTTTTGAATATCTCCAGATCACATGCATATCCTTTCCGACCATCCCCCTCATATTCAAAAACGCTGTAATGTGCACAGTAGATCTAAAAAATGCATACTACCACGTTCCCATCCATCCCCTCTCAAAAATACCTATGGTTCGCTCTAAGGCTTCTTTATACACTTACCGTGGTTTTGCGGCCCCAATTGATTTCTATGGGGCTGCAAAAATGGTCCGCAATAATTCCACGGAACGCTGTATGGCCGTGAGGGCCGTATTTACGGTCGTGAATAAAAATATCGAGCTTGCTCGATACTTTTCACGGCTTACAGACATGGCCCCCCTTGTAAATCAATGGGGCTGCAAAAACAACGGAAGGTTGTTTTTGCGGTGCACCGCGACTTCCAGTTTTGCAGACCGCCGGGTTTTTTTTCGAATATTTTTGCCAGAGTATTGGAAACCCGAAAAACGGCGATCCGCAATTTTTTTGAGGTCCGTTATTGCGGCAGACCGTGAAAATTGCAGCAATACGGCCGGCAAAAAAGGCCCGCAATAACGAGCCTCAAAAAACACGGGAAGTATAAAAGAAGCCTAAAGTAGAAAGACAAGTGCTGCCACTTCCAATTTCACTCCTTTCCTTTCGGTCTGGCTTTGGTGCCTTGGGTCTTTACCAAATTGGTCGCAGAGATCATGGCCTACCTGAAGCAGAAGAACATAGTCATAGTCCTATATCTAGATTATTTTCTGTTAATATCCAGTTCAGAGGCCAAACTAGAAGGATATCTCAGTTTGGTTATCTCGACATTAGAAAATCAGGGTTGGGTTCTAAATCAAGGAAAATCAGACTTGATACCAGGAACCAGGAAGAGGTTTCTAGGCATTATTCTGGATTCCAGGTGAAGAATCACAGGACTCCTCTCAGCTAAAGGACCCGAAAGATAGAAAGGTGGAGAGCCTCTTAAGAAAATCTTGGGAGACCTCTGCCTCTTCCCTCAAAATTGATATTGCCTCCACGTGTGTTGCAAGATCCCTTTGTTGATGGATGGATAGCTGGAGAGCCATATATCTCAGGGGACCTCTAGAGGACAGCTATTGGACTCCCTTCAGTTGCTGAAGAATTCAATGGGTTTGTGCCGGATGCCTCAGCCGAGTCGGTCCGTATAGCTGCCAGAGCTATGGCCAACTCTGCTAGAAGGGCCCTATAGTTTAAAATGTGGGGCAGAGATGTCGTGAAAATTTAAGCTCTGTTCCATCCCTTTTAAGGGTGAATATGTATTTGGGCCTGCCCTAGACGAAATTCTACAAAAGGCCACAGATAAAAAGAAGTCTCTACTTGAACAGAAGCCAAAAAAGAAGCTTTTTTTTCATCACTCCTTGCTTCAGCCCCCTCAAACTAGAGGGAAAGGAAAAAAGGGAAGGTGGAGCTATGCTAATGGAAGGGGCAAAAACAAAAACAGCAGGAGGACAAGCAATGACTCGGACACTGTGGAGGGAGGCTCTCAAGATTCCTTCACCAGTGGATGTTGGTTTCCGAAAGCCATTGGGTTCTCAAGATCATCAGGGAGGACCTCCTAATAGAATTAGAGTCCTTCCCCCCTCAGGATTTAAGTGTCCCCTCTCTTACGTCCCCAAGTGCTCAAGGCCTCTTAATATCAGGTCTTCATGGCCTTTTGAATGAGAGTGTAATCTCCCCGTTTCCAAATCAGGAGTGGGAGAGAGGTCACTACTCTCGACTATTTATAGTACAGAAACCTTCTGGGGATGCACGTATAATCATAAACCTGGAGGGTCTCACCCGGCATTTCACATACCGAAAATTCACAATGGAATCAGTAAAAATGGCAATTCCTCTAATAGGTCCCCATTTTGTGATGACAACAATCGATGTAAAGGATGCCTATTTTCATATTCCCATTCATCCTCATCACAGAAAATATCTAAGATTTGCAGTTCTCCAAAATCAACAGGTGAAACACTATCAATACACTGTACTCCCATTCAGCATCTCATCAGCGCCAAGGATATTCTCAAAAATTATGGCAGAGACAGTGACCTACATTCTCAGACAGGACATCTGTATAGTACCATACTTAGACGACATAATAATCATAGCCCCATCCACTCAGATTCTCAAGGATCATGTACAGAGAGTGCTAGACATCCTTCAGTCTCTAGGGTGGATCCTGAATTTAAAAAAAATCAGAGCTCCAACCCTCCACAGTGAGGCAATTTCTAGGAGTGATTCTAGAATCCAAGAAGCAGATATCCTTCCTCCCACAGGATCGTTGCCTCAACCTGATGACAAAAATTTTGGATTTCAGAAAACTGAGATCTCCTACCCTCCGAGCGGCAATGTCTGTTTTGGGCTCCATGACGGCCTGCATCCAGTTGGTACCCTGGGCCCAGGCACACTGCAGGACTCTACAAGCTCACATTTTAAAATACTAGAATGGGAACCCCAATTCCTTGAACAAAAGAGTTCAGACCCCTGGCAGAGTAAAGGCATCTATGGCATGGTGGTTAAACCCCGGGAATCTCCAGAAAGGGGTAGCATGGTGTTAGTCACCCCTAATCACAGTAATCACAGACGCCAGCCAGAGGGGGTTGGGGTATAGTACTGCATTCCCCTTTTCAAGGTCTCTGGAGTCCAGGAATGGCTTCCAAATCATCCAATGTCAGAGAACTAAAGGCGGTAGAGGAAACCTTTCTGGCAGCAAGCAGAATGATTACAGGTAATCATATAAGAGTATATTCGGACAATGTCACCACAGTAGCTCACCTAAAATATCAGGGGAGCACGAGGTTTGACAATCTAAGGACTATATCAAGCCGAATATTTTGCTGGGCCAAAAGGCATCTCCTCTCCCTGACAGCTGTTCATTTGAGAGGATCCTCCAACCTAAGGGCAGACTTTTTGAGTCGACAGAGGTTAGCTGCCAGGCTTCTGAAGCCCAGGTACTGCGTGCGAAGGGGCTGTCGGACAAGGTGAATGACACGCTATAGATGTCCAGAAAACCAGTCATTAGTGTGATATACAATAAAATATGGAAGAAATTCTCATCCTGGTGCATGCCTAACCCACCAGACTCTTTTTACCCCAATATATCTCAGATTTTGGACTTTTTACAGAGAGGACTAGAACTAGGCCTGAAGCCTAGTACCTTAAAAGTTCAGGTCTGGGCCCTTAGTTCCTTCTTTGACCACGACTTAGCTGGCCACCGTTGGATTAAAAGATTCATGCTGTCAGCCCTTAGGAAATCTCCCAGGAAACAGCCTGCTATCCCGCCAATTGGACTTAAATGTAGTCCTTAAGGGCCTCATGCGACCTCCATTCGAACCTCTGTCGTCATGTACGCCTCAGTTCCTTTTCCCTTCTTGGTGGCCATTACTACAGCAAGACGTGTGAGAACTACCTGCGCTGTCCATTAGGGAGCCTTATTTTCCAGGACATCCCCCTGACAGCACTCTGGAGGACATCCTCCTCCTCCTTGCAGGGACAGGAAAAACAACACGAGAGGTTAAAAGGTCCCACTCCGCCCCCTTTCCTTTAGTGTTTTTCCTGTCCCTGCATGGAGGGACACACGAGAGTCAGCAGAAGCTTGCCGGACCGGAAGGCTTAGAGGGATCATGCGGCTGAGCCAATATCTTTCCCCCTCGTCGGTAGCCCAGGGCAGAAACTTCCCGGGTGGGAGTCCCTCTGCCCAGAGACCAGTCGAGCGGACGGGCTCCTGGGTGAGCCGCTTCCTCCCAGGGGGGGCTCTCGGCTCAGGCGCCATGCTGGAGAAGAGGCGCCAGTTCTAGGAAGGAGAAGAGGCGCGGGAACCCACAAGCTCACACACGAGCATGGAGGGGTCAGCAGAACCTCCGGAGACAAGCGTGCGTTCCACTGCGTGGAACGCCGAAGTAAGTGATCAGAGTAGCCGAAACGTCATTTCCGGTGACGTCGGTGGACGTCATTTCCGGTGACGTCGGCGGCCTAGCAGGCGTCCCACGGTGTGGAACGCAGAAATAGTCGTCATAATCGAGCGCTGATCCAGGTGATAGCAGCGCATGGTCGTCCAGCATTTCACAGCGGGAGGAGCGGCGGGCGCCAGATTTGAATTAGGTCGCACAGACTTCCGACCACAGGGATTCGTGGTAACTCAGTCCAGAGTCACGAGGTGGCACAGGGACTGGAGCTGAGGTCTGCAATGCCGGAGACAAAAGGTGAGTGCAGCGGTGCTGCTATATCCTTCTGTCAGGGGATGTCACATTTACACAGGCCTGATTGTTTTTTTTTAACAGAGGATATGGAACTCAGGAGTGAGGTGGCGGGGGTAAGTGCGCATAGCGCAGTTGTACCTACTCACATATTTCTAGACACTAAGCAGTACCCATTCTTATGCTTAGGATAAGGAGGTTCCGCAGACATCCCTCCCAGCGACAAAGAAGTCAGGCAAGGCTTTGGCAAAGTCTAGACCAGTGATGGCGAACCTATGACACGCGTGTCAGTGCTGACACGCGTAGTCATTTTCAGTGACACGCCGGCCGCCGGCCGCGGCCCCATAGAAATTGCCTCTTTCCCAGGGTCTGAAGAAGAGGAAACTCTCCTTCAGGCCCTGGGAACCATATTAATATGTAAAATAAAGAATTAAAATAAAAAATATTGCTATACTCACCTGTCCGACGCAGCCTGGACGTCCGCGAGGGAACCGGCAGCGTTGTTTGCTTAAAAATCGCGGTTTTCCTTCCTTCCTTGAAGTCCCGGCTTGTGATTGGTTGCGTGCCGCCCATGTGACCGAGACGCGACCAATCACAGCAAGCCGTGACGTAATTTTAGGTCCTTCAGGATTTTAAAATTACGTTCCGGCGTTGTGATTGGTTGCGTCGCCCATGTGACCGCACGCAACCAATCACAACGCCGGAACGTAATTTTAAAATCCTGAAGGACCTAAAATTACGTCACGGCTTGCTGTGATTGGTCGCGTCTCGGTCACATGGGCGGCACGCAACCAATCACAAGCCGGGACTTCAAGTAAGGAAGGAAAACCGCGATTTTTAAGCAAACAACGCTGCCGGTTCCCTCGCGGACGTCCAGGCTGCGTCGGACAGGTGAGTATAGCAATATTTTTTATTTTAATTCTTTATTTTACACACATTAATGTTGTTTCGATACCGATACCCGATACCACAAAAGTATCGGATCTCGGTATCGGAATTCCGATACAGCAAATATCGGCCGATACCCGATACTTGCGGTATCGGAATACTAAACAATGGCATCCGATCCGATTTTTTATCGGATCGGATGCCATGCAGGAGGTCTGTGGGTCCAAACAACAGAGCTCCGGTGCAGAGCGTCTAGGCCTGGGACTTCCGGTAGGCCAGGCGCAGCTCCCGGAAGTCCCAGGCCTCTGCGTCGGATCTGTGTTGTTTGGGCGACATTGCGCTGCTCCCTGCTGCGCCGACCAGAAGTCCCAGGCTGCACCGACCAGAAGTCCCAGGCTGCACTTCTGAGGCCTGAGGAGATAGCTGTCTGGAGGCCCTGTGATAGCTGTCTGGACTCAGGCCCTGTGATAGCTGTCTGGAGGCCCTGTGATAGCTGTCTGGACTCAGGCCCTGTGATAGCTGTCTGGACTCAGGCCCTGTGATTGCTGTCTGGACTCAGGCCCTGTGATAGCTGTCTGGAGGCCCTGTGATAGCTGTCTGGACTCAGGCCCTGTGATAGCTGTCTGGAGGCCCTGTGATAGCTGTCTGGACTCAGGCCCTGTGATAGCTGTCTGGAGGCCCTGTGATAGCTGTCTGGACTCAGGCCCTGTGATAGCTGTCTGGACTCAGGCCCTGTGATTGCTGTCTGGAGGCCCTGTGATTGCTGTCTGGACTCAGGCCCTGTGATAGCTGTCTGGACTCAGGCCCTGTGATAGCTGTCTGGACTCAGGCCCTGTGATAGCTGTCTGGACTCAGGCCCTGTGATTGCTGTCTGGACTCAGGCCCTGTGATAGCTGTCTGGACTCAGGCCCTGTGATTGCTGTCTGGACTCAGGCCCTGTGATAGCTGTCTGGAGGCCCTGTGATAGCTGTCTGGACTCAGGCCCTGTGATAGCTGTCTGGAGGCCCTGTGATAGCTGTCTGGAGGCCCTGTGATAGCTGTCTGGACTCAGGCCCTGTGATAGCTGTCTGGACTCAGGCCCTGTGATTGCTGTCTGGAGGCCCTGTGATTGCTGTCTGGACTCAGGCCCTGTGATAGCTGTCTGGACTCAGGCCCTGTGATAGCTGTCTGGACTCAGGCCCTGTGATAGCTGTCTGGACTCAGGCCCTGTGATAGCTGTCTGGACTCAGGCCCTGTGATTGCTGTCTGGACTCAGGCCCTGTGATTGCTGTCTGGACTCAGGCCCTGTGATAGCTGTCTGGACTCAGGCCCTGTGATTGCTGTCTGGACTCAGGCCCTGTGATTGCTGTCTGGACTCAGGCCCTGTGATTGCTGTCTGGACTCAGGCCCTGTGATAGCTGTCTGGACTCAGGCCCTGTGATAGCTGTCTGGACTCAGGCCCTGTGATAGCTGTCTGGACTCAGGCCCTGTGATTGCTGTCTGGACTCAGGCCCTGTGATAGCTGTCTGGACTCAGGCCCTGTGATTGCTGTCTGGACTCAGGCCCTGTGATTGCTGTCTGGACTCAGGCCCTGTGATTGCTGTCTGGACTCAGGCCCTGTGATAGCTGTCTGGACTCAGGCCCTGTGATTGCTGTCTGGACTCAGGCCCTGTGATTGCTGTCTGGACTCAGGCCCTGTGATTGCTGTCTGGACTCAGGCCCTGTGATAGCTGTCTGGACTCAGGCCCTGTGATAGCTGTCTGGACTCAGGCCCTGTGATTGCTGTCTGGACTCAGGCCCTGTGATTGCTGTCTGGACTCAGGCCCTGTGATAGCTGTCTGGACTCAGGCCCTGTGATAGCTGTCTGGACTCAGGCCCTGTGATAGCTGTCTGGACTCAGGCCCTGTGATAGCTGTCTGGACTCAGGCCCTGTGATAGCTGTCTGGACTCAGGCCCTGTGATTGCTGTCTGGACTCAGGCCCTGTGATAGCTGTCTGGACTCAGGCCCTGTGATAGCTGTCTGGACTCAGGCCCTGTGATTGCTGTCTGGACTCAGGCCCTGTGATTGCTGTCTGGACTCAGGCCCTGTGATAGCTGTCTGGACTCAGGCCCTGTGATTGCTGTCTGGACTCAGGCCCTGTGATAGCTGTCTGGACTCAGGCCCTGTGATTGCTGTCTGGACTCAGGCCCTGTGATTGCTGTCTGGACTCAGGCCCTGTGATTGCTGTCTGGACTCAGGCCCTGTGATTGCTGTCTGGACTCAGGCCCTGTGATTGCTGTCTGGACTCAGGCCCTGTGATTGCTGTCTGGACTCAGGCCCTGTGATTGCTGTCTGGACTCAGGCCCTGTGATTGCTGTCTGGACTCAGGCCCTGTGATTGCTGTCTGGACTCAGGCCCTGTGATTGCTGTCTGGACTCAGGCCCTGTGATTGCTGTCTGGACTCAGGCCCTGTGATTGCTGTCTGGACTCAGGCCCTGTGATTGCTGTCTGGACTCAGGCCCTGTGATAGCTGTCTGGACTCAGGCCCTGTGATAGCTGTCTGGACTCAGGCCCTGTGATTGCTGTCTGGACTCAGGCCCTGTGATTGCTGTCTGGACTCAGGCCCTGTGATTGCTGTCTGGACTCAGGCCCTGTGATTGCTGTCTGGACTCAGGCCCTGTGATTGCTGTCTGGACTCAGGCCCTGTGATAGCTGTCTGGACTCAGGCCCTGTGATTGCTGTCTGGACTCAGGCCCTGTGATAGCTGTCTGGAGGCCCTGTGATAGCTGTCTGGACTCAGGCCCTGTGATAGCTGTCTGGAGGCCCTGTGATAGCTGTCTGGAGGCCCTGTGATAGCTGTCTGGACTCAGGCCCTGTGATAGCTGTCTGGACTCAGGCCCTGTGATTGCTGTCTGGAGGCCCTGTGATTGCTGTCTGGACTCAGGCCCTGTGATAGCTGTCTGGACTCAGGCCCTGTGATAGCTGTCTGGACTCAGGCCCTGTGATAGCTGTCTGGACTCAGGCCCTGTGATAGCTGTCTGGACTCAGGCCCTGTGATTGCTGTCTGGACTCAGGCCCTGTGATTGCTGTCTGGACTCAGGCCCTGTGATAGCTGTCTGGACTCAGGCCCTGTGATTGCTGTCTGGACTCAGGCCCTGTGATTGCTGTCTGGACTCAGGCCCTGTGATTGCTGTCTGGACTCAGGCCCTGTGATTGCTGTCTGGACTCAGGCCCTGTGATTGCTGTCTGGACTCAGGCCCTGTGATTGCTGTCTGGACTCAGGCCCTGTGATTGCTGTCTGGACTCAGGCCCTGTGATTGCTGTCTGGACTCAGGCCCTGTGATTGCTGTCTGGACTCAGGCCCTGTGATAGCTGTCTGGACTCAGGCCCTGTGATTGCTGTCTGGACTCAGGCCCTGTGATAGCTGTCTGGACTCAGGCCCTGTGATTGCTGTCTGGACTCAGGCCCTGTGATTGCTGTCTGGACTCAGGCCCTGTGATTGCTGTCTGGACTCAGGCCCTGTGATTGCTGTCTGGACTCAGGCCCTGTGATTGCTGTCTGGACTCAGGCCCTGTGATTGCTGTCTGGACTCAGGCCCTGTGATTGCTGTCTGGACTCAGGCCCTGTGATTGCTGTCTGGACTCAGGCCCTGTGATTGCTGTCTGGACTCAGGCCCTGTGATTGCTGTCTGGACTCAGGCCCTGTGATTGCTGTCTGGACTCAGGCCCTGTGATTGCTGTCTGGACTCAGGCCCTGTGATTGCTGTCTGGACTCAGGCCCTGTGATTGCTGTCTGGACTCAGGCCCTGTGATTGCTGTCTGGACTGAGGCCCTGTGACTACTACAGCAACCATCATCCAGTGAACTGTGGGGTGTCATTGGCCATTACTGAGATAAGTGAGAGGGAGGCATCAGTGATGGCGAACCTGTGGCAGTCCAGCTGTTGCAAAACTACAATTCCCATCATGGCTGGCCATTCAAAGCAAAGGCTTTGGCTGTAAAGACATGATGGGAATTGTAGTTTTGCAACAGCTGGAGTGCCACAGGTTCGCCATCACTGGAAGAATTCCCCCTCCCCCTCACTTATCTTAGTTCAAGGCACCCCACACAAGTTAAATAATAGCAAGACCAACAAAAGAAACCAACTGACAGATGAACAAAGAAGTCACTAAGCAGGTAAGTTAATTCTAATTATACATATTTGTTATTTAAACTATACATGTCGCAAAATTATGTTTTTTTATCAAGGTGACACACCACCCAAGTTATGCTCAGTTTTTTGGCGAATTTTGACACACCGAGCTCAAAAGGTTGCCCATCACTGGTCTAGACAGTGCTCCATATGTCATGTAAAGCTGCCTGGAGCATATAAGAAAGATCTTTGCAGGTCCTGTATCTCTAAGGTTGTAAGGGTACTGTCACACAGTACCATTTTGATCGCTACGACGGCACGATCCGTGACGTCGCAGCGATCGTATGAATATCGCTCCAGCGTCGTAGACTGCGGTCACACGTTGCAATCACGGCGCTGGAGCGATGCCGAAGTCCCCGGTAACCAGGGTAAACATCGGGTAACTAAGCGCAGGGCCGCGCTTAGTAACCCGATGTTTACCGTGGTTACCAGCGTAAAAGTAATAAAAAAACAAACAGTACATACTTACATTCCGGTGTCTGTCCCCGGCGTTCTGCTTCTCTCCACTGTGTAAGCGCCATAGCCGGCAAGCACAGCGGTGACGTCAGACGTCACCGCTGTGCTCGCTTTCCGGCTGGCAGACGCTCACACAGTGGAGAGAAGCTGAGACGCTGGAGGACAGACACCGGAATGTAAGTATGTACTGTTTGTTTTTTTACGTTTACGCTGGTAACCACGGTAAACATCGGGTTACTAAGCGCGGCCCTGCGCTTAGTTACCCGATGTTTACCCTGGTTACAAGCGAACACATCGCTGGATCGCTGTCACACACAACGATCCAGCGATGTCAGCGGGTGATCAAGCGACGAAAGAAAGTTCCACACGATCTGCTACGACGTACGATTCTCAGCAGGATCCCTGATCGCTGCTGCGTGTCAGACACTGCGATATCGTAACGATATCGCTAGAACGTCACGAATCGTACCGTCGTAGCGATCAAAATGTGACTGTGTGACAGTACCCTAAGAGAGGAACAACCATCATTCTTATCAGAGATAAGTCTAATTTGGGAGGAGGTACAAAGTTCATTAGCTACCATGGCACAGCAGTATCCTTCCAGCCCAAGTCCGAGTCGCAAGAGACCGCGAATGGACCCAGAACAAGGGGATATGGATATTTCTTCTAAAGAAGAATCAGACTTTAGGAGTTCGGATCAGGAAGAAGGAGAACTGCCTCTAGGAGAACAGGATCAGGGAAGGAAGTTTCTCTTTCCTGTGGAAGACACAGAAGAATTAGTTCAAGCAGTGAGAAATACGATGCAGATGAAGGAAGAGCCACGTCCAAAGTCCAGACAGGATTTGATGTTTGGAGGTCTTACATCTCAAAGACAGACGGTGTTCCCAGTGAGCGAACACATCAGACTTATGATATTGCAAGAATGGAAGGATGCAGAACGCAGACTGGTGATGTCCCGAGAATTTAAAGGCCGTCTACTGTTTGACCAAGAGGATATCAAAACATGGGAAGAGATCCCGAAAGTCGACGTACCTGTGGCCAAGGTTACAAAGAAAACAGCTATTCCCTTTGAGGATTTGTCAAGCCTCAGAGATGCCATGGACTGCAAGACAGATATTTTCTTGCGTCGAGCTTGGGAAACATCGGCAGCTCTGATAAAGGCTAACATAGCTGCCACGTCAGTGGCCAGGTCCATGTACTTGTGGATGGGACAGTTAGAGGAACATTTGGGTAATAAGACCCCGTGAGCTGATATAATCAGCTACCCATCATAAAATCTGCTACAGCCTTCATGGCTGATACGTCAGCGGAATCAGTGAGATTTGCAGCCAGAAATAGTTCCTTATCTAATGCAACCCGTAGGGCTATATGGCTTAAATCTTGGTCAGGAGATAATGCCTCTAAAAATAAGTTATGTGCCATTCCCTTTTCAGGATCCAGGGTATTTGGACAGGCATTAGATGACATTTTAGAGTTCGCGTCGGATAATAAAAAAGGTTTTCCCGAGGATAAACCTAAGAAATTTCAGCCATTTCGGAAAAGACCCCACCTTGAAGTGCCTATAGAGGCAAACAACCTGACTATAGAGAACAGTGGAGATCCAGCAGAGGTGCCTATAGAGGATCCTATGCTCAGAACAGAAGGGGAAGAAATTCCCTCTTTGGGTCAAGCTCTAGATCTAGGAGACAATGACGCCATAGGTATAGGGGGCAGGCTCAGTCTTTTTTTTGAACAACTGGAGGCGGATCACAAAGAATGCATATGTCCTCAATATAATATCCGAGGGTTACAAGATAGAACTTATGTTGAGGAGAGGCATAAGATCAAATACTTAATTAACCTCAAGACATAAGGTAATTGAGAGAAGCAACCCATAACATGTATTGTTTAACCTTACATAGGTTTTCCTCAGATCAAAGTGAGACACTAAAGATGGCTACCATCTCCTGTATCAGATCCATGTGCTCTGGTATCCAATATGAACAATGAAGACACTAAAGATGGCCACCATTTCCTGTATCAGCAGGCCATGTGTTGGTGTCCAAGATGACGCCCACCCTGATGACCTCATGGATCCACCCACAGTGACGCCCACCCTGATGACCTCATGGACCAACCCACCCTGATGACCTCATGGATCCGCCCATGGACTTGCTCATTGCCCAACCCACTAACCAATGGAATACATCCGATCACTCCCATTTTAGAGCTAACCGAGCCCCCTTACAGAAAATATATAAGATGTGTTTTAAGCCAAATAAAGTCCTTCTTGGAGCTGAGCCACACATTGATCAAGGAGAGTTACAGCTGACTGTGTCTGGTGTATTTCTTTAGTGCACATGATCAATATCCATTAGGCCAGGAGTAGGCAACTAGAGAATTGAACATTTTATTAATTGTTCAACCCAACACTTATATCTCCAGCACCACAGAGGTGTATCTCACCGACAATTGTGGCAAACAATTCTCCAATGTTCACAGACCTTCATAAACTGTTCAGCTCTCAGGTCATAGTGTGGGTTCCCATAGCAGAAATAGGCAAAGGTCACTACTCTTCCCTATTCTCAATCCCAAAACCGTCAGGAGAAACACGCACGATAATAAACCTAAAACCTTTAAACGTATGCGTCAAATACAAGAGGTTCAGAATGGAATTGATAAGGTCAACCATCCACCTTATAGACAAAAATTCTGTAATGTGTACTCTTGATCTGAAGAGTGCGTATTATCAGGTTCCAATCCATTCAACTTCTCAGGAGCTTCTGAGGTTTTCGGTAAGATTTCCAGACCAAACCTGCCACCTCCAATTTCAGTGCCTCCCGTTCGGCCTTGCCTCAGCGCCAAGAATATTTACAAAGCTGGTAGCAGAGGTAGTGGCATACTTAAGAAACAAAGGAATTACAATAATTCCTTATTTGGACGATTTTCTCCTGGTAGCCAGAGCAAAAGACGCTTTACTCCTACACAGAGATTGAGCTATAACAGTGTTGGAACACCTGCGTTGGGTCGTAAATCGAAAGAAGTCACACCTAAAGCCCGAGTCTCGGAAGGTATTCCTGGAAGTTCTTCTGGATGCTACCTCAAGACAATCCTTTCTACCAAGAGAAAAGCAGGAGTCAATGAGAAAGTTGATCATAGAATTCATGAGGCATCGGGTTACTATAAGATCAGCCATGAAGATCTTAGGAAAAATGACGGCTTGTATTACTTGTGTAAGATGGGCCCAAGCTCACTCAAGATTATTACAAGATCAGGTTCTCTCGGTATGGGATGATCGTCGTCAGTCGTCTCTGGACAGAATAATTCAACTATCAACGGCAGTAAAAAGATCATTGCGGTGGTGGACACAATGCAGCAACCTAAGAATAGGTGTTCCATGGACCTTGACCTCTTGTGTGGTGATCACCACAGACGCCAGTCAGTGGGGATGGGGAGCGCATCTAGAAGGAACTTTCGTCCAGGGCAGGTGGCCCGAAGACATCAGCCACAAATCATCAAAATACAGAGAGCTTTACGCGGTTTGGGAGGCCCTAAGAAGAAATCGTTCTCGCCTAAAGAACAAGCATGTGAAGATCCTAACAGACAACATGACAGATGTATCCTTCATAAAACATCAGGGAGGTCCCAGACACAAACCGCTTCAAGAGTTAGCGCAAAGGATATTTGTTTGGGCAGAGAACACAGTTCTGTCAATTACAGCAGTGCACTTAGAAGGATCTCAGAATGTCCTGGCCGATTACCTGAGCAGAAAGAAAGTCTGTCCAACAGAATGGGAACTAAATCAAGAGATCTTCCAACTATTATGTCACCGTTGGGGGACTCCGAAAATAGATTTATTTGCCACAAGAAAAAATTCGAAGGTGGCCAGATTCTATTCCCTCAACCCTGCGGACATGCCGGAAGCAGTCGACGCCTTAAGTCAAACATGGGACGAACCACTCTCTTATGCGTTTCCTCCACTAGCACTCATTCTGATGGTACTGAGGAAAATTCAGGAAGACCAGGCAACAGTTCTGATGATTGCACCATTCTGGCCAAAAAGAAGCTGGTTTCCATTGCTGGGATCCATGACAACAGAGAACCCAATCAAACTTCCTCTATGGAAGGACATCATTTATCAAGGTCCTGTTTTACACCAAAACCCGGAACGATTACACATTTCAGCATGGATCCTGAGAGGGACATTTTAAAAGCCAGAGGTTTATCCGATGAAGTCATTTCAACCATTCAGGCTAGTCGGAAACCAGTAACTTCAGCCATTTACTACAAAATCTGGAAAAGATTCTGTATGGAGGGTGGCAGGTCGGCCGTGATGCCGGAGACCCCGGATGTTCCCAGAGTTCTGGATTTTCTCCAATCCGGTTTCAATATGGGGCTTAGACCTAGTACCCTTAAGGTACAGATCGCAGCTCTCAGCACTTTCTTAGATTTTCCTTTGGCCTCGCACGCGTGGATAGTTAGGTTCGTAAAAGCCTTCCAGAGATTGCGTCCCACTTTTAGACAATTGACTCCCACTTGGGACTTAAATCTAGTTCTCAGGGCTCTATGTAAGAACCCTTATACCCTTGAGGAAGACATGCCTATTGCGGTTCGTACATGGAAAACAGCCTTTTTGGTAGCGATTACAACGGCCAAAAGAGTGGGGGAAATTCAAGCCCTGTCTATTAGGGATCCATACCTTCAGATTCGTGACGACCATATAATCTTAAAATTAGATCCATCATTTATTCCTAAAATAGCTTCAGTACAAAACAGAAACCAGGAAATAATTTTACCCTCCTTTTGCGATAACCCCTCTAATGCAAAAGAGCAATCTTTACATTCTCTTGATGTCAGACAAGCAGTGCTAGACTGTCTAGAAGCTACTAGTACCTGGAGAAAAGATCCCAATCTATTCATCCTTTTTGGGGGAAAAAATAGGGGTAAAAAAGCTTCCAAAACCTCTTTAGCTAGATGGATCACTACAGTAATTGCTAAAACCTACTCATCAGAAGGGGTAGATTGTCCAGTAGGAATTAAAGCCTATTCTACTAGGGCCATTTCAGCCTCATGGGCTGAACGGGCAGGGGCGTCACTGGAACAAATTTGTAAAGCCGCAACTTGGGCCAGGGTGAACACATTTTGCAAACATAAACTAGACGTGTTAGCAGCCCAGCAAACATCATTTGGGAGAAAGGTTCTCCAGGCAGTTGTCCCACCCTAAAGGAGGTTTCTTTGGTATTCTCCAGAATGCTGTCAGGGGGACATCCTGGAAAATGGGTATTAGACCTGCCGGTAATTCGGTTTCCAGGAGTCCATCCTGACAGCACCGTTACTTCCCCCCCTATGTATACTATTTCATGTGCTGTAATATGTTTTGGTTAATAAAGAATTCAAATTATATCTATCCATGGTGTGGTACTTAATCTCTCGTGTTGTTTTTCCTGTCCCTGCAAGGAGGAGGAGGACGTCCTCCAGAGTGCTGTCAGGATGGACTCCTGGAAACCGAATTACCGGTAGGTCTAATACCCATTTTACAATTAGAGATGACTGCTTAGTACTGCGACTTGATCCATCATTCCTACCCAAGGTTGTTTCAGATTTTCACCACTCACAAGAAATATTGCTCCCCTCCTTCTGCCAAAATCCAAAAAATGCAGGGGAAAAAGAATTTCATACTCTCGATGTCCGGCGGACGATTTTATATTACTTAGAGCAACCTAAATCATGGAGAATTGACTCAAATCTATTTATTAACTCTTCAGGGCGAAATAAAGGTAGGAAAGTGGCGGAGTATCATCGCAGGATGGATCAGGAGAGCCATTTCTGAATCATACCTGGCTCAAGATATGATGCCTCTGGAGGGCGTCAGAGCTCACTCAACAAGATCTACCTCAGCCTCCTGGGCAGAAATAGCTGGCGCATCTACAGAGCAGATTTGTAGGGCCGCCACTTGGTTGTCCATCCATACTTTTACAAAACCCTATAGGTTGGACTTACTGTCCAGCCAGGACTTAGCCTTCGGCCAGAAGGTTCTTCAGGCCGTTGTTCCCCCTAGTTGCAGAATAGGTTGGTATTCCTCCTATGCTGCCATTGAAGGTGACTAGAGAAAATAGAATTAGTCTTACCGGTAATTTGGTTTCTAGGAACCTTCCACGACAGCACTATTTTCCCTCCTATGTTCCTTGGTTAATTATATGGAACTTTAAAATAACCGATGCTATGGGATTCATTATAAGTCACTGGCGACTACGAGGTGGGAGGGTCTTTTAACCTCTTTGTGCTTCCTGTCCCCCTTTAGGGCGTGGAGACAACCTCCTATGCTGTCGTGGAAGGTTCCTAGAAACTGAATTACCGGTAAGACTAATTCTATTTTCTCAGGGGCCAGGTCTTCATCGAAACCCAGAGAGGCTGCAGTTATCTGCATGGATCCTAAGAGGAGGATCTTAAGAGCTAAGGGTCTGTCCGACCAGGTAATCTCCACAATCCAGGCCAGCTGTAACCCAGTTACTTGTGCAATTTATAATAAAATTTGGAAGAGGTTTTGCTTGGAATGTTGTACCTCTTCTATAGACACTTCCCACCCTGACATTTCGAGAATTTTAGATTTTCTTCAGGCGCGGTTTAATAAAGGGTTGAGACCCATGGGTAGCAAGATTTTCTAGAGCCATTCAGAGGTTGAGGCCCACAATAAGGAAATCAGTCTCACCCTGGGCCTTAAATTTAGTCAACGCCCTGTGCAAGCTCCCTTGTGAGCCGGTAGAGAACACTAACATTGCTAAACTCACGCTCAAGACAGTATTTTTAGTAGCAATCACCTCAGCCAAAAGACTAGGAGAAATGCAGGTCCAGAACCCTTACATTCAGATCTTTGATGACCATCCTGACAGCACTGTTACTTCCCTCCCTTTGATTTTTTTTTGTACTATTGTGATGACTAACTTGTACAGAATTTCAATAAAATAGAACTGCATCCATCCTGGTGTGGTACTTGGAGAATACACTGGTGGCTGTGGGTGGGAGGGGTCTTTTAACCTCTCGTTGGTTTCCAGTCCCTATAAAGATAGAAGGACAACCTCCTTGGTGCTGTCAGGATGGACTCCTGGAAACAATATTACCGGTAGGTCCAATCCCCATTTTTTTAAGCTACCAACACAACTAGGTAGACTCTTTTGGCCAGAGTCTAGTCTACTCTAACCTATTAAATATTTGTTAAAATATCCAATACTCTCTTTAGCTATATTTTTATTTATGTTTCTTTAACGGAATGTGTGACATACATTTTTTAAAATGAACAATAATACCATATACATGTACAAGGGTCAATTACTGTCACACCGTGACCAGACCACATATTACTACCACATAGCGACAGAATAATACTACATACAAGGCACAAATACCACAACACCATGGCCGGACCACATATTACCACCACGTAGTGATCTATAATACCACATACAAAGGACAAATACCACCACACCATGTTCAGACCACATATTACCACCACATACAGTACAGACCAAAAGTTTGGACACACCTTCTCATGTAAAGATTTTTCTGTATTTTCATGACTATGAAAATTGTAAATTCACACTGAAGGCATCAAAACTATGAATTAACACATGTGGAATTATATACTTAACAAAAAAGTGTGAAACATCTGGCGTAGCACTCCATCACTCTCCTTCTTGGTCAAATAGCCCTTACACAGCCTGGAGGTGTGTTTGGGGTCATTGTCCTGTTGAAAAATAAATGATGGTCCAACTAAACGCAAACCATATGGAATAGCATGCCGCTGCAAGATGCTGTGGTAGCCATGCTGGTTCAGTAAGCCTTCAATTTTGAATAAATGCTCACAGACGTACAAAGAGGACTTAAAAATCCTCCAGAAAATTGACAAAAAAATCACAGAGAAAAAAGCAGAGATGGTTACCTGCTGAAGCCTCCAAACAAATGCACCAGCAGGGCGCATCGGATCCGATTAATGATGGCAAAAGTAAGAATTAGTCCTACCGGTAAGTATGTTTCCAGGAGTCCATCATGACAGCACCACCAGGAGGTTGTCCTTCTTATCCTAGATAGGGACAGGAAACACAGAAGAGGTTAAATATAGCCCCTCCCCACCTCCACCCCTCAGTGATTTTTCCAAGTACCACAACAGGATGGATGCAACTCTATTTTATTGAAATTCCTTCTACAAATGTTTATATCACATATCAGACAGGAACTCAAGGGAGGGTATATAAGGGGTGCTGTCATGATGGGCTCCTGGAAACATACTTACCGGTAGGACTAATTCCTACTTTCCATGACGCCCCTCCTGACAGCACCACCAGGAGAAATACCAAATAACTCCTTATTTTTTAGGGCGGAATCACAGCCTGGAGGACTTTCCTCCCAAATGTAGTCTGTTGATTCACAGTTACATCTAACTTATAATGTCTACAAAAGGTATTTGACCTCGACCATGTTGCAGCTTTGCATATTTGGTCCATAGAAGCCCCAGTGCTTTCTGCCCATGAGGCTGAGATTGCTCTCAACGAATGTGCCTTGAGGCTTTCTGGAGGGGTTCTTCCTGCCAAGATATAGGCTGCCGTGATGGTAGATTTAATCCATCTTGCTAGAGTAGCTTTGGATGCTTTTTTCCCCTTGTTCTTTCCGGCCATCTGGACGAAGAGGTTAGAGTCAATTTTCCAACTATCTGTAATCTCCAAGTAGTGTAGAATTGTCCTTTTTACATCTAGAGCGTGAATAAACCGCTCCTTGTCATTACTGAAGTTCTGGCAGAACGTAGGCAGAACAATTTCTTGACTTCTGTGGAAGTCTGTAACCACTTTAGGTAAGAAACCCGGGATTTAGTTTAAGGATGATACAGTCATCCTGGACCTTTAGGTATGGATGTTTAACAGAGAAAGATTTGATCTCACCAACGCGACGCGCTGACGTTATTGCCACTAGGAAGAGAGCCTTAAATGTTACAGCTCTCAGGTCTGCTTGAGCTAATGGCTCATATGGTTCCTTACAAAGTTCATTTAGCACTAAGTTTAGGTCCCAGGGAGGCACTCAACTCCTCTAAGGGTACTGTCACACAGTGACACTTTGGACGCTACGACGGCACGATCCGTGACGTCACAGCGTCGTATAATTATCGCTCCAGCGTCGTAGACTGCGGTCACACTTTGCAATCACGGCGCTGGAGCGATGCCGAAGTCCCCCGGTAACCAGGGTAAACATCGGGTTACTAAGCGCCGGGCCGCGCTTAGTAACCCGATGTTTACCGTGGTTACCAGCGTAAAAGTAAAAAAAAACAAAACGTACATACTCACCATCTGATGTCCGTCAGGTCCCTTGGCGTCTGCTTCCTGCTCTGACTGAGTGCCGCCGTACAGTGAGAGCACAGCACAGCAGTGACGTCACCGCTGTGATCTGCTCTCACTTTCCGGCCGGCAGACAGTCAGAGCGGGAAGCGGACGGCAAGGGACCTGACGGACATCAGATGGTGAGCATGTACGGTTTGGTTTTTTTAACTTTTACGCTGGTAACCACGGTAAACATCGGGTTACTAAGCGCGGCCCGGCGCTTAGTAACCCGATGTTTACCCTGGTTACCAGCGAACGCATCGCTGGATCGCTGTCACACACAACGATCCAGCGATGACAGCGGGAGATCCAGCGACGAAATAAAGTTCCAAACGATCTGCTACGATGTACGATTCTCAGCAGGGTCCCTGATCGCAGTAGCGTGTCAGACATTGCGAGATCGTAACGATATCGCTAGAACGTCACGAATCGTGCCATCGTAGCGATGAAAATGCCACTGTGTGACGGTACCCTTAGTCTCTGAATGGCCTTGACGAACCTCACTATCCATGGATGAGAGGCTAGCTGGAAGTCGTAGAAGGAACTGAGGGCCGAGATCTGTACCTTCAGTGTACTAGGCCTTAGTCCTTTATCGAACCCCGACTGGAGAAAGTCTATAATTTTGGGAATATTTGGACCTTGAGAGACCGATACGGGAACTGTACTCTGAGAACAGAACTTTTTCCATATCTTTCTGTATATTGCGGCAGTTACCGGTTTCCTACTGTTTTGAATAGTAGCAATGACTGGTTCCGAGAGGCCTTTTGATCTTAGGATCTCTTTTTCAGGATCCATGCTGCTAACTGTAGTAGGCCTGGGTTTTGATGGACTAGGGGCCCTTGAGACAGAAGGTCCGGTACCGCTGGTAGATGGATTGGATCCTCCCAGGACATCTTCTTTAGTAGAGGAAACCAGCTCCTTTTGGGCCAGTAAGGGGCTATTAAGATAACTGATGTCTGGCTCTCCTGAATCTTCCTCAATACTCTCGGTATTCGGGCCAATGGCGGAAAAGCGTAAGCCAACTTCATGTCCCAGTTCTGAGCCAGTGCATCTATTCCTGATGGCCTGTTTCCTCCTGGGTTTAGTGAGAAGAATCTTTCTGTCTTTGCGTTCTTCCCTGAGGTGAATAGATCTACTTCCGGGAAGCCCCAACGTTGGGTTATTTGGAGGAAGATTTGTTCGTTTAAGGACCATTCTGTAGGACATAGTTTCTGTCTGCTTAGGAAGTCGGCTACCTGGTTTTTGGTTCCTTTCAGGTGCACTGCCGTTATTGATCTGACTGTCTGTTCTGCCCAAGAGAATATTGTGTCTGATAGGTCTTGTAAGTGACGATGCTTTGGACCTCCTTGGTGAAGTAGAAAGGCTACTGTAGTCGAGTTGTCTGAAAAGACACGGATGTGTTGATCTTTTAACCTTCCCTGGAATGCCTTTAAGGCCTCCCAGACTGCCCTGAGTTCTCTGTAATTCGAAGACCTGCTTTGTACTGATACAGGCCAAGTCCCCTGGGAGTAATTCTCTTCTATGTGGGCTCCCCAGCCGCTGTGACTTGCATCTGTAGTGATGTTTACACACGGAGATGTTCTCCAAGGCCTTCATTTCTCGAGATTTTTTGTTATGGTCCGCCATGACAGTGAACCTTTTGTATCTACGGATAATCGTATTTTGTTGTCCAGGGTTACGTCCCTGCCATCCCAAAGTGAGAGGATCTCTTGCTGCAGGGGCCTTGAGTGATATTGGCTCCACTGGACGCTGGAAATGCAAGAGGTCATCAAGCCCAATACCCGCATGGCCTTTCTTATGGATGTTTGCTTCTGCTTTTGTAATTTTTGGATTTCTTTTTCGAATGACTCCTGCTTGTGATGTGGGAGGTACGTATGTTCCTGAACTGAGTCTAGGATTACCCCAAGAAATGATTTTCTTGTTTTGGGTTTGAGGCTTGACTTTTTGAAGTTTATTAGCCATCCTAGCTTTTCCAGGAGTGAAATAGTTGTTGATAAGTTCTCTTCCATCTGTTGTGGAGAGTCGGAGTAGGATGTCGTCCAGATAAGGGACGGTAAGTATCCCTTTTTCTCTCAAGAACGCCATCACTTCTGCCATGAGTTTGGTGAATACTCTGGGAGCAGACGAGATGCCGAATGGCAGACATGTGAACTGATAGTGCAGGATTTGGCCCTGGTCTTTTATGGCGAATCTGAGATACTGTTGGTGTGAGGCGGAGATGGGAACCTGATAATAGGCACTTTTTAGATCTAATGTGCTCATTACTGATCCTTTCTGGATCAGAGGTATTGCAGATTTGAGGGATTCCATTTTGAATCGTTTGTAAGTAACTGACCGATTCAGAGGTTTTAGGTTTATAATCGTACGGAATTCTCCGCTTGTTTTTTTTATGGAGAATAGACTCGAATAGTGTCCTCTGAACCTCTGGGCATGGGGTACCGGAATGATGGCTTTTATCTGGATAAGCTCTTGAATATCTTTTAGAAGCCTCTGCTGAACCGATAAAGACTGGGTCTGAGTTATGCAAAATCTTTTGGGAGGTGTTTGGCTGAACTCTATTTTGTATCCTCGTTCTATCAAACTTAGGATCCATGGGTTCTGAGTGATGTTTTGCCAACCCTGTAGGAAGTGCTGAAGCCTTACCCCCCACTAGGTTGGCGTCATTGTTTATTAGTTTTTGATTTTTGGTCCTGAAAGGTACCCCTGCCTCTACCACTTTTCGGGTAGCTCCATCTTCCGCCCTTCCCTTTCCCTCTATAGTCTTGCCTGGGATGGAAACGAGACCTATGAAAGGACGGCATGTTTTTGTTTTTCTTCCGGGAAACCCTTTTTCTTATCCGCTGCTTTTTCAAGCAATTTGTCCAATACCGGACCGAAGACATGAAGGCCAGAGAAGAGTATTGAGCACAGTTTATTCTTTGACTGTGTATCACCGGACCACGATCTGAGCCATAGAGCTCTTCTCGCTGCATTAGATAAGGCATTGTTTCTTGCAGCAAACCGCACTGACTCTGCCGAAGCATCGGCCATAAAGTCCGTTGCTATCTTCAGGAGTGGTAAAGATTTTAGGATCTTGTCTCTAGGCGTTTTATTATTAATCTGGGTCTCTAGTTTTTCGACCCACAGAGACATTGACCTGGCAACTGAGGTGGCCGCAATATTGGTCTTCATGATAGCGGCTGAAGCTTCCCAGGCCTTTTTGAGGAGATCTTCAGATCTTTTGTCCATAGGATCTTTGAGACCCGAGGAATCCTCAAAAGGGATGGCGGTCTTTTTTGAGACCTTGGCTACGGGTATATCCACTTTAGGAACGGATTCCCAGATTTTGGTCTCCTCTGGATCAAAGGGTAGACGATATTTGAAATCTCTTGGGACTATCAGTTTTTTCCCTACATCACCCCATTCTTCCAAGATAATTTCTTGAATATGGCGATTTACGTGAAACACTCTGCTTCTACGAGCTCTGAGCCCCCAAAACATTTCGTCTTGGATTGTAAGGGGTTCCGTGGCCTCCTCTACCCTCATGGTATCTCTGACGGCTTGTAGTAATGTCTCTGTGTGTTCAGAAGAAAATAGATATCTCTTCTTTTCCTCTGGGAGGATATTTGAAGAGCATTCTCCCTCCATGGAATCGGATACGGAGTAAGCTGAAAGCTCCCCTTCTTCTGAACTAAAATCCTGCTCCCACCTAGGTCTCTTAGGGTGGGGAGATTCGACTGGCAACAGCGCTGATACTGTGGACTGTACTTCCTTTCTGATCATAGTTTTTATACTATCCAGAAGGGAAGTCTGTTCTCCTTTAAGCAGTCCTGCCATACATTTATCACACACTTTCTTCCTATGTCCCTCTGGTAGCCTATTGGAGCATAGAGGGCATTTACTTGTTCTGCACTTTTGGCCTGATGCTGGGCGCTTGGAAGCCTCCCTATCCTGCAATAGATACAGAGAGGCCCTATAGCTTGTGTTGTAATATGTGATACAGACCCCCTATGTATAACTTACATGATCGGGGGCGAGCTCTGAGGACGAGGCGAGATCTGGACGATCTGCACCCTCCATCTCTCTAGGATCAGTGAGCAGTCAGATGTTCGTGATTAAATAGGAACTCTTACCTGTCTTCAAATCATCTGATTCATCCTCCTTCCGAGCTCAGCTGCCGGTGATCACTGCGGGTCTCTGTGACGCCCACTGCTGCCGGGCGGGAATTCCGTTCTTCAGCTGTATAATACAGCCCGACGCCGACTTCCAGCGTCCCCGAGGCCACGAGCTGCCCAGGAACGCCACCGGAAGTTCCCATAGGTGACTACAGCGTCCCTGAAGCGGCACGCCCCAGAGACGCGGCACACTCACCGGCGCGTCGCTCCCCGGTGACGCGGCACGCCCCAGAGATGCGGCGCGCCCTGATGACGCGGCGCGCCCCAAAGACGTGGCGCGCCCCGATGACGCGGCGCGCTCTGATGATGCGGCACGCCCACTGAGCACCGATCCAAGGCACTCTCCGCAGGCTCAACCCGGCGCGTTCCCTGGCGTGTGTTGGGAGGATCACCGCCGGTATCCGGGTGCAGCAAAGAGGTACAGAGCCCTCTGAAGAGGGATGCACCGGAGTCGGGAGCACAGCTCAACCGGCGCTGAGGGACCTCCAGCGGTGTCAGCGCTATTATGCGGAGTCCTGCTCCGCCTGCTCAGAGCCCTCGGGAGAGGGATGAGGCCGCTCCGGGAGCCCTGCTCGACCGGTTACCTGGAATCTTCAGCACGGTAAGCCGTGCCAACCCCTCTGCGTCTGTCCCTGATAGGGACAGGAAAAACACTGAGGGGTGAAGGTGGGGAGGGGCTATTTAACCTCTTCTGTGTTTCCTGTCCCTATCAAGGATAAGAAGGACAACCTCCTGGTGGTGCTGTCAGGAGGGATGTCCTGGAAAACACAGGTGCAAAAAATACCGATGAAACAACCACTTTCAATCCAGTATTGGTTGTTTGGCATTAGTGCACAAAAAGATAAGTGATAATAGTCTGTATGTGGCATTGTTCACACAAGCAATGCAGAGCATCTGGTCTACAGCCTATTACTAACGCACATATAGGCGGGCTGCCCAGTGCTACAAAATGCATGCTGTGTGAATAGAGGCCTACAGTTTACAGAGCCATCTTGGTCCGACTGCGCCCTGCAAGATAAAGTGCAAAAAAACCACATATCAATGTATGTAAGGTATTAGTTTATATTGGGGCCTCAATACATAAGCCGGCAACCCACGTCAAGGGTCCTTACATTTTTGCCGGTCCTAACGCTAAACATTGAGTAAAAGCTCACAGACGCACAAAGAGGACTTAAAAATCCTCCAGAAAATTGACAAAAAAATCACAGAGAAAAAAGCAGAGATGGTTACCTGCTGAAGCCTCCAAACAAATGCACCAGCAGGGCGCATCGGACCCGATTAATGATGGCAAAAACACAGGTGCAAAAAATAGCGATGAAACAACCACTTTCAATCCAGTATTGGTTGTTTGGCATTAGTGCTGGTGCATTTGTTTGGAGGCTTCAGCAGGTAACCATCTCTGCTTTTTTCTCTGTGATTTTTTTGTCAATTTTGAATAAATCCCCAACAGTGTCACCAACAACGCACCCCCACACATCACACCTCCTCCTCCATGCTTCACGGTGGGATCCAGGCATGTAGAGTCAATCCGTTCACCTTTTCTGCGTCGCACAATGACACGGTAGTTGGAACCAAAGATCTCAAATTTGGACCCATCAGACCAAAGCACAGATTTCCACTGGTCTATTGTCCATTCCTTGTGTTTTTTAGCCCAAATGAGTCTCTTCTGCTTGTTGCCTGTCCTTAGCAGTGGTTTCCTAGCAGCTATTTTACCATGAAGGCCTGCTGCACAAAGTCTCCTCTTAACAGTTGTTGCAGAGATGTGTCTGCTGCTGGAAATCTGTTTGGCATTGACCTGGTCTCTAATCTGAGCTGCTGTTAAACTGCGATTTCTGAGGCTGGTGACTCGGATAAACTTATCCTCAGAAGCAGAGGTGACTCTTGGTCTTCCTTTCCTGGGGCGGTCCTCATGTGAGCCAGTTTCTTTGCAGCGCTTTAATGGTTTTTGCAACTGCACTTGGGGACACTTTCAAAGTTTTCCCAATTTTTCGGACTGACTGACCTTCATTTCTTAAAGTAATGATGGCCACTCATTTTTCTTTACTTAGCTGCTTTTTTCTTGCCATAATAAATATTCTAACAATCTATTCAGTAGGACTATCAGCTGTGCATCCACCAGACTTCTGCTCAACACAACTGATGGTCCCAACCCCATTTATAAGGCAAGAAATCCCATTTATTAAACCTGACAGGGCACACCTGTGAAGTGAAAACCATTCCCGGTGACTACCTCTTGAAGCTCACCAAGAGAATGCCAAGAGTGTGCAAAGCAGTCATCAAAGCAAAAGGTGGCTACTTTGAAGAACCTAGAATATAAGACATAATTTCAGTCGTTTCACACTTTTTTGTTAAGTATATAATTCCACATGTGTTAATTCATAGTTTTGATGCCTTCAGTGTGAATTTACAATTTCCATACTCATGAAAATACAGAAAAATCTTTAAATGAGAAGGTGTGTCCAAACTTTTGGTCTTTACTGTAGTTACCGAATAATATCACATACAAGGTACAAATATTTGGGTTGCCTGGTTGCTAGGGAATCTCCACATGTAATCAAGCAGGCTATTAGCTGTAAATCATCCAGCTGCGGCGGAAAAAAACTAAATCTCCGAGCACTAAAAAATACTCGGAGGACACCCGAGTGTGCTCAGGAAATCTCGAGTAATGAGTATATTCGTTCATCACTAGTCACTGATAATCAGGGCCGCCCCCAGCAAGCAGAGGGGGCCCGCAGCGGGACCCTGCCGCTTCAGTAACTGATCGTGCATACTCAGACGCACGTTCAGTTAAAATCTGTTGCCGTGCAGGAGATTTCTCCCTGACAGCTACAGTTAACAGCCGTCAGCCAATCACAAGCCAGCAGCTGACGTCAGCGCTCACGTCGCCGGAAACGACAGTCCGCACCTCAGATGAATCTAGCAGAGGACACCGCTGGACTTCGGCCAGGTAAGGAGAAATGTTTTCTTTTTTTTGCAAAGCCGCATTATGGGGGGTGCATTATACTACAATGGAAATGCATTATACTTCTATAGGGGTGCATTAAACTACTATAGTGGTGCATTATACTACTATGGGGGAGCATTATGCTTTTATATTGGTGCATTATACTACGTCCAGAAAGGAGCACATATGGGAGCAGGATGCAGGACATTATTACTGTAGTGGCTAATTACAGAATATTATTACTGCTGTGATATATTTAATTTTTGAGGATACTGTTTTAAGTGTGGGGGACGGGAGGTCCTGTTACTGTGCAGGCCAACATGGTCGCTTTTTTTCTTCATTTGGCGTAGTGTAAAGGTTTGAGAATGTGCTCTAGATTACTGTTATTTTCTGCAGAGACGAGTCTTGGCTGGAAGAAGTGATGCACTGGATGACGAGCAAATGCAAAGATGAACGATTTCAACTAGAGATGTCAACGGTGAGTCAGTGTGTTACCTGTACACTGACACTATACACTGTATAATATATACAGAGATCCTGTGTATAATGTCACCCTTGTGTAAGACAAAGGACTGGACCAGGGGTACCTGTTTTGCGCTGGGTCCGGAACTGTCAGGCTCTCTCCTCTGTTGTCAAAGGGAAAGCTTAGAGAACCGGACCAACCTTTGCATGTAGCAGCAGTGGCTAAGTCTCTGAGGCAGCAGCAAGCGCGGGAACAGGCAGACTTGGCGGGAAGAGACAGCATGCAGCAGACAGGTGATCGCTCCTTCCCTCGAGCACCAGCACGACGTAGGCCAGCGCTGGAGCATCCCTGCTGCTGCCAGCAGAACTTGTAAGAAAAGACATGCAGTGCGCACGTTGATCATGACTAAGCAAGAAGCTGAGCGCTCCAGGCCCGTGAATACCGTGTGGTGCTGCTTGAGAGAGACCGAGAGTGGAACTGCTATCAGCGCTCTGCTTTCCCAGTATACTTTTGCCGGACCACGTTGGGCTCAGACCGTGCGGTGGCTTCCATCCTTCCAGCCACACTGGTACTTGGACTAGCCAGAAGACGGACCACCGATATTTCCAGGACCTACGTGGACAAGCTTTGCGTCATCCATTGTTGGCACCATCACCGCTTCACAACACCCACGGCCTGAGGATCAGTAGATAGAATAAGTTAACCCTACAAGAACTGTCCCTACTGTCTTCACTGCTCTATAACCCTACCCACAATTTCACCATTGAACTGTTTTATTCCCTGTTTAATACTTTACCTCCCTGCATGGAGTATCCCATTGTTGATTAAAACCCAGTTAACCCTTGCTCTGTCTCCTGCCTGTCACTGCATCCCACAACCTGCTCACACCTGTACACACACTACATACAGAGCTCCAATGTATAATGCCATTGGTGATCACTGTATAACCTGTACACTGACACTATATACAGAGCTCCTATGTAGAATATCACTGGTGATCACTGTATTACCTGTACACTGACACTGTATACAGAGCTCCTGTGTATACAGTAATGTTATTGGTGAACATTGTATTACTTGTAGTACGGAGTGAATTTGTTAGGAAATTGATCACCAAACATAAATTCGGCACAAATATGGCACATTCGGATTCGTGATCAGAAACATGAGCAATACTTTATAAAATTGGTAAAAATCGGTAACATTCGATAAAAGTGCGGGAAAATATTTGCGTTGCCACAGATGTAATTTCAGCACTTTAGCAATGATAATGGTGGTGTATCATGAGCGTTTGGCACGTGTTATATGAGTAGAGGGGGTTTGCAGAGTTCAGAGGCACGGCATTCTTGCAGTCATTTTTTTCCATAACTTTATGTGTGCACATTGCGGCTAGCCAACCAGGGCGCAGGAAACACCCACTATGTCCTGACACAATGGCTTGTGTCATTGGCTGCTGTATTCACATGTCCCTATCCATATAAATAGCGGACATCTTGTTTTAGCACCATTTTGACACTAGTGTAGCTAGCTAGTGTCCAGTGTGGACACTAGCCTTACAGCATTTTTTGTCCATTACTGAGGTCCACAGACAAAGCCAGCAGGCCACATGTCCTACAAGTGTGTTGTGCACTGCTTCTATTGTGCTCCATGCAAGAGTATAGGTACCTTCACATTAAGCGACGCTGTAGCGATACAGACAACGATGCCGATCGCTGCAGCGTCGCTGTTTGGTCGCTGGAGAGCTGTCACACAGACCGCTCTCCAGCAACCAACGATGCCAAGGTCCCCGGGTATCCAGGGTAAACATCGGGTTGCTAAGCGCAGGGCCGCGCTTAGTAACCCGATGTTTACCCTGGTTACCAGTGTGAAATGTAAAAAAACAAACAGTACATACTTACATTTGCGTCCCCCGGCGTCCGCTTCCTGCACTGGCTGTGAGTGCCGGCCCTAACAGCAGAGCGGTGACGTCACCGCTGTGCTGTACTTTCACTTTACGGCCGGCGCTCAGTCAGTGCAGGAAGCGGACGGCGGGGGACGCGAAGGTGAGTATGTACTGTTTGTTTTTTTACATTTTACACTGGTAACCAGGGTAAACATCGGGTTACTAAGCGCGGCCCTGCGCTTAGTAACCCGATATTTACCCTGGTTATCATTGTAAAACATCGCTGGTATCGTTGCTTTTGCTGTCAAACACAACGATACACGGCGATCAGACGACCAAATAAAGTTTTGAACTTTAACCAACGACCAGCGATATCACAGCAGGATCCTGATCGCTGCTGCGTGTCAAACACAACGATATCGCTAGCCAGGACGCTGCAACGTCACGGATCGCTAGCGATATCGTTTAGTGTGAAGGTACCTTATAGCATTCTAATTAATATTTTTTCACTAGCTAAATGTGAAAACAGCCTGCTGTATCCCACCTTGTCATTTAGTGCTGTGGTGATATAAAACTGTCTGCAAACCTAAGGCGCATTAAAAAAATATAATTTTTTCTGTTAATAAATGTGAACCAGCCTGCTTTATCTCACGTTATCATTTTGTGGTGGTGATATGAAGCTGTCTGCAAACCTAACGCACATTAAAAAAAATTATAATTTTTCAGTTGCAAAAAGATAGACAATCCACCGTATCACACTTTGTCATTTGGTTGGGATGAAATTAAGCTGTAGAGGCCTGATCCAGAAGCCACACAAAAAATCTTCTGTTCCTAGTGTCATAGAGTAGGGGACCTAACTTTAAAATAGTTTGTAGCATCTAGTGTGTTATACAGTAACCTTATGAAACCTTGTTGTAATTAAACAGCAGGCTAGACGAAGAGGACCAAAATTCAAATTCAAATCCAATATTTATTTAAAAATATTTTAAAAAAGATAAAGGACACAAATCATTTGTAAACAAAAACAAGAAAGGGGACCAAAATAGACCTACTTAATAATCAAACTGGAGAGAGCCTGTACAGATCTTCAAAAAGCCAATAAACTAACTCACCAACTGATTGATAAAGTTGACAACCTGGAAACAATTTGAGGATCACTGGCATTCCAGAATCCATTACTCCCAGCCAGCTCATATTGATATGCACAGAAGACTTACCTAAGGCACTGGGCATCAATGCACCGTTAAAAGTGGAGAGGGCTCACAGAATAGGTCCCCTGCATCAGCCTGGGCAGGGATCTGCCTCAAACAGGCCCAGACTAGTAATAGTGACATATCTGTATCTGGACTATGCAGGCAAAGCTAACATCCTGCAGCGATACAGAAAATCCTCATCACCTTTGAGATTAAAAGGACATAAAGTGTTAATCTTTGGAGATTACTTTGTGGAAGTTGCATAAAGAAGATGATACAGGAAAGATATATATCTTTGTACTGTGTTAGCCAGTAGATAGACTCTCAATTCTAAATATTTTTCATAAGGAATATATGCATTCAGTGGAATATGTGTAAGAGGCTGGTGCTGTTATGGACAGTAAAGAACACGCTGTCACTTTAAGAGACTGCAACTCCTTGTCTGGTGTGATGGAATGTTATGCTTCTCCCCTGCATGAGACTGTGTGAATGAGCTGGAATGTGCAGAGGGCGGGGGTGGAGCCTGAACAGCGTGTGTGAGCTGAAGCTGCTGCAGAGAGAACTTTGTGCTGTTTTCCGCAAGAGAGGACCCACAGCCTGTAACAGAGTGGACTTGTGAAACTTGACAGACTTTTCCGAGTGCAGCGAGAGTGGCTGTCCTGTGTGAGTTTGAGAAGCCACGAAGACACCAAGAAAGGGATTTACAGTTTCCAGGAGCACCTCCAGGACCCAGAAGCAAGGAGAAGACCACGTTTCACAGAGCTGGCAGAAAGCCGTGCGCACCACCGTACTGGACTGTTGGGGGCCCCCCGGGACTGGATCTGAGTCCCCAACATCACCGTGAGTTTGTTCCTGTTTTGTGCACATGTCAGGGCCTAGTGTAGGCTTCAATAGTCAGTACACGGGAGCCATGTGGCCTGCTTAGTAAAGACCAGGGAGGCTATACGTAGAGTAGCATCATTATTTGTTTATTGTTTCCATTTACTTGTGTGACGTATGTTGATTCTGTAACAGTTGGAGCACCGTGCTATGGAAGAAGCCCACGCGAAACGCGCGTAGGGGCTGGTGCTCTCCACACATACACCACGGCTTATATGGGTAAGGTGCAGTCATGGACTTTGTGTTTATGCTTATTGTGAACAGGTTCCTTATATGGTAGAGAGTGTCCTTATACTTATTTAGTTCATCACTAGTTAAATGCTTATGAATCTGCATCCTTAAGCTGTACTATTTTTTGGTGATGTGTGGGGCATTTTTGTTACCCGTATCCATGTTAGACTTAGGTTTTACTATCTGTTAAACCAGTTTTGACAGTTCAATAATTTGTTGTTATTTAAATAAACATTTACCTTTTTACTATAATATAAGTGACAGCTGTTTGACTCCTTTTTCCGCATGTTTAAATATTATATGGGAGTTTGGTCTGTCCAGATGTGGACATATATGTGGCTCTGTTCTAATTTGTTATATAAGAAATAGAACATACGGACCATAATCCGACTCAAGAGTCACCACTCCAACCCGGAGACCGAGTATTAGTCAGAGAGAAACGCCCCAAGGGAAAACTAAGTGAGAGATGGGAAGTACAGCCTTACAGAGTAATTGAGCGAGTGTATGCTAACGGCCCTGTCTACAAGGTGCAGATTGAGAGTAGGGCGTCTGCCCCTAGAGTACTTGACAGAAATATGCTGCGGCCCTGCCGGTCTGAGATCTGTTCTACGCCATTGTCGCCTGAAGGCGCTACTCCACTTCCTGAATCTGTCATGCCTGATGGTGAAATCAATGATGAGTGGTGGACCATCCCTGACACAGAAGGGGGTCCTCAGCCGCGCAGAGACGGTAATCCCATGGATGTATCAGTACCGCCACACGAAGATGAGACCAGACAAGAGCCCACGATGACTCCTGCAGCAAGTGTTCCTCTGGAACATAGTCAAGCCTTGCCTGACAGCCAAGAGCTCTGGAGATCCCAGAGGTCTAATGCAGGGGTTCCACCAGTCCGATATGTAGAACAGTGTGCTCTGTCTGTTTTTTCCAACTTTGTTGCCTGCTCTATAGGTGCTGTTTCCACATTGCACGTTCCTTCATTACACTTTGACCTTCATGCTGTGATGGCCGAGGATGACCATCATTAAAAAGGGAGGCATGTAAGAGGGTGGTGCTGTTATGGACAGTAAGGAACACGCTGTCACTTTAAGAGACTGCACCCTCTTGTCTGGTGTGATGTTCTGTTTCTCCCCTGCATGAGGCTGTGTGAATGAGCTGGAATGTGCAGAGGGTGGGGTGGAGCCTGAACAGCGTGTGTGTGAGCTGAAGCTGCAGCAGAGAGAACTTTGTGCTGTTTTCTGCAAGAGAGGACCCACAGCCTGTAACAGAGTGGACTTGTGAAATTTGACAGACTTTTCCGGGTGCAGCGAGAGTGGCTGTCCTGTGTGAGTTTGAGAAGCCACGAAGACACTGTAGGGATTCACTCGCTCAGGTGCATAGGAGGAAACAGGAGGCACATTCTCTTCAGCGTTCATGTAGGTTTATTCACTCCATAAACCATTTAAGTCAGCAAAACAAATGTAAACAGTCTTACATCAGATGGATAAGTCCTCAGTGTCCATAGTAGAGCTCCGCTCTCCCTCAGACCTGTAGGCATACAGGCTGTGCCATGTCCAGCACGTAGGCTCTCCAGCCTAAATATGGTCTCTGTGTGCTTCCAGGACGTCTGTCCCCACTTGGAACCATCCAACACACAGGCCACTCTGCAGTGTCCAGCCAAGACACATGGAAGTGTGTCCACTCTGACAGACTTCCAAACACTCACCAGCATGTGCTAAACACACCTCCATTATGTAGCCTGAAACCACACCCAGGCACCTGTCACATGATTAGACATGTGGTTCTGACATCACCACAGGTCCTGAAACAAACATAGATAGGCATGGTTATGCCCCTTACCCAGGGGTGAGGTATATGGGTAGCCAGACCCTCCCATCTCTCATAGCTACCCGTAACCCGGACCCAAATATACCAAACAATTCCTCATTGCTTTATGTGCATTAAAGAAAACACTCCGGGTTACATCACAGCGACAAACCTTCCCTGTGATACATACCTCCCGTCGACTATACAACCTTTAGCCACGCTACAACACCGAGAAAGGGATTTACAGTTTCCAGGAGCACCTCCAGGACCCAGAAGCAAGGAGAAGACCATGTTTCATGGAGTTGGCAGAAAGCCGTGCGCACCACCGTACTGGACTGTTGGGGGCCCCCCGGGACTGGATCTGAGTCCCCAACATCACCGTGAGTTTGTTCCTGTTTTGTGCACATGTCAGGGCCTAGTGTAGGCTTCAATAGTCAGTACACGGGAGCCATGTGGCCTGCTTAGTAAAGGCCAGGGAGGCTATACGTAGAGTAGCATCATTATTTGTTTATTGTTTGCATTTACTTGTGTGACGTATGTTGATTCTGTAACAATTGGAGCACCGTGCTATTTTACGGACAAGCTAAGGAATATAACTCTTGTAAATTATGTTTTGCCATTGCATACCTCTGTTTGCATCTTCCTCATCCACTTCATTCCTTGCCTTTCAATAAGTCTACCCTTTGTTGTTTGCACCTCATCTTGTGTATGGTAGTCTTCCTGCACCGTGGTGGTCCCCTGGCCATCGCTTCATATGTACTGAACTATCTTCAAAGTATTTTCACCAGGAGGTGGGACAGAATCATTCTCAGCTCCAGACTGAGCACTGGAATTCCTGGACAATATGGAGGACTAAGGCCTCTTTCACACTTCCGTCGTTTGGCATCTGTCGCAATCCATCATTTTGGCCAAAAAACGGATCCTGCAAATGTGCTCGCAGGATGCGTTTTTTGCCCATAGACTTGTATTAGCGATGGATCGTGACAGATGGCCACACGTCGCGTCTGTCGTGCAACGCATCCGTCATGTTTTGGCGGACCGTCGTCACAAAAAAAGTTCAATGTAACTTTTTTGTCCATCGCGTCCGCCATTTTCGACACATGCACGGCCGAAACTCCACCCCCTCCTCCCCGGACTGCAGAATGGGTAGCCGATGCGTCAAAAAACTGCATCCGCTGCCCACGTCGTGCAAAAAATTCACAACGTCCGTTGGTACGTCAGCCCGACGCATTGCGACGGACCCGTACCGACGGAAGTGTGAAAGAGGCCTAACACAAAGAAAACAGAACAACAGACAATTACCAAGCTGACTGAACACCAGTGGGGGTCTTCTTGCTGGTCTGGTAACTTTGCTCCAGGGGCATAAGGTCTGATATATAGTCATGGTATAAAATGGTGCAAAATAGATAATATAACATGCATTATAACATACCAGGAGCTGTTGGGGAGATGATACGTTTGAAAATTGTCGTGTACTTTTCACACATTCTGCTAATGATAGTAGGCAATGGGGAAACTGTGAATCTACTTGTGATTAAGGTTAATTTTATTATATACTTTTATAAAAAAGGTTAGGGAATAGACAGACTTCCCATACTGTTTCTGTTAAGGTAAAGGGTTAAGAAAACTTTGAAGGTTAAAGGTTATTGTAGATAAGACACTCTCCTGAAGAAAGAGATAGGGGGTGGAAGAGGGAGAGGAATTTTGTGTTTTTATTTTCAACTTCTATTTGCTATAACAACCAAATAATTTGTCCAATACAATATGAAGTTGATTACATGTAATGTAAAAAGTTTTTAATCGCTGCAGAAAAGTGTGATGGTATTGAGGCACTTTAAAAAACTTAAAGTAAGTGTAAGTTCACACAGGACATTTTTGCTGCGTATTTTTGCTGCTTTTTTAATGCTACTTTTCAGCTGCTTTTTACAGTACCAGCAAAGCCTATGAGATTTCAGAAATCTCATGGACACACATTGGTTTTTTGTTTGATCAGTATTTTGTGCTTTGCTGTGTTTTTTTTACATAGAGCGTGTCACTTCTTTCAGCGTTTTTGCTGCGTTTTTTCACCCATTGACTTGAATGGGTGTTGAAAAATATGCAGCAAAAGGACATTAGCCTGGACAAAGAGAAAAAAAACCGCACCAAAAAACCGCACCAAAAACCGCACCAAAAACGCACCTAAACCTGCGTTTTTGACACAGCTTCTTTCCTGCCAAGATTATTAGGTTTTGCCGCAGAAAAAAATACGCAGCAAAAACGTCCTGTGTGAACTTACCCTAAATGTGACTTTATTACAAGAGACACAAATTTTTTTGAACAAGACTATAACAGAATTAATAAAATGTGGTTGGGAGAAGGTTATGGCAGTGAATAAGAAGGCAGGAGTTCTGACAGGTAAATTGCAAGGTCATATCACAAGAAAAAGATAATGCTAGTGTAAGAAGAAGGACCGGATCGGGGGTACCTTTCTTGCACTAGGTCCGGAATTGTCGTGGCGGTCACCTTTGTTGTCTGGGGAAAGCTTAGAAACCCGGACTGACCTTTGCCCTCGACAGCGGGAAAGCGTGGCTAAGCTAACAAGGCCGCAGCTCATGAAAAAGCAGTCAGACTTTGCGGGAACACGCATCACGCAGCAGGGGAAGTCTGGTGCTCCATCCTCTAAGCACCATGACAGCGCAGGCCCTCGCGCTGAATTCCCTGCGACCCTATTCAGAGACTGTGACGAGAGACGTGCTGTGACCGTTGGCTCCTGCTCACCCCCATACATCTGTCGAGCTACGTTAAGCTCCGATAGTGTTGGAGACTGCACTTCACTCCGCACAGCAAACCGAGGACCCCGTACAAGACGTCAAGGATTTACCGTCACCATCGGGAAACGGATCATCTACGCCTTCAGGACTACACCAGACTCATCACGTGCTAACTGCATTGGCATCATAGTTTGAACCAAGGACTCTGCAGTCAGGAACCCGTCGTACTGATAAGTTAACCCATACAGAACTGCTGCTTTATTTGCTACAATTTCTACCTCCTCCTGCACACCATTAGTGTTAATATAATCTGCTATACCCCTGTTTGCCCCTTCTCCTCCCTGCAAAGTGGAGTATTCCCTTGTTCAAGTAAAATTAATGTTAACCCTTGCGCTGCCTCCTGTCCATTACTGCATCCCGTAACTTGCTCACACTGGCAGAATACTGAAAGTAGTGCTGGATAGCCCAGGAGGTTGTATTAGTCTATACAACATATATGCACCAAATGACTCTAATAGACCTTTCTTTCAGAGTCTGGAAGCAATGATACTGGAAGATACAGAAAGAAAGATCATCATAGGAGGGGATTTGAGCACAGTTTTAAATGTATCAGAAGATAGAAGGCAAGAAAACACCTCACCCAGAAAGGGCACATGACAAGGAATTAGCCCCCTTGCTGGAAAGGACTAATCTCAAAGATGCATGGCGTAGTGCATACCCTCTGGGTAGAGAATATACACACGTTTCTCATGTTCATAATGCCTGGTCTAGAATTGATTATTTTCTAATATCCCTAGAAATACTATGCAAAGTTAATCATATTGCCATAAAGGATTTGGTCATTTCTGATCACGCACCAATACTGATATCCTTGACAGCTGCCTTTCCCAAGCGGACAGATATTATTTGGAGATTTCTGACTTTTTCAACCAGAGATTAAGACTTTCATAAACAGTTGAAGGAGTGGTGGATGGAATATAACTTAGACAATAAAGAACATACAGAAAACCCTCATCTCTTCTGGGACACAGTAAAGGCGGTGATTAGGGGTTGCATGATGGGGTATGTAAAGTCTATTGTTTCATTGCAGCCATTTGGTAAATTCAAAAAAGTTCATTTTTTTCATTAATGTACATTCTGCACCCCATCTTGACTGAAAAAAAATCAGAAATGCAGAAATTTTTGCAAATTTATTAAAAAAGAAAAACTGAAATATCACATGGTCATAAGAATTCAGACCCTTTGCTCAGACACTCATATTTAAGACACATGCTGTCTATTTTCTTGGGATCCTCCTTGAGATGGTTCTACTCCTTCATTGGGGTCCAGCTATGTTAAATTAAACTGATAGGACTTGATTTGTAAAGGCACACACCTGTCTATATAAAATAGTTTGTAGCATTCAGTATGTTATAGAGGCCTGATCCAGAGGCCCCCCAAAAATTCTTCTGTTCCTAGTGTCATACAGTATGGGACCTGACTTTAAAATAGTTTGTAGTATCTAGTGTGTTATAGAGGCCTGATCCAGAGGCCCCCCAAAAGTTCTTCTGTTCCTAGTGTCATACAGTAGGGGACCTGACTTTCAAATTGTTTGTAGCCTAACTTCTTTGTCATACAAGCTTCATCCATACTCAAACAATTCTTTTTTCTGTGACTAACATGATACAGCATGCCATATTTCAACTTGGAATTTACTGGTCACTGAAATTCAGCTGTTTGCAGAGGTGGTGCCCAGTTTTAAATCTAATTTTTTGTTGCTAATACTGTGCTCCTACCACACTATCTGAGCAACATGACTGGGAAAAAGAGAGGCCGTGGTGAAAGGATAATTAGTCTTGATGTTCAAGGTGTATGTGGGGTAGGTGGTAATGTTTGTGAAGGCACTAGTGAAGCAATGTCACATCCTATGCAAAGACAACTAACAACTTATGTTACTAGACAGGCTACACCACTACCTTTCTTTGGCAGATGCACAGCGGTACGCCTTGTTGATGATGCCCAGAAAGAGCATGTACTCAAGTGCATGGCAAGCGCAGCTTCAAGCTGCCTCTCCTCCCCTTCCTTCACCTCAACATCACACACAGTACAGTCCACAGAGGTGGCACCCAAATTCACCTTGCTTCCTCCCACGTCCCAACTATCCAACTGTTCAACTGACTGTACGGAACCACAGATTGGTGAGTCTGAAGAGCTGTTCACACATTCTATGTCATGTTCATCAGAATTGTACTTAAAAGCTTCGTAGAGTCAAGAGGAGGAAATCTTCACCAACGACCAACATTTTTTTAGCTTGGATCTGGGGCAGGACGTAGTACGGTCCAAACAGCTTCCTGACCCTTATCATCAGACGTTAACCCCTGGTGGGGGAGGTGATCCTGATGAGACTCAGATATCTGAGGCTCACGCGGACTGTACTGTGTGGTCAAGGCAAGAAGAGGAGGAGGGTGACTCCAAGGACGAGGAATGTGATAACATAGAGGATGATGATGATGAGGTGTTAGATCTCAGTTGGCGTGAACATAGAAGCACACAGCTGAGTAGATCTTCGGAGGAGGAAGATGAGGAGATTACATTGCGCCGTACGTCGCAGACACGTAGTGATGCAGCCATGACGAGCAATGCATCTTCAGCCGCTACTGTGCCTGTAACCAGCAGCGTCCACGGGTCTGCAGCTTGCAGGGGTGGCAAGTGTTGCCTAGCCTTGGCCTTTTTTGACACTGCAAAGGATGAGCCAACTCCCGTAACTGAGTCGAGGTAAAAAGTGCAATAATTTGACTACTACATGTATGAACCTTCACATGCGCAATCAACATGCTTTACTGTGGGCATCCCACTGCACAAGAATGCGGACTAGCGAACCTCAACAATCAGCCACCCCATCAATCGCATCTGCTGCTTCCTCCTCCTCTTCGATCGCAGAATCTCGGGTTCTTTACCCACTCCAATCATGCACCTTCAGCTGTAACAGAAGCGGACATGCCTGCTGTTTTTGACCGATCTCAGAGAGCGAGCACATTACAAGTTTCTCTATCCACTGTAACATCTCCGCCTGCACCTCTCTCATGGTTCAGCAGTTTGTCCGGTTCACTGTACTCAGCCCTCTCTCAGCACTGCAGCCAGCTCACAGTTCTACAGTTGTGGTCACGTAAAAGATTTTTTCCTCCTATGCATGACAAAGCTAAGAGGTTGAACTAAACCATTTCCAATCTGTTGGACACGGAAATGCTGCCTTTCCACTTGGTAGATACAGACTGTTTCTGAAAGCTGATGGCCATTGCAGTCCCCCAGAACCAATTACCCAGTCGCCATTACTTTTCTAAGAAAGCTGTGCCTGCGCTTCACCAGCATGTCGCACACATCACCCGTTCCTTGACAAAATCTTTCTGCCAGGGTGCATTTCACCACAGACACTTGGACGAGTAAGCATGGCCAAGGGCGTTACATCTCGCTGACTGGGCACTGGGTGACTGTGGGGAAAGGTGCTGCTCCATAAGTATTGGAATCCCCAAAGCTTGCAGGACAAACCTATACATTTAACACTTCCTCCACTGATTCTGCTTCCTCTATCTCCTCTAGGGCCTCCATCTGCGCCCTTAACCTCTGCCTTAACTAGACACGCGCTCCAACAGTGCAGAGCGAATCCCCACCACCTCTGTACTGAGCAGCCAGGGCTCACCGCAATCAGACAGTATTAAAATTTATATGCCTTGGAGATCACAGTCATACAGCTGAAGAGTTGTGGACAGCTCTCCAGGCTATTTGATGAATGGCTGTCTCCGCTGAACCAGCATCTAGGGAAGGCCGTGTCCGATAATTGTGCGAACCTGGTGGCGACCCTATGGCGAGGCACACACGTGCCTTGCATGGCTCAAGTCCTCAACCTGGTGGTACAGCTTTTCTCTGCCACTATCCTGGCCTGGGTGAGCAGCTCCAGAAAGCACGTAAGGTGTGTGCTCATTTTCGCCATTCGCACCCCTCTGATAATCGACTTGCATCGATACAGAGGTCTTTGTCCATGCTAGTTAGCAGGATGATATGCGATGAGCCGAAATGGTGGAATTCCACTCTGCACCTGTAGCAGCGACTGTGGCAGCAGCAACAAGCCCTGAAGCAGTATGTCATGTCGTATAACCTAGGCCAACACAGTACAGACGTGGCGTATATCACGTTTACAGAGTGGGCACAGATTAATGACCTCTGCACAGTAATGCACAGTTTCAAAATGGTTACTAAGATGGTTAGCGCTGATGACGCCATCATCAGCATCACTATTCTGGTCATCTATATGCTGGAGCAGACTTTGAATAGTCTGCGGGAGGAGATGGTGGTCCCAAAAGAAGATGAAGAAGCAGAGGAAGATGCGGAAGGGATAACATTGTCTCTAAGTTCAAGATGGTAGCCACACAGGCGGGTGCCAAGGGAGGGTTGATTACTGCGATCAAGGGGGGCTGGTGATAACAGACAAACTGTTATTGAAGGTGCAAGATCCGTTGAACAAATGGAGGGGGAAGAGGTGATGGGTGAGCAACTGTCAGAACAAGAGGATAATCCTTCCCTTTCTGTTGTTCGTGGTTGGTGGGAGGGGACGGAGGAAACGAGTCTCATTGTTACCCAGCCACCAACAAAGCATGGGCTTGGACCTCATGGTAGAGCCTGACATGTGAGTGCCTTCTTGCAGCACTATCTGCAACATGATCCCCGTATAGTTATGATTAAGAATAATGCTGACTACTGGGTTGCCACTCTGTTAGATCCACATTATAAAACAAAATTTTGCCAGATGATTCCCGCCCTAGAAAGGGACCCGCAAATGCTGGAATATCGAAACATGCTTTAACACAACCTTAAGAGAGCTTTTCCCCAAGACAGCAGTGAACTACACAGTTCACATCAAAGCTCTAGACTTCCAACCTCCGGCATGTCAATTCGTCAATGCCAAAACATTAGCAGCAGCAGTGATGAAAGTGGAAGAAGCCATTTCTGTGAGGCCTTTGACACTTTTTTAGACCAACTCGTGCACCAGTACAACAGAGTCCAAGGCTTACATGTGGTGAACGAATGGAGAGGATGGTGCAGGAGTATCTAGAACTGAATACAAATACCATCAGGGAGGGTTTGGACCCTTTCACATTTTGGTCTTCCAAAATGGATGAGTGGCCTGAGCTCGCCTCACTCGCCTTGGAGGTTTTATCGTGCCTGGCAGCCAGTGTTCTCTCAGAACGTGTCTTCAGCACTGCTAGTGGTGTCCTGACGGATAAGCGCAGCCGGCTGTCCCCTGAAAGTGTAGACCGCCTAACTTTCATCAAGATGAATAAGTCATGGATCTCCAGGGACTTTTGCACCCCAATCGCAGACTGTACAGACTAGGTGATATCTTTCGTGTGGCTTCTGTGCCTGCTGCTGCTGTTAACACAAATTTATGGAAATGTGAACAGTCATGTTTGGTCTACATCTGCTGGGTTAGCTGTAGTGGAAGATGTGTCTCTGTCCTAATTATACTAATTCTATTCTCGTGACAGTTATTCCATTTTGGTGGTATAAGGCCCTCATTTTTTTTAAATGTGAACACTCCTAGTTGGGTGTGCATCTGTTGGATTGGGTGTAGTTGGTCCCTATTATACTATTTCTACTCTCGTGAAATTGATGCCACTTTTGTGGTATTTGCCAGTAATTTTTGGAAATGTGAACACTCCTGGTTGGATTTCCATCTGCTATATTGGGAGCAGTGGAAGACCTGTCGGTCTCTATTATACTATTTCTACTCTCGTGAAATTGATGCCACTTCTGTGGTGTAAGGCCCTCATTTGTTTAAATGTGAACACTCCAGGTTGGGTGTCCATCTGCTGGATTGGGTTTAGTGGAAGACCTATCGGTCCCTATTATATTATTTCTACTGTGGTGAAATTGATGCCACTTTGGTGGTGTCTGACAAAAATATTTGGAAATGTGAGCATTCCTGGTTGGGATGACCAAGAATTAACAAATTTTATTGGGACACACAAAACCCTAGGTAAGGTAAGCTTGCTTTATCTTCATGATAATGGCTGGGTATGCAGTATTATATTTGAGGTGCGTATATTCGATCTATTGCACCATGCCATTGTGAATCTTGGCTAAAGGACCTGTGGGTCATGTGACTGCATGTGATATGTGTGCACTGGTACAAAGATTTGACTATGATATGTCTGTGTACTCTCTCATGCAAGTGAGTAGCTTGCTTCATCACCATGACAATGGCTAAGTACTTGCATTCATGCCTGTGGGGCATGGATACTTTTATTGCTATGGTAATTAGACTCCCAGAGATTTGCTGTCAGCACTCCATGTCGCAAGCCCTACAGCTGTGCTGAGTTGCTAATTAGCTATTCATGTATATAAGGGTAAGGCCATGTGCACACGTTCAGTATTTTTCGCATTTTTTTCACGTTATTTCGCTATAAAAATGTGATAAAAACGCGAAAAAAACGCTGACATATGCCTCCCATTATTTTCAGTGTATTCCGCATTTTTTGTGCACATGCTGCATTTTTTTCTGCGAAAAAATCGCATCCCGGAAAAAAAAGCAACATGTTCATTAAATTTGCGGAATTGCGGGGGTTCCGCACACCTAGGAATGCATTGATCTGCTTACTTTCAGCATGTGGCTGTGCACACCATGCGGGAAGTAAGCAGATAATGTGCGGTTGGTACCCAGGGTAGAGGAGAGGAGAGTCTCCTCCACGGACTGGGCACCATATAATTGGTCAAAAAAAAAGAATTAAAATAAAAAATAGTCATATACTCACCCTCTGATGGCCCCGGAGTGTTCCCGCCTCAGCGGTGCATGCTCTCTCTTCCGTTCCTATAGATGGTGTGGTTCAGGACCTGCGATGACGTCGCTGTCTTGTTATTGATCACGTGACCGCTCATGTGACCACTCACGTGACCGTGATGTCATCGAAGGTCCTGAACCACACCATCTATAGGAACGGACGCCGCTGAGGAGGTCGGCTGTCTGCAGAGGGTGAGTATAACCATTTTTTTTTTTTCTTAATTATTATTTTTAACATGATATCTTTTTACTATTGATGCTGCATAAGCAGCATCTATAGTAAAAAAGTTGGTCACACTTGTCAAACAGTATGCTTGACAAGTGTGACCAACCTGTCAGTCAGTTTTCCAAGTGATGCTACAGATCGCTTGGAAAACTTTAGCATTCTGCAAGCTAATTACGCTTGCAAAATGCTAAAAAAAAACGCGAAAAAAAAGGGAAAAAACGGAAAAAAAAAATGCGGATTTCTTGCAGAAAATTTCTGGTTTTCTTCAGGAAATTTCTGCAAGAAATCCTGACGTGTGCACATACCCTTAGATTCACAGAACCTCTCACTCACTCTCCTGCATCTCCGTGATGAAGTCACAGCAGTGACAGCACGCGTTGGGCTGACACCAGTCACTTTTCTGCCTTGCTTTTTACACTTCCTATAATGTGTCTGTTCATGAGCATGCCTATTTGAGTCCTGTCAATATAGTGGTAATGTATCTATTGCAATTCATGTTGGTTGGTTAGGAGGTTTGTTAAGATACTAATTTAAATATATATCCTGTGATTCTTATTATATATACTACTAGCTGTACTACCCGGCTTCGCCCGGGTTAATGACTGCTGTTAGCAAAATAGAATGTGTTAACAAAAATTTATTCTGCACACAAAAACCACAAAACAAATAGATAGAAATGTAATTATTAAAAGGCAAAAACTAAGCTAATAGAAGAATTTCACAACATATATTAGCTTTGTTATACTGAGAATGTCTTTGTTGCCTATATTAACCAATCAGAGCTCAGATTAATTAACTGTAGCAAAATAGAAGCTGAGCTGTGATTGGTTGCTATTGGCAGCCTGATAAATCCCCAGCCAACAGGAAGCCCTCCCCCCTGGCAGTATATATTAGCTCACACATACACATAATAGACAGGTCATGTGACTGACAGCTGCTGTATTTCCTATATGGTACATTTGTTGCTATTGTAGTTTGTCTGCTTATTAATCAGATTTTTATTTTTGAAGGACAATACCAGACTTCTGTGTGTTTTAGGGCGAGTTTCATGTGTCAAGTTGTGTGTGTTGAGTTGCGTGTAGCGACATGCATGTAGCGACTTTTGTGAGATGAGTTTTGTGTGGCGACATGCGTGTAGCAACATTTTGTGTGTCAAGTTGCATGTAACAGGTTAGTGTAGCAAGTTGTGTGCAGCAAGATTTGTGCATGGCGAGTTTTGCGCGTGGCGAGTTTTATGTGTGGTGCGTTTTGAGTATGTGCAAGTTTTGTGTGAGGCAACTTTTGCATGTGGTGCAACTTTTGTACATGTGGCAATTTTTCTGTGTGTGCAAGTTTTGCATGAGGTGAGTTTTCCATGAGTTGAGTTTTGCACGTGTGGCGAGTTTTGCGTGAGCCTAGTTTTGCATATGGCAAGATTGCATGTAGCGAGTTTTGCGCGTGGCGAGTTTTGAGTGGTGACTTTTGTGTTTCGACTTTTATGTGGCGAGGTTGGTGTGTGTGTGGTGAAATGTGTGCTGAGGGTCGTATATGTGTTCAAGCACGTGGTAGTATGTGGCGCATTTTATGTTTGTGTTCATATCCCCGTGTGTGGTGAGTATCCCATGTTGGGGCCCCACCTTAGCATCTGTACGGTATATACTCTTTGGCGCCATCGCTCTCATTCTTTAAGTCCCCCTTGTTCACATCTGGCAGCTGTCAATTTTCCTCCAACACTTTTCCTTTCACTTTTTCCCCATTATGTAGATAGGGGCAAAATTGTTTGGTGAATTGGAAAGCGTGGGGTTAAAATTTCACCTCACAACATAGCCTATGACGCTCTCGGGGTCCAGACGTGTGACTGAGCAAAATTTTGTGGCTGTAGCTGCGACGGTTCAGATGCCAATCCCGGACATACACACATACATACTGTACATACATACACACATACACACATTCAGCTTTATATGTTAGATTTCTCCTGACCTATTTTATTGGGTGTTATAGAACTTATATCTGGGTATCTGCAGAATTTTGCCTTCCTTTCTTTCCCCCTGTTTATTGTAGTTGGTGTCTACTTATCACCCCTATTGACATATATTTTCCTTATTATGAGGGAATTTATTGTTATTACATTCATCCAGGGCCGGACTGGGACTAAAATTCAGCCCTGGCATTTGAAGTTACACAGGCCCACTTGTCACATGGTGACTATATAATATCTTTGTACACTTGTAGGTTACAAGAAGTGAGGGGAGTGTAACACGACTATGTAACATATAATCACAGCTGTATACAGCATTACAGCTCAGTCCTATTTATTGCTTTTAGTTGCAGTACCAAGAAAAGCCGCTACTTTACCTACATAACTGGGTCTCGTAGATAATGAAGGGATTGAGACGACCAAAGGCTATGGAACCTCATTCTGATGCTCCATAAACTTTGCCTACAGCCACTTTTGGTTCCGCTGCGCAGCACGAGACCCGGTGACTCTGAAAAGCGGTGACATCAGTAACTCAGTAACGTCACGGCTCTTCAGATATTCCGGGTCTTGCGCTGAGCCAGGCGACTGTGAAGAGCGGTATTGTTACTACCGTCACCGCTCTTCAGAGTCGCTGGATTTCACCAGGTTTGGGCTAGTACTGGGGGTGTCTGATAGACACCACTCCATTACTTACACCAGGGATTGATAGCAGCTGACATTACGCAGCTGACATCAACCCTAAAAATCATTACACATACCAGAATTAAATGCTCTGGCGGCTGGGAAAAGCAGTGGAGTTAGCGCTATTCCCTGGTGCCGGGTGCTAACTACAACTGTCATCATCCTTGCCTGGTCTCCCTGCAAATCATTTCTGTAGTATTTACATGCGCTGATCTCAGGCCGCTAAACGAGTGTGACCGACAATAGTAAAATCGTTCGCTTGTTTCCCGGCCTCTTTACACCAACTGAGAAAGAATGATGGGAACAGAACAATCACAATTAGATTAATCTGTCCCCATATGGTATCATGTTATCAGTAGCACATCTACAGTTTACACCGGCGATGTGCTGCTGAGAACAAGGATTTCTGTTCCCACATAAACAATCCCAGCCATCACTCGATGAATAGGCAGCATTTTGCTTGTTTAGTATAATACACCCCATAGTCCTCCATATATTATAATGTGCACCTCAGTCCTCCATATAGTATAATACACTCCTCCATATAGTATAATATACTCCTCATAGTCCTTCATGTAGTATAATACACTCCTCAGTCCTCCATATAGTATAATACACTCCTCAGTCCTCCATATAGTATAATACAATCATCAGTCCTCCATATATTATAATACACTCCTCATAGTCCTCCATATATTAAAATACACTGCAATTCCTCCACATAGTATAATACACTCCTCAGTCCTCCATATAGTATAATGTACTGCCACAGTCCTCCAAATAGTATAATACATTCCTCATAGTGCTCCATATAGTATAATGCCCCGCCATTGTCACCCATGTAGTACAATTCCCTTCCCATAGTATAATGCACCCCATAGTTCTACATATAGTATAATGTATTCCCCATAGTCCTCGATACAGTATAATGCAGCCCACATATAGTATAATGATGCCACCCCAGAGTATAATGCAGCCACCCCACAGAATATATTGTAGCCCCGAGTATAATGTAACCCCCCAGAGAATATAATGCAGCCCCCTCATATAGTGTAATGCAGCCCCTGCATATATAATATATGATAGCCACCTCATAGAGCATAATGCAGCCCCCCATAGAATATAATGTAGCCCCTCCAAAGAATACAATGCAGCCCTCCTCATATAGTATAATGCAGCTCCCCATAGAATATAGTGTAGCCCTCTCATAGAGTATGAAGCAATCACCCTCATAGAATATAATACAGCCCCCATGGAATATAACATAGCCCCCAGAAAATGTAATACAGCCCCCCATAGAATATAATTCAGCCCCCATAGAATATAATTCAGCCCCCCATAGAATGTAATACAGCCCACCTCCCCATACAATATAATACAGCCCCCCATAGAATATAATACAGCCCCCCATAGAATATAATACAGCCCACCTCCCCATAGAATATAATACAACCCCCCATAGAATATAATGTAGCTCCCAGAGAATGTAATACAGCCCCAACATAGAAAGTAATACAGCCCCCCATAGAATGTAATACAGCCCTCCCCACGGAATGTAATACAGCCCTCCCCATATAATGTAATACAGCCCCCCATAGAATGTAATACAGCCCCACATAGAATGTAATACAGCACAGCCCCCATAGAAATATAATACAGCCCCCCATAGAATGTAATACAGCCCCCCATAGAATGTAATACAGCCCACCTCCCCATAGAATAGGTTGGTAGAGAGGGCCAACCAGACCCTGGTGACATACCTGTGACATTTTGTTTCAGCCAGGCAGGATGACTGGGCATCCTTGCTACCGTGGACAGAGTTTGCGTTAAACAACGCCGTAGCCTACTCCACTGGGCAGACTCCATTCCTCCTTAACTACGGCCAGCATCCACGGGTTCCTGTGCCCATGCCCATGTCTTCCACCAAGTCCAGGGTGGCAGACTGGGCTGTGGAGGCACGTGACATTTGGGACCGCACACAGGATGCCATCCGGGCCTCCAAGGAGAGAATGAGGGTCTCCGCCGATGCACATCGGTGCCCCACTCCAACCTTTGCTCCTCGCGACTTAGTGTGGCTCTCTGCCTGTAATATCAGGCTGCGAGTTGAGTCCACTAAGTTTGCGCCTTGCTACTTAGGTCCCTTCAAGGTCCTGGAACAGTTTAACACTGTAGTCTACCATTTGGCTCTTCCTCCACGCCTAGGTATCACCGACACCTTTCATGTGTCCCTCCTAAAGCCCGTTCACATGTCCTGGTTTTCCAAGTCATCTACCGGGACATCGGGTTCATCCACGGATGAGTATGAGGTGAACGCTATCATGGGGTGTAAGATGGTACATGGCAAAAAATTCTATTTGGTGGATTGGAAGGGTCATGGCCCAGAGGCCATGTTAGGTGTCAAGTTCCCACCGCTGCACAGGGGGAATCTCGAACCACCTCCACTGCGGTCTCCCATTCTCCTCCAGCCGCAGTGGAGCCTGCTCAGCAGAGACGTCAGTCCCAGCGCCTGGCTCAGGCAGATACTATGCATTTGGTTACTGCGGTCCTTCCAAGCTCTGTCATTGTAACCAGCATTGATCAGCGGCGAGCAGACACTCCTGCGACTAAAGGTACCTTCACACTAAACGACGCTGCAGCGATATCAACAACGATGCCGATTGCTGCAGCATCGCTGTTTGGTCGCTGGAGAGCTGTCACACAGACAGCTCTCCAGCGACCAATGATGCCGAGGTCCCCGGGTAACCAGGGTAAACATCGGGTTACTAAGCGCAGGGCCGCGCTTAGTAACCCGATGTTTACCCTGGTTACCATTGTAAATGTAAAAAAAACAAACAGTACATACTCACCTTCTGCTGTCTGTCACAAGTCCCTCGCCGTCTGCTTCCCGCACTGACTGAGTGCCGGCCAGCCGTAAGGCACAGCACAGCGGTGACGTCACTGCTGTGCTCTGCTTTCACTTTACGGCCGGCGCTCACAGTCAGTGCGGGAAGCAGACAGCGAGGGACGTGTGACAGACAGCAGAAGGTGAGTATGTACTGTTTGCTTTTTTTACATTTACAATGGTAACCAGGGTAAACATCGGGTTACTAAGCGCGGCCCTGTGCTTAGTAACCCGATATTTACCCTGGTTACCACTGTAAAACATCGCTGGCATCGTTGCTTTGGCTGTCAAACATGACGATACACGCCGATCTGATGACCAAATAAAGTTCTGAACTTTCAGCAACGACCAGCGATATCAGCAGGATCCAGATCGCTGCTGCGTGTCAAACACAACGATATCGCTATCCAGGACGCTGCAACGTCACGGATCGCTATCGTTATCGCTGCAAAGTCGTTTAGTGTGAAGGTACCTTAAGTCCTGCTTTTCTTCTTCTGAGCGTGCCCAAGGGACGACCTCTCATTGAAGGTCGGCGGTCACATGCTCAGGTCCTGTGGCAGCTCCTATTGGACCACTAGGAAGGTCCTGGAGTGCTTCAGCTATAAACGGCCACGTCCATGCGCTAGTATAAACCTGTAATTGTGTGTGTGTGTGTGTGGTTGTATGCCTGTTCTGGTGATTGCTCCTTAATCATTCCCATTCCTAGAGTTGTCGAATCTTCGCGAATGTTGGAGCTACCTAGCGCCTGATAGTGCTATCCTTAACACAAGAGAACGATCCTTGCTGCACCTAACCAGCAGCGACCGACAGTGCGGCGCCGTGCGCAATTAGAATGCTTTCCTAACCCTTGTAAGGGTGGTTTTATGATCTGGTGGCCTAGGAGCAGCATGAGACGTACTCTGGAGAAGGTGGTACCTGTACTAACTGCAGACCCTGAACTTAACACTGCAACTAGAAGTAGCTGTGGAATGTACCTAACACTCCCTAGACATCTCGACACAGCCGGAGGACTAAATACCCCTAGAGATAGAAAAGGGAAAACTATCTTGCCTCAGAGAAAATCCCCAAAGGATAGACAGCCCCCCACAAATATTGACTGTGAGAGGAGAGGGAAATAACATATGCAGACTGAAATCAGGATTTAGCAAAGGAGGCCGCTCTAGCTAAATAGAAAGGATAGGACAGAGTACTATGCGGTCAGTATTAAAACACTAGAAAATATCCACCACAGAAAATACAAAATCTCCACATCTATCTAAAGATATGGAGGGTATATCTGCATCTCCAGAGATACCAGCTTGGCTGAACAAATCCTTATACAGACCAAGCTGGACAAGACAAAAACATGGAAAAGAACTGAACAATAAGGCCCACAGCATGTGGACTGCAAAAAACAAGGCCAGAACTTATCTTTGTTGAAAAGAACAGCAAGCAGGAGAGACCAGGCAGGGATGTGAATCCTCCAGGAACAATGGACAACTGGCACTGACTAAAGGGTCAAGCAAGACTAAATAGCCCAGTCAGACTTGCAATAAGTGGACACACCTGATGAATGCAGCGATCCAAAGACAGCAGCGCTACCACTTATAACCACCGGAGGGAGCCCAAGAGCAGAATTCACAACAGTACCCCCCCCTTGAGGAGGGGTCACCGAACCCTCACCAGAGCCCCCAGGCCGATCAGGACGAGCCAAATGAAAGGCACGAACCAAATCGTCAGCATGAACATCGGAGGCAACAACCCAAGAATTATCCTCCTGGCCATAACCCTTCCATTTGACAAGATACTGAAGCTAACGCCTCGAAAAACGAGAATCCAAAATCTTCTCAACCACATACTCCAACTCCCCATCGATCAACACCAGGGCAGGAGGATCAACGGAGGGAACAACGGGCACCACATATTTCCGCAACAAAGATCTATGAAAAACATTATGGATGGAAAAAGAGGCTGGAAGGGCCAAACGAAAAGACACTGGATTGATAATCTCAGAAATCCTATAAGGACCAATAAACCGAGGCTTGAACTTAGGGGAAGAAACCTTCATAGGAACATGACGGGAAGACAACCAGACCAAATCCCCAACCCAAAGCCGGGAACCAACACACCGACGACGGTTAGCAAAACGCTGAGCCTCCTCCTGAGACAACACCAAATTGTCCACAACATGAGCCCAAATTTGTTGCAACCTGTCAACCACAGAGTCCACCCCAGGACAATCAGAAGGCTCAACCTGCCCTGAAGAAAAACGAGGATGAAAACCAGAATTACAAAAGAAGGGCGAAACCAAAGCAGCAGAACTAGCCCGATTATTAAGGGCAAACTCGGCCAATGTGTTGTGAATTCCGTTCTCGAACTCCCTCCTGTGGTCATGAATGGTACTTCGGCGAGTTCTGTCTGTGAACTCCCTCTGGTGGCTGTGAGTGGAGCTACTGGTTCTTGAGGTTCCTTCCTCAGCTGCCCTCGTTTATTGCTAGGCTGGCTTCTCTATTTAACTCCACTCAGATCGTTACTTCATGCCAGCTGTCGATGTCTTAGTACTGTGTTGTGGATTCTGTTTTTGGGCTCCCTCTGGTGGTTACAACTGGTACTGGGTGACTTTGGTGGGTTGCGGTTTCTGGTTTCCACCTGTCCATCAGTGGCTGGGTGTTTCCTATTTAACCTGGCTTTCCTGTCATTCCCTCGCCGGCTATCAATGTATCAGTGTGTCTCTGTTACCTTTGCTACCTGCTCCTAAAGTCTTCAAGACAAGCTAAGTCTGGAATTCCCTGTTTCTTGTTTGCTTTCATGTTTTTAGTCCAGCTTGCAGATATGTAATCCTCTGCTGCTGGTTGCTCTAGTGGGCTGAAATTACCACTCATGTACCATGAGTTGGCACATGAGTTCAAGTAATTTCAGGATGGTATTTTGAAGGGGTTTTAAAGCTGACCGCGCAGTTCACCTTTTGTATCCTCTGCTATCTAGCTTTTAGCGGGCCTCATTTTTGCTGAATCTATTTTCATAACTACGTTTGTGCCTTCCTCTCATTTCACCGTCATTATATGTGGGGGGCTGCTATTTCTGTGGGAATATTTCTCTAGAGGCAAGCGAGGTCTGTGATTCTTCTGATAGGGGAAGCTAGATCTCCGGCTGGCGCGAGGCGTCTAGAGTCCCCCCAGGAACGCTCCCCGGCTACTGCTAGTTGAGTGTTGAAGTTCAGGATCGCGGTCAGCTCAGGTTCCATCACCCTAGAGCTCGTCCTGTTTTTTGCCCGTGTTCTGTTGTTAAATTCCCTGCCATTGGGAACATGACAGTATAGCCGGCCAACAAAGTGTTAATTGTTTGGGCTGAAGCAGGAGAAAAAGAAGTGTTGAGGAGAAATTTTTTTTTTTTTTTTTTTCCCCCTCAGAGTTTTGCTGCCTAGCCCTTAATTGCTGTCTAGCTGCTTCTTACCTCCTCTTAACCCTTGAATTGCTTTGACCTTAGCTGTTTAACATGGATGTCCAGAGTTTGGCTTCCAGCCTGAATAATCTCGCTGCTAAAGTTCAAAACATACAGGATTTTGTTGTTCACACTCCTATGTCTGAACCTAGAATTCCTATTCCAGAGTTTTTCTCTGGAGATAGATCTACCTTCCTGAATTTCAGGAACAATTGCAAATTGTTTCTGTCTTTGAAATCTCGCTCCTCTGGAGACCCTGCTCAGCAGGTCAAGATTGTGATATCTTTCCTGCGGGGCGACCCTCAGAATTGGGCATTTGCATTGGCACCAGGGGATCCTGCATTGCTCAGTGTGGATGCATTTTTTCTGGCACTGGGATTGCTCTATGAGGAACCTAACCTGGAGATTCAGGCTGAAAAGGCTTTATTAGCCCTCTCTCAGGGGCATGATGAAGCGGAGGTATATTGTCAAAAATTTCGGAAATGGTCGGTGCTTACTCAGTGGAATGAGTGCGCCCTGGCTGCAAACTTCAGAGATGGTCTTTCTGAGGCCATTAAGGATATTATGGTGGGGTTCCCTGCGCCTACAGGTCTGAATGAGGCTATGACTATGGCCATTCAGATTGATCAGCGTTTACGGGAGCGCAAACCTGTGCACCAGTTGGCGGTGTCTTCTGAACAGGCACCTGAGACTATGCAATGTGATAGAATTCAGTCCAGAAGTGAACGGCAAAATTATAGGCGGAAAAATGGATTGTGTTTTTATTGTGGTGATTCTGCTCATGTTATATCAGCATGCTCTAAACGCACAAAAAAGGTTGATAAATCTTTTGCCATTAGTACTCTGCAGTCTAAGTTCATTTTGTCTGTAACTCTGATTTGTTCACTGTCATCCATTTCCGTCGATGCCTATGTGGATTCGGGCGCTGCCCTGAGTCTTATGGATTGGTCATTTGCCAAACGCTGCGGTTTTAGTTTAGAGCCTCTGGAAGTTCCTATTCCTTTAAAGGGAATTGACTCTACACCATTGGCTATGAATAAACCGCAGTACTGGACACAAGTGACCATGCGCATGACTCCCGTTCATCAGGAGGTGATTCGCTTCCTCGTACTGTATAATTTACATGATGTACTAGTGCTTGGTCTGCCATGGTTACAAACTCATAATCCAGTCCTGGATTGGAAAACAATGTCTGTGTTAAGCTGGGGATGTCAGGGGATTCATGATGATGCATCTCTGATTTCAATCGCTTCATCTACTCCTTCTGAGGTCCCTGCGTTTTTGTCGGGATGTTTTTGAGGAGCCTAAGCTCAATTCGCTCCCTCCTCATAGGGATTGTGACTGTGCTATAGAATTAATTCCTGGCAGTAAGTTCCCTAAGGGTCGTTTATTTAATCTGTCAGTGCCAGAGCATACTGCTATGCGGAATTATATTAAGGAGTCCTTGGAAAAGGGACATATTCGTCCATCTTCGTCCCCTCTGGGAGCAGGTTTTTTTTTCGTGGCTAAAAAAGATGGTTCCCTGAGGCCTTGTATAGATTATCGCCTTCTGAATAAGATTACAGTCAAATATCAATATCCATTGCCATTATTGACTGATTTGTTTGCTCGCATTAAGGGGGCTAGGTGGTTCACTAAGATAGATCTTCGTGGTGCGTATAATCTTGTGCGGATAAAGCAGGGTGATGAGTGGAAAACCGCATTTAATACGCCTGAGGGCCATTTTGAGTATTTGGTAATGCCTTTTGGACTTTCTAATGCTCCTTCAGTCTTTCAGTCCTTTATGCACAATATTTTCCGTGAATATCTGGATAAGTTTATGATTGTGTATTTGGATGATATTTTGGTGTTTTCTGATGACTGGGAGTCTCATGTTCTACAAGTCAGGAAGGTGTTTCAAGTTCTGAGGGCCAATTCTCTGTTTGTGAAGGGCTCAAAATGTCTCTTCGGAGTCCAGAAGATTTCTTTTTTGGGGTACATTTTTTCTCCTTCTACTATTGAGATGGATCCCGTCAAGGTTCAGGCTATTTGTGACTGGACACAACCTACATCTGTTAAGAGTCTTCAGAAGTTCTTGGGTTTTGCTAATTTTTATCGTCGGTTCATTACTAATTTTTCCAGTGTTGTTAAACCTTTGACTGATTTGACTAAAAAGGGTGCTGATGTTGCTAATTGGTCTCCTACGGCTGTGGAGGCCTTTCAGGAACTTAAGCGCCGGTTTTCTTCTGCTCCTGTGTTATGTCAACCAGATGTTTCACTTCCTTTTCAGGTTGAGGTTGATGCTTCCGAGATTGGAGCGGGGGCGGTTTTGTCACAGAGAAGTTCCGATGGCTCGGTGATGAAGCCATGTGCATTCTTTTCTAGAAAATTCTCGCCCGCTGAGCGCAATTATGATGTGGGTAATCAGGAGCTTTTGGCCATGAAGTGGGCATTTGAGGAGTGGCGTCATTGGCTTGAGGGTGCTAGACATCGTGTGGTGGTCTTGACTGATCACAAAAATCTGATTTACCTTGAGTCTGCCAGGCGTCTGAATCCTAGACAGGCTCGTTGGTCGTTGTTTTTTTCTCGTTTCAATTTTGTGGTTTCATACCTGCCAGGTTCAAAGAATGTGAAGGCAGATGCTCTTTCCAGGAGTTTTGTGCCTGACTCTCCTGGAGACTCTGGGCCTACTGGTATCCTCAGGGATGGGGTAATATTGTCTGCCGTCTCCCCAGATTTGCGACGTGCATTGCAGGAGTTTCAGGCGGATAGACCTGATCGTTGTCCACCAGAAAGACTGTTTGTTCCGGATGATTGGACCAGTAGAGTCATCTCCGAGGTCCATTCTTCTGTGTTGGCTGGTCATCCTGGAATATTTGGTACTAGAGACTTGGTGGCCAGGTCTTTTTGGTGGCCTTCTTTGTCAAGGGATGTGCGTACCTTTGTGCAGTCTTGTGAAGTGTGTGCTCGGGCTAAGCCTTGCTGTTCTCGGGCCAGTGGGTTGTTGTTGTCCTTGCCTATCCCGAAGAGGCCTTGGACGCACATTTCCATGGATTTTATTTCAGATCTTCCTGTCTCACAGAAAATGTCCGTTATCTGGGTTGTGTGTGATCGCTTTTCTAAGATGGTTCATTTGGTACCCTTACCTAAGTTGCCTTCCTCCTCTGAGTTGGTCCCTTTGTTTTTTCAGAACGTGGTTCGTTTGCATGGGATTCCGGAGAATATCGTTTCTGACAGGGGATCCCAGTTTGTGTCTAGATTTTGGCGGACGTTTTGTGCCAAGATGGGCATTAATTTGTTTTTCTCGTCTGCATTCCATCCTCAGACGAATGGCCAGACGGAGCGAACTAATCAGACCTTGGAGACTTATTTAAGGTGTTTTGTTTCTGCTGATCAAGATGACTGGGTTGCCTTTTTGCCACTGGCCGAATTTGCTCTTAATAATCGGGCTAGTTCTGCTACTTTGGTTTCTCCTTTCTTTTGTAATTCGGGGTTTCATCCTCGTTTTTCCTCTGGTCAGGTGGAGCCTTCGGATTGTCCTGGAGTGGACGTGGTGGTGGACAGGCTGCATCAGATTTGGAATCAGGTGGTGGACAATTTGAAGTTGTCTCAGGAGAAGGTTCAGCAGTTTGCTAATCGCCGTCGCCGCGTGGGTCCCCGACTTTGTGTTGGGGACTTGGTGTGGTTGTCTTCTCGTTTTGTCCCTATGAAGGTCTCTTCTCCTAAGTTCAAGCCTCGGTTCATCGGTCCTTATAAGATCTTGGAGATTCTTAACCCTGTGTCTTTTCGTTTGGATCTCCCAGCATCGTTTGCTATTCATAATGTGTTCCATCGGTCGTTATTGCGGAGGTATGAGGTGCCCGTTGTTCCTTCGGTTGAGCCTCCTGCTCCGGTGCTGGTGGAGGGAGAATTGGAGTATGTTGTTGAGAAGATCTTGGATTCTCGTGTTTCCAGACGTAGACTCCAGTATTTGGTTAAGTGGAAGGGTTATGGTCAGGAGGATAATTCCTGGGTGGTCGCCTCTGACGTTCATGCGACTGATTTGGTCCGCGCCTTCCATAGAGCTCATCCTGATCGCCCTGGGGGTTCTCGTGAGGGTTCGGTGACCCCTCCTCAAGGGGGGGTACTGTTGTGGATTCTGTTTTTGGGCTCCCTCTGGTGGTTACAACTGGTACTGGGTGACTTTGGTGGGTTGCGGTTTCTGGTTTCCACCTGTCCATCAGTGGCTGGGTGTTTCCTATTTAACCTGGCTTTCCTGTCATTCCCTCGCCGGCTATCAATGTATCAGTGTGTCTCTGTTACCTTTGCTACCTGCTCCTAAAGTCTTCAAGACAAGCTAAGTCTGGAATTCCCTGTTTCTTGTTTGCTTTCATGTTTTTAGTCCAGCTTGCAGATATGTAATCCTCTGCTGCTGGTTGCTCTAGTGGGCTGAAATTACCACTCATGTACCATGAGTTGGCACATGAGTTCAAGTAATTTCAGGATGGTATTTTGAAGGGGTTTTAAAGCTGACCGCGCAGTTCACCTTTTGTATCCTCTGCTATCTAGCTTTTAGCGGGCCTCATTTTTGCTGAATCTATTTTCATAACTACGTTTGTGCCTTCCTCTCATTTCACCATCATTATATGTGGGGGGCTGCTATTTCTGTGGGAATATTTCTCTAGAGGCAAGCGAGGTCTGTGATTCTTCTGATAGGGGAAGCTAGATCTCCGGCTGGCGCGAGGCGTCTAGAGTCCCCCCAGGAACGCTCCCCGGCTACTGCTAGTTGAGTGTTGAGGTTCAGGATCGCGGTCAGCTCAGGTTCCATCACCCTAGAGCTCGTCCTGTTTTTTGCCCGTGTTCTGTTGTTAAATTCCCTGCCATTGGGAACATGACAGTACTGGTTCAGATCTCTCTTGGATCTTTCTGATGACCTGTCTACTCCAGCAGAAGCTAAGTCCCTGCTAGTTCAATTTCGTTCATTGTGTACTTGCTAATTTCTAGTCCAGCTTGCTATCATGATATCGCCTTGCTAGCTGGAAGCTCTGGGGTGCAGAGTGGCACCTCCGCACCGTGAGTCGGTGCGGGGGTCTTTTTGCACAGTTCTGCGTGGTTTTTGTAGTTTTTTGTGTTGACCGCAAAGATACCTTTCCTATCCTCTGTCTGTTTAGTGAAGACTGGCCTCCTTTGCTCTAACCTGTTTCATTCCTGCGTTTGTGATTTTCCTCTTAACTCACAGTCAATATTTGTGGGGGGCTGCCTTTTCCTTTGGGGAATTTCTCTGAGGCAAGGTAAGGCTTTGTTTCCTATCTTTGGGGGTAGTTAGCTCTTAGGCTGTGAAGAGGCGTCTAGGCAGAGTTAGGCACGCTCCACGGCTATTTCTAGTGTGTGTGATAGGATTAGGGTTTGCGGTCAACAGAGCTCCCACTTCCCAGAGCTTGTCCTGTTTAATAGTTTAACCATCAGGTCATTCCGGGTGCTCCTAACCACCAGGTCCATAACACCAATGGCAAGAAAGCCACCCAATCATCCTGATCAGCAGACACAAAGCATCTCAAATAAGCTTCCAAAGTCTGATTGGTTCGCTCGGTTTGGCCATTTGTCTGAGGATGAAATGCGGAAGAAAAAGACAAATCAATGCCCAGCCTAGCACAAAAGGCCCGCCAAAACCTAGAAACAAACTGAGAACCTTTATCGGACACAATATTCTCCGGAACGCCATGCAAACGAACCACATGTTGAAAAAACAACGGAACCAAATCAGAAGAGGAAGGCAATTTAGGCACCAAAAGGTACCAAATGAACCATCTTAGAAAACCGGTCACAAACCACCCAGATAACCGACAGCCTCTGGGAAACCGGAAGATCCAAAATAAAATCCATAGAAATATGCGTCCAAGGCCTCTCAGGGACCGGCAAAGGCAAAAGCAACCCACTAGCACGGGAACAGCAAGGCTTGGCCCGCGCACAAGTCCCACAGGACTGCACAAAAGAACGCACATCCCGTGACAAAGATGGCCACCAAAAGGACCTACCAACCAAATCTCTGGTACCAAAAATCCCAGGATGGCCAGCCAACACAGAACAATGAACCTCAGAAATCACTTTACTAGTCCATCTGTCAGGAACAAACAGTTTCCCCACTGGACAGCGGTCAGGTTTATCAGCCTGAAATTCCTGAAGAACCCGTCGTAAATCAGGGGAGATGGCAGAAAGAATCACCCCTTCCTTCAAAATGCCGACCGGCAAAAGGACCCCAGGAGAATCAGGCAAAAAGCTCCTAGAGAGGGCATCAGCCTTAACATTCTTAGAACCCGGAAGATACGACACCACAAAATCAAAACGGGAGAAAAACAGGGACCATCGGTCCTGTTTAGGATTCAGCCACTTGGCAGACTCGAGGTAAATCAGATTCTTATGATCGGTCAAGACCACAATACGGTGCTTGGCCCCCTCAAGCCAATGTCGCCACTCCTCAAATGCCCACTTCATAGCCAACAACTCACGATTGCCGACATCATAATTGCGTTCCGCAGGCGAAAACTTTCGAGAAAAGAAGGCACACGGTTTCATCAAGGAACCATCAGAATTCCTCTGAGACAAAACGGCCCCTGCCCCAATCTCAGAAGCGTCAACCTTAACCTGAAATGGAAGAGAAACATCCGGCTGACGCAACACAGGGGCAGAAATAAATCAGCGTTTAAGCTCCTGAAAGGCAGAAACAGCCGCAGAGGACCAATTCGTCACATCAGCGCCTTTCTTCGTCAAATCGGTCAGGGGTTTAACCACACTGGAGAAGTTGGCAATGAAACGGCGATAAAAATTAGCAAAGCCCAAAAATTTCTGAAGGCTCTTCACGGATGTGGGCTGGATCCAATCATGAATGGCCTGAACCTTAACCGGATCCATTTCTATAGATGAGGGAGAAAAAATGAAGCCCAAAAAAGAAACCTTCTGTACTCCGAAGAGGCACTTAGACCCTTTCACTCACAAACAAAGCATTATCACGAAGGATCTGAAATACCATCCTGACTTGCTTCACATGAGACTCCCAATCATCTGAAAAAATCAAAATATCATCCAAATATACAATCATGAATTTATCAAGATAATTCCGAAATATATCATGCATGAAGGACTAAAACACAGATGGAGCATTAGAGAGCCCGAATGGCATCACAAGGTATTCAAAATGGCCTTCGGGCGTATTAAACGCAGTTTTCCATTCATCACCCTGCTTAATACGAACAAGATTATATGCCCCTCGAAGGTCAATCTTAGTAAACCAACTAGCCCCCTTAATCCTAGCAAACAAATCAGAAAGTAAAGGCAAAGGGTATTGGAATTTGACCGTGATCTTATTCAAGAGGCGATAATCAATACAGGGTCTCAAGGAGCCATCCTTCTTGGCAACAAAAAAAAAACCTGCTCCCAATGGTGAAGAAGATGGCCGAATATGCCCCTTTTCCAAAGACTCCTTAACATAACTCCGCATGGCGGCATGTTCTGGCACAGACAGGTTGAAAAGTCGGCCCTTAGGGAACTTACAGCCTGGAATCAAGTCAATAGCACAATCACAGTCCCTATGCGGTGGAAGGGAACTGGACTTGGGCTCATCGAATACATCTGGAAATCTGACAAAAACTCAGGAATTTCAGAAGAGGGGGAGGAGGAAATTGACATCAAAGGAACGTCACCATGAACCCCCCTGACAACCCCAACTAGTCACAGACATAGATTTCCAATCTAATACCGGATTATGCACCTGTAACCATGGGAAACCCAGTACAATAGCATCATGCAAATTATGCAACACCAGAAAACGACAATCTTCCTGATGGGCTGGCGCCATGCACATGGTCAGCTGTGTCCAAAACTGAGGTTTATTTTTAGCCAACGGTGTAGCATCAATGCCCCTCAAAGGAATAGGACTCTGCAAAGGCTGCAAGGGGAAACCACAACGTCTGGCAAATTCTAAGTCCATTAAGTTTAAAGCGGCGCCTGAATCCACAAATGCCATGACAGAAAATGATGATAATGAGCAGATCAGGGTCACAGATAACAGAAATTTAGGTTGTACAGTACTGATGGTAACGGAACTAGCGATTCTCTTGGTACGCTTAGGGCAATCAGAAATAACATGAGCAGAATCGCCGCAGTAAAAACACAACCTATTCTGACGTCTGAATCCTTGTCGTTCAGCTCTAGACACAATCCTATCACACTGCATAGGCTCAGGACTCGCTCGGAAGACAACGCCATAGTGTGCACAACTCTACGCTCGCGCAAGCGCCGATCAATCTGAATGGCCAGAGACATAGAATCACTCAGACCAGCAGGCGTGGGGAACCCCACCATAACATCTTTAATGGATTCAGAAAGACCCTTTCTGAAAATTGCCGCCAAGGCACCCTCATTCCATTTAGTCAGCACAGACCATTTTCTAAATTTCTGGCAATACGATTCTGCCGATTCTTGACCCTGACACAGGGCCAACAAGGTCTTCTCAGCATGATCCACTGAATTAGGTTCATCATACAATAACCCTAGCTCCTGAAAGAAGGTGTCTACATTAAGCAAAGCCGGATTCCCAGATTCCAGGGAAAATGCCCAATCCTGAGGATCACAACGCAGCAGAGAGATGACAATTTTAACCTGCTGGATGGGATCACCAGAGGAACGGGGTTTCAGAGCAAAAAACAGTTTACAGTTATTTTTAAAGCTCAAAAATTTGGACCTGTCCCCAAAAAACAAATCAGGAGTTGGAATTCTAGGCTCTAAAACCGGAGTCTGAACGATATAATCGGAAATACCCTGTACTCTAGCAGCAAGTTGATCCACATGAGAAGCCAATCCCTGAACATCCATGCCAGCGCCAAACTCCTGAGCCACCCAGAGGTAAAGAGGGAAGAAAAGACACAACAGACTACAGAAAAAAAAATGGCTCAGCACTTTCCTTCCCTTCTTCTGAGATGTGATTAACTCATTGTTGGCCAGTTGTACTGTTATGATCTGGTGGCCTAGGAGCAGCATGAGACGTTCTCTGGAGAAGGTGGTACCTGTACTAACCGCAGACCCTGAACTTAACACTGCAACTAGAAGTAGCTGTGGAATGTACCTAACACTCCCTAGACATCTCGACACAGCCGGAGGACTAAATACCCCTAGAGATAGAAAAGGGAAAACTATCTTGCCTCAGAGAAAATCCCCAAAGGATAGACAGCCCCCCACAAATATTGACTGTGAGAGGAGAGGGAAATAACATACGCAGACTGAAATCAGGATTTAGCAAAGGAGGCCGCTCTAGCTAAATAGAAAGGATAGGACAGAGTACTATGCGGTCAGTATTAAAACACTAGAAAATATCCACCATAGAAAATACAAAATCTCCACATCTAACTAAAGATATGGAGGGTATATCTGCATCTCCAGAGATACCAGCTTGGCTGAACAAATCCTTATACAGACCAAGCTGGACAAGACAAAACATGGAAAAGAACTGAACAATAAGGCCCACAGCATGTGGACTGCAAAAAACAAGGCCAGAACTTATCTTTGTTGAAAAGAACAGCAAGCAGGAGAGACCAGGCAGGGATGTGAATCCTCCAGGAACAATGGACAACTGGCACTGACTAAAGGGTCAAGCAAGACTAAATAGCCCAGTCAGACTTGCAATAAGTAGTGTTGAGCGATACCTTCCGATATCGGAAAGTATCGGTATCGGAAAGTATCGGCCGATACCGTCAAAGTATCGGATCTAATCCGATACCGATACCCGATCCCAATGCAAGTCAATGGGACGAAAATATCGGAATTAAACTAAACCCTTTCTTTCCTTGTAGGTTAATTCTACATGAAGGAAAACAACTAAGAATAATGTAGGATGTATTGGGGGAGGTGGCGGAGACATTAAAGGCACAGAGGTTTAGCCCAATCAAATAGAATAGCAGGATTTTTATTTTTTTTTATGACTTTCGGCGTTAGAAAGATTTTGACTATGTTAATTTTTTACTTATTTTGTCAGATATTGATGTTTCACTACTTCCACGCCCTTCACCTTCTTTTTTACTTCTCCGACACTTTCTTCTTCATTATCCTCATCATCAGCTTCTTTGACATCAACTTCTTCACCTTATTCATCTTCTTCTTCATCTTCTACCTATTTTTTTTTTTTTGTTACATTGTTCATTTTCTTTTTATTTAACTATTATCTTCTTCATATTCAACTTCTTCATCATATTCTTATTTGTGACAGGCATTCCCGTAGTTGATATCTATAAAAGTTTGAAGATTACACCTTCCGTTCTGCCTGTCACAAAAGAGTTACATTTGTCCGCGTTCAGTTTGGCCTGCAGCATCAGGCTTTATCCAGGGGCACCACGAGGAGGAACGGACTCACCCCCATACACTGCTTAGTCTTCTTCTGCTTATAATTTAGATAATATCTTTTGCTCTGATATTTAGTCTTATGCTTAATGTTCTTCTGCTCTTTGTTCTGCAGCCTCTTGTTCTTCTGCTTCTCGGTCTTCCAGGTTGTCGTCGTTGTCTCCAGGGTCGTCGTCTCCGGGGTCGTCGTCATCGGGGTCGTCTTCAGGGTCATCGTCTCCAGGGTCGTCGTCATCTCGGTGGTTGTCGTCTCTGGTGTCGTCATCATCTTAGGGGTGGTCTTCCGGGTCATCGTCTTTAGGGTCTTGAACTTGGAAATGTAGCAGAAGGTACAAGAAGGCTGAGAAAATGCCGAGAAACAGCTGATGGAACTGGAACTCGGATGGCTACCTGAAGGTCCAAGAGCCAATGGAACTACCGTGGACCAGCTGACGTTACTGGAACCCGGTTACTAAGCAGGAGGTACCCGTGCCTAAAAGCACTACCAAGGACCACCTGACATTGGTGGAACTCGGATACCCAGAGGGAGGCACCTAAGCCAAAGGCTCTGCCCGGAACTAGCTGACGGTACTGGAACCAGGATGGGGAGCAGAAGGTACAAGAGCAAAAGACACTGCCGAGAACCAGCGACGGTACTGGAACCCGGATGAGTAGCCGAAGGTCCAAGAGCCAATGGAACTACCGAGGACCAGCTGACGTTACTGGAACCCGGTTACTAAGCAGGAGGTACCCGTGCCTGAAAGCACTACCAAGGATCACCTGACGTTGGTGGAACTCGGATACCCAGAGGGAGGCACCTAAGCCAAAGGCTCTGCCCGGAACCAGCTGAGGGTACTGGAACCAGGATGGGGACCTATTCAAGCTTGTCTTCCTAGAGCCCCAACTGGCGGTGTTAGAGCCCAGGGTCAGCAGAAGGAGGAGAGGGAGGGGAGTGTAGGCCGAAGCCTGCACTGGTGGCAGCTTTGGGTCTGTTGTGTCTGCGTGGCTGTCGCAGGACACGTTGCCGGCTACACAGCAGGGGAACAGCTGGTGGTGCTGGACCCCACTGACACATTGGCTGGTGTTTTTCTCTGTGCAGCTAGCACATCTGGGCCCCAACTGGCGGTGTTAGAGCCCAGGGTCAGCAGGAGGAGGAGAGGGAGCGGAGTGTAGGCCGAAGCCTAATTGAACCAATTTCAAAGGTAACCTTTAACCCCCCCTCAGGTGTTACAAACTAGAAGAGCCACAGCTTATGCAGCAGTAGTGCTGCACAAGTCAAAGGTTGCTCTTTTAATTTTTCTCCTTGCACACGCTGAATGAAACACGTCTAACATTTAGCCCTTTATACAAACTGTGTTGGAGGCGAGAGTTCCCTTCGTAATGGGACGCAGCACAGATGTCAAGAATCCCACCTTGGTGCTGAGCGCAGCCTCCTGAGCGTTGTTATTTGCTGTACAGGAGTCTGCGCTGTCGTTTTATCCCTTTGCCTTGCGCTGTTAGCGCTGCCCATCTTCTGACATCATTTAATGTTGGCCGTTGCGCTTCGCGATGACCATGAATCCCAGCCCCGCAGTGTCTTTACATAGTTAAAACACTGCGGGGCTGGGATTCATGGCCTGGCGCAGTACATATGTTCGCCTCTCGCTTGGGTTCTTACACCTGCTTCAGACTATGCGGCGTCAGCTGATCCCTTATCGCATGCCACGGCCAAGAAGCCGCACAGTCTGAAGAAGGAGGAAGGAGATGAGGGACAGGCGAACATATGCACTGCTCATGCCCGTCAATCACACCCTCGCAGTCCAAATAAATAAGACACCGAGGGGCGTTGTGTGGGGCAGGGCGGCCGCAGAGGCGCAGCCAGCCAAACAATGATGCCAGAAGACGGGCAGCGCTACCAAGGGGGTTGCAGCGTGTCATTACAAAGGAAAGTCACACCTCCGGGATGGTTAAATGGTCACAGAGGACACATTTTAGACGTGTTCAGTTCCCCATGGGCAAGGAGAATAAGTTTCTGAGCCACCTTGCACACATGCAGCATTACTGCTGTACAAGGTGGCTGTAAAACATAGAAACACCTGGGGGAGGGGGGACAGGTTACCTTCAATTTCAGTTCTTGTGTCTGCGTGGCGGTCGCAGGACACGTTGCCGGCTACACAGCAGGGGAACAGCTGGCGGTGCTGGACCCCACTGACACATTGGCTGGTGTTTTTCTCTGTGCAGCTAGCACATCTGGGCCCCAACTGGCGGTGTTAGAGCCCAGGGTCAGCAGGAGGAGGAGCAGGGGGAGCGGAGTGTAGGCCAAAGCCTGCACTGGCGGCAGCTTTGGGTCTGCTGTGTCTGCGTGGTGGTCGCAGGACACGTTGCCGGCTACACAGCAGGGGAACAGCTGGCGGTGCTGGACCCCACTGACACATTGGCGAGGTGTTTGGCTCTGTGCAGCCAGCACTTCCGGACAGCAACTAGCGGTGTTGGAGCCCGGGCTCTGCAGGTGGAGCAGAGTGTAGGCCGAAGCCTAATTGAACCGATTTTAAAAGTAACCTTTAACCCCCCCTCAGGGGTTACTGTTGTGAAATTGGATTTTGGGCTCCCCCGGTGGCCACTGGTGGAATTGAACTGGTGTGCATCATCCTCTCTGTTCACCTGTTTCCATCAGGATGTGGGAGTCGCTATTTAGCCTTGCTCCTCTGTCACTTCCATGCCGGTCAACATTGTAATCAGAAGCCTTTCTGTGCATGTTCCTGCTGCTAGACAACTCCCAGCTAAGTTGGACTTAGTCCTTGTTTGTTTTTGCATTTTGTTCCAGTTCACAGCTGTAGTTTCGTTTCTGTGTCTGGAAAGCTCTTGTGATCTGAAATTGCCACTCTGATGTTATGAGTTAATACTAGAGTCTTAAAGTAATTTCAGGATGGTATTTTGATAGGGTTTTCAGCTGACCATGAAAGTGCCCTTTCTGTCTTCCTGCTATCTAGTAAGCGGACCTCAATTTTGCTAAACCTATTTTCATACTACGTTTGTCATTTCATCTAAAATCACCGCCAATATTTGTGGGGGCCTCTGTCTGCCTTTCGGGGAAATTTCTCTAGAGGTGAGCCAGGACTATATTTTCCTCTGCCAGGATTAGTTAGTCCTCCGGCCGGCGCTGGGCGTCTAGGGATAAAACGCAGGCTACGCTACCCGGCTACTGTTAGTTGTGCGGCAGGTTTAGTTCATGGTCAGTTTAGTTTCCATCCTTCCAAGAGCTAGTTCGTATGTTTGCTGGGCTATGTTCTCTTGCCATTGAGAACCATAACAGTTTGACCGGCCTAAAAGGGTTAAATTAATTGACAGAGAAAGGAGAGAAAAGAGAAGTCTGCTGAAGATTTTTTTTTTTTTTTTTTTTTTCTTCTCAGTTCTGAGTGTGCTTGTAATTGAATCTCTTGCAAGTCTGCCTATATTGCAGCCTTTCTCTCTCTCTCTCTCTCCTTCTAATCCTGGAATGGCTCTGTGTTCACCTGTTTAAAATGGATATTCAGAGTTTAGCTGCAGGTTTGAATAATCTCACCACGAAAGTTCAAAACTTACAAGATTTTGTTGTTCATGTTCCTATATCTGAACCTAGAATTCCTTTGCCTGAATTTTTCTCGGGGAATAGATCTTGCTTTCAAAATTTCAAAAATAATTGCAAGTTGTTTTTGTCCCTGAAATCTCGCTCTGCTGGAGATCCTGCTCAGCAGGTCAGGATTGTGATTTCTTTGCTCCGGGGCGACCCTCAGGATTGGGCTTTTGCATTGGCTCCAGGGGATCCTGCGTTGCTCAATGTGGATGCGTTTTTTCTGGCCTTGGGGTTGCTTTATGAGGAACCTCAGTTAGAACTTCAGGCGGAAAAGGCCTTGATGTCCCTATCTCAGGGGCAAGACGAAGCTGAAATATACTGCCAGAAATTCCGTAAATGGGCTGTGCTTACTCAGTGGAATGAGTGCGCCCTGGCGGCGAATTTCAGAGAGGGTCTCTCTGATGCCATTAAGGATGTTATGGTGGGGTTCCCTGTGCCTGCGGGTCTGAATGAGTCCATGACAATGGCTATCCAGATCGATAGGCGTCTGCGGGAGCGCAAACCTGTGCACCATTTGGCGGTGTCTACTGAGAAGACGCCAGAGAATATGCAATGTGATAGAATTCTGTCCAGAAGTGAACGGCAGAATTTTAGACGAAAAAATGGGTTGTGCTTCTATTGCGGTGATTCAACTCATGTTATATCAGCATGCTCTAAGCGTACTAAGAAGCTTGATAAGTCTGTTTCAATTGGCACTTTACAGTCTAAGTTTATTCTATCTGTGACCCTGATTTGTTCTTTATCATCTATTACCGCGGATGCCTATGTCGACTCTGGCGCCGCTTTGAGTCTTATGGATTGGTCCTTTGCCAAACGCTGTGGGTATGATTTAGAGCCTCTTGAAACTCCTATACCCCTGAAGGGGATTGACTCCACCCCATTGGCTAGCAATAAACCACAATACTGGACACAAGTAACTATGCGGATTAATCCGGATCACCAGGAGATTATTCGCTTTCTTGTGCTGTATAACCTACATGATGTGTTGGTGCTTGGATTGCCATGGCTGCAATCTCATAACCCAGTCCTTGACTGGAAAGCTATGTCTGTGTTAAGCTGGGGATGTAAGGGGACGCATGGGGACGTACCTGTGGTTTCCATTTCATCATCTATTCCCTCTGAGATTCCTGAATTCTTGACTGAATATCGTGACGTTTTTGAAGAACCTAAGCTTGGTTCATTACCTCCGCACCGGGAGTGCGATTGTGCCATAGATTTGATTCCGGGTAGTAAATACCCTAAGGTGTTATGACCCCAATGGCGAGGGTCTCAGAGGTACGTGGAAGTCTGCAGAATACAAAAATCCAGCTCATAGGGCAGTGGTAACTGGGTTGACCATATATCTACTCCTAACGCCAACACTAGAAGTAGCCGGGGATCATTCCTACGTTGATTCTAGATGACACGCTCCAGCCGGAGAATCTAGCTACCCCTAGTAGAGGAAAACAAAAGACCTTTCTTGCCTCCAGAGAAGGGGACCCCAAAGCTGGATAGAAGCCCCCCACAAATAATAACGGTGAGGTAAGAGGAAATGACAAACACAGAAATGAACCAGGTTTAGCACAGAGAGGCCCGCTTACTGATAGCAGAATAAAGAAAGGTAACTTATATGGTCAACAAAAACCCTATCAAAATCCACACTGGAAATTCAAGAACCCCCGAACCGTCTAACGGTCCGGGGGGAGAACACCAGCCCCCTAGAGCTTCCAGCAAAGGTCAGGATATAGATTTGGAACAAGCTGGACAAAAATACAAAACCAAAACAAATAGCAAAAAGCAAAAGGCAGACTTAGCTGATATAACTGGAACCAGGATCAGTAGACAAGAGCACAGCAGACTAGCTCTGATAACTACGTTGCCAGGCATTGAACTGAAGGTCTAGGGAGCTTATATAGCAACACCCCTAACTAACGACCCAGGTGCGGATAAAAGGAATGACAGAAAAACCAGAGTCAAAAAACTAGTAACCACTAGAGGGAGCAAAAAGCAAATTCACAACAGTACCCCCCCCTTAGTGAGGGGTCACCGAACCCTCACCACGACCACCAGGGCGATCAGGATGAGCGGCATGAAAGGCACGAACTAAATCGGCCGCATGAACATCAGAGGCGACCACCCAGGAATTATCCTCCTGACCATAGCCCTTCCACTTGACCAGGTACTGAAGCCTCCGCCTGGAGAGGCGAGAATCCAAGATCTTCTCCACCACGTACTCCAACTCGCCCTCAACCAACACCGGAGCAGGAGGCTCAGCAGAAGGAACTACAGGCACAATGTACCGCCGCAACAAGGACCTATGAAATACATTGTGAATAGCAAACGACACAGGAAGATCCAGACGAAAAGATACAGGATTAAGGATTTCCAATATCTTGTAAGGCCCAATAAAACGAGGTTTAAATTTGGGAGAGGAGACCTTCATAGGAACAAAGCGGGAAGAAAGCCATACCAAATCCCCAACGCGTAGTCGGGGACCCACACCGCGGTGGCGGTTGGCAAAGCGCTGAGCCCTCTCCTGTGACAACTTCAAGTTGTCCACCACATGATTCCAGATCCGCTGCAACCTATCTACCACAGAATCCACCCCAGGACAGTCAGAAGGCTCCACATGACCCGAAGAAAAGCGAGGATGGAAACCAGAGTTGCAGAAAAAAGGCGAAACCAAGGTGGCGGAACTAGCCCGATTATTAAGGGCAAACTCAGCCAACGGCAAGAATGTCACCCAATCGTCCTGATCAGCAGAGACAAAACACCTCAAATAAGCCTCCAAAGTCTGATTGGTTCGCTCCGTCTGTCCATTAGTCTGAGGATGGAAAGCAGACGAAAACGACAAATCAATGCCCATCCTACTACAAAAGGATCGCCAGAACCTAGAAACGAACTGGGATCCTCTGTCTGACACAATATTCTCAGGGATGCCGTGCAAACGAACCACGTTCTGGAAAAACACAGGAACCAGATCGGAAGAGGAAGACAGCTTAGGCAAAGGAACCAAATGGACCATCTTGGAGAAGCGATCACATATCACCCAGATAACGGACATGCCCTGAGATAGCGGAAGATCAGAAATGAAATCCATGGAGATATGTGTCCAAGGTCTCTTCGGGACAGGCAAGGGCAAGAGCAAACCGCTGGCACGAGAACAGCAAGGCTTAGCTCGAGCACAAGTCCCACAGGACTGCACAAATGACCGCACATCCCTTGACAAGGAAGGCCACCAAAAGGACCTGGCCACCAGATCTCTGGTGCCAAAAATTCCCGGGTGACCTGCCAACACCGAGGAATGAACCTCGGAAATGACTCTGCTGGTCCATTTATCCGGGACAAACAGTCTGTCAGGTGGACAAGACTCAGGCCTATCAGCCTGAAATCTCTGCAACACACGTCGCAGATCCGGAGAAATAGCTGACAAGATAACTCCATCTTTAAGAATACCAACAGGATCAGCGACTCCAGGAGCATCAGGCACAAAGCTCCTAGAAAGAGCATCGGCCTTCACATTCTTTGAACCTGGCAAATACGAGACAACAAAATCAAAGCGGGAGAAAAACAATGACCAGCGGGCCTGTCTCGGATTAAGGCGTTTAGCAGACTCGAGATACATCAGATTTTTGTGATCAGTCAAGACCACCACACGATGCTTAGCACCCTCGAGCCAATGACGCCACTCCTCAAATGCCCATTTCATGGCCAACAACTCCCGATTGCCCACATCATAATTTCGCTCGGCAGGCGAAAACTTCCTGGAGAAAAAGGCACAAGGTTTCATAACAGAGCAACCAGGGCCTCTCTGCGACAAAACGGCCCCTGCTCCAATCTCTGAAGCATCCACCTCAACCTGAAAGGGAAGTGAGACATCGGGCTGGCACAAAACAGGCGCCGAAGTAAACCGGCGCTTCAACTCCTGGAAAGCCTCCACGGCAGCAGGAGCCCAGTTAGCTACATCGGAGCCCTTCTTGGTCATATCCGTCAACGGTTTCACAATGCTAGAAAAATTAGCGATAAAACGACGGTAGAAGTTAGCGAAACCCAAGAACTTCTGAAGACTCTTAACCGACGAGGGCTGAGTCCAATCAAGAATAGCTCGGACCTTGACTGGGTCCATCTCCACAGCAGAAGGGGAAAAAATGAACCCCAAAAAGGGAACCTTCTGTACACCAAAGAGACACTTTGAGCCCTTGACAAACAAAGAATTTTCACGCAAAATTTTAAAGACCAACCTGACCTGCTCCACATGCGAATCCCAATCATCAGAAAAAACCAAAATATCATCCAGATAAACAATCAAAAATTTATCCAGATACTTCCGGAAAATGTCATGCATAAAGGACTGAAAAACTGAAGGCGCATTGGAGAGCCCAAAAGGCATCACCAAGTACTCAAAATGACCTTCGGGCGTATTGAATGCGGTTTTCCATTCATCACCTTGCTTAATGCGCACAAGGTTGTACGCACCACGAAGGTCTATCTTGGTGAACCACTTGGCACCTTTAATCCGGGCAAACAAGTCAGACAACAGCGGTAAAGGATACTGAAATTTGACAGTGATCTTATTTAAAAGCCGATAATCAATACAAGGTCTCAAAGATCCGTCCTTTTTTGCCACAAAAAAGAATCCCGCACCAAGGGGGGAAGAAGACGGACGAATATGTCCTTTCTCCAGAGACTCCTTGATATATGAACGCATAGCGGTATGTTCAGGTACCGACAGATTAAACAGTCTTCCCTTAGGAAACTTACTGCCTGGGATCAAATCTATAGCACAGTCACAGTCCCTATGAGGAGGCAGTGCACTGGACTCAGACTCACTGAAGACATCCTGATAATCAGACAAATACTCCGGAACTTCCGAAGGCGTAGAAGAAGCAATAGACACAGGCAGGGAATCCCCATGAATACCACGACAGCCCCAACTTGAGACTGACATAGCCTTCCAGTCCAGGACTGGATTATGGGTCTGTAACCATGGCAGCCCTAAAACAACCAAATCATGCATTTTATGTAAAACCAGGAAACGTATCACCTCGCGGTGTTCAGGAGTCATGCACATGATAACCTGTGTCCAATACTGCGGTTTATTTGCTGCCAATGGCGTAGCATCAATACCCCTAAGAGGAATAGGATTTTCTAATGGTTCAAGAGTAAAACCACAGTGCTTAGCAAATGACAGATCCATAAGACTCAGGGCAGCACCTGAATCTACAAACGCCATGACAGGATAAGACGACAGTGAGCAAATCAAAGTTACAGACAGAATAAATTTAGGTTGCAAATTACCAACGGTGACAGGACTAACAACCTTAGCTATACGTTTAGAGCATGCTGAGATAACATGTGTAGAATCACCACAGTAGTAGCACAAGCCATTCCGGCGTCTATGAATTTTCCGCTCATTTCTAGTCAGGATTCTATCACATTGCATTAAATCAGGTGTCTGTTCAGACAACACCATGAGGGAATTTGCGGTTTTTCTATCACATTGCACCGAATTAGGTGTCTGTTCAGACAACACCATGAGGGAATTTGCGGTTTTGCGCTCCCGCAACCGCCGGTCAATTTGAATAGCCAGTGCCATAGTATCATTGAGACCTGTGGGAATGGGAAAACTCACCATAACATTCTTAATGGCTTCAGATAGGCCATTTCTAAAATTAGCGGCCAGTGCACACTCGTTCCAATGTGTCAGCACGGACCATTTCCGAAATTTTTGGCAATACACTTCAGCCTCGTCCTGCCCCTGAGACATAGCCAGCAAGGCATTTTCTGCCTTAATCTCAAGATTGGGTTCCTCATAAAGTAAACCGAGCGCCAGAAAAAACGCATCAATATCAGCCAATGCCGGATCTCCTGGCGCCAGCGAAAAAGCCCAATCCTGAGGGTCGCCCCGTAAGAACGAAATAACTATTTTTACTTGCTGAGCAGAGTCTCCAAATGAACAGGGTCTCAGGGACAAAAACAATTTACAATTATTCACAAAATTCCTAAACTTAAACCTGTCTCCGGAAAACAGTTCAGGAATCGGTATTTTAGGTTCTGACCTAGGATTTCTGATAACATAGTCTTGTATGCCCTGCACACGAGTAGCCAGCTGGTCCACACTTGTAATCAAGGTCTGGACATTCATGTCTGCAGCAAGCATAGCCACTCTGAGGTAAAGGGGAAGAAGAAAGGAAAAAAAAAAAAAAAAAACTCAGAATCTTCTTTCTTATAATCCCTCTTCTGCAACGCATTAAACATTTAATACTGGCCTGGCAAACTGTTATGACCCCAATGGCGAGGGTCTCAGAGGTACGTGGAAGTCTGCAGAATACAAAAATCCAGCTCATAGGGCAGTGGTAACTGGGTTGACCATATATCTACTCCTAACGCCAACACTAGAAGTAGCCGGGGATCATTCCTACGTTGATTCTAGATGACACGCTCCAGCCGGAGAATCTAGCTACCCCTAGTAGAGGAAAACAAAAGACCTTTCTTGCCTCCAGAGAAGGGGACCCCAAAGCTGGATAGAAGCCCCCCACAAATAATAACGGTGAGGTAAGAGGAAATGACAAACACAGAAATGAACCAGGTTTAGCACAGAGAGGCCCGCTTACTGATAGCAGAATAAAGAAAGGTAACTTATATGGTCAACAAAAACCCTATCAAAATCCACACTGGAAATTCAAGAACCCCCGAACCGTCTAACGGTCCGGGGGGAGAACACCAGCCCCCTAGAGCTTCCAGCAAAGGTCAGGATATAGATTTGGAACAAGCTGGACAAAAATACAAAACCAAAACAAATAGCAAAAAGCAAAAGGCAGACTTAGCTGATATAACTGGAACCAGGATCAGTAGACAAGAGCACAGCAGACTAGCTCTGATAACTACGTTGCCAGGCATTGAACTGAAGGTCTAGGGAGCTGATATAGCAACACCCCTAACTAACGACCCAGGTGCGGATAAAAGGAATGACAGAAAAACCAGAGTCAAAAAACTAGTAACCACTAGAGGGAGCAAAAAGCAAATTCACAACACTAAGGGTCGTTTATTTAATCTGTCTGTGCCTGAACATGCTGCTATGCGAGAATATATAAAGGAGTCCTTGGAAAAGGGACATATTCGTCCTTCGTCATCTCCCTTAGGAGCCGGTTTTTTCTTTGTGGCTAAGAAAGATGGCTCTTTGAGGCCGTGCATTGATTATCGGCTTTTGAATAAAATCACGGTTAAATATCAATATCCGTTGCCACTGCTGACTGATTTGTTTGCTCGCATAAAGGGGGCCAAGTGGTTCTCTAAGATAGATCTTCGTGGGGCGTATAATTTGGTGCGAATTAAGCAGGGGGATGAGTGGAAAACCGCATTTAATACGCCCGAGGGCCACTTTGAGTATTTGGTGATGCCTTTTGGTCTTTCAAATGCCCCTTCAGTCTTTCAGTCCTTTATGCATGACATTTTCCGTGATTATTTGGATAAATTTATGATTGTGTATCTGGATGATATTTTGATTTTTTCGGATGACTGGGACTCTCATGTCCAGCAGGTCAGGAGGGTTTTTCAGGTTTTGCGGTCTAATTCCTTGTGTGTGAAGGGTTCTAAGTGTGTTTTTGGGGTTCAAAAGATTTCCTTTTTGGGATATATTTTTTCCCCCTCTTCCATCGAGATGGATCCTGTCAAGGTTCAGGCTATTTGTGATTGGACGCAACCCTCTTCTCTTAAGAGTCTTCAGAAATTTTTGGGCTTTGCTAACTTTTATCGTCGATTTATTGCTGGTTTTTCTGATGTTGTTAAACCATTGACTGATTTGACTAAGAAGGGTGCTGATGTTGCTGATTGGTCCCCTGCTGCTGTGGAGGCCTTTCGGGAGCTTAAGCGCCGCTTTTCTTCCGCCCCTGTGTTGCGTCAGCCTGATGTTGCTCTTCCTTTTCAGGTTGAGGTCGACGCTTCTGAAATCGGAGCTGGGGCGGTTTTGTCGCAGAGAAGTTCCGATTGCTCCGTGATGAGACCTTGTGCTTTTTTCTCGCGTAAATTTTCGCCCGCCGAGCGGAATTATGATGTTGGGAATCGGGAGCTTTTGGCCATGAAGTGGGCTTTTGAGGAGTGGCGTCATTGGCTTGAGGGGGCTAGACATCAGGTGGTGGTATTGACTGACCACAAAAATCTAATTTATCTTGAGTCCGCCAGACGCCTGAATCCTAGACAGGCGCGCTGGTCGTTGTTTTTCTCTCGGTTTAATTTTGTGGTGTCCTACCTGCCGGGTTCTAAGAATGTTAAGGCGGATGCCCTTTCTAGGAGTTTTGAGCCTGACTCCCCTGGTAATTCTGAACCTACAGGTATCCTTAAGGATGGAGTGATATTGTCTGCCGTTTCTCCAGACCTGCGGCGGGCCTTGCAGGAGTTTCAGGCGGATAGACCTGATCGTTGCCCACCTGGTAGACTGTTTGTTCCTGATGATTGGACCAGTAAAGTCATTTCTGAGGTTCATTCTTCTGCGTTGGCAGGTCATCCTGGAATCTTTGGTACCAGGGATTTGGTGGCAAGGTCCTTCTGGTGGCCTTCCCTGTCTCGAGATGTGCGAGGCTTCGTGCAGTCTTGTGACGTTTGTGCTCGGGCCAAGCCTTGTTGTTCTCGGGCTAGTGGATTGTTGTTGCCCTTGCCTATCCCGAAGAGGCCCTGGACGCACATCTCGATGGATTTTATTTCGGATCTTCCTGTTTCTCAGAAGATGTCTGTCATCTGGGTGGTGTGTGATCGTTTCTCTAAGATGGTCCATTTGGTTCCCCTGCCTAAGTTGCCTTCTTCTTCCGAGTTGGTTCCTCTGTTTTTTCAAAATGTGGTCCGTTTGCATGGTATTCCGGAGAATATCGTTTCTGACAGAGGTACCCAATTCGTGTCTAGATTTTGGCGAGCATTCTGTGCTAGGATGGGCATAGATTTGTCTTTCTCATCTGCTTTCCATCCTCAGACTAATGGCCAGACCGAGCGGACGAATCAGACCTTGGAGACATATTTGAGGTGTTTTGTGTCTGCAGATCAGGATGATTGGGTTGCTTTTTTGCCTTTAGCGGAGTTTGCCCTCAATAATCGGGCCAGTTCTGCCACCTTGGTGTCTCCCTTTTTCTGTAATTCGGGGTTTCATCCTCGATTTTCTTCTGGTCAGGTGGAATCTTCGGATTGTCCTGGAGTGGATGCTGTGGTGGAGAGGTTGCATCAGATTTGGGGGCAGGTAGTGGACAATTTGAAGTTGTCCCAGGAGAAGACTCAGCTTTTTGCCAACCGCCGGCGTCGGGTTGGTCCTCGGCTTTGTGTTGGGGACTTGGTGTGGTTGTCTTCTCGTTTTGTCCCTATGAGGGTTTCTTCTCCCAAGTTTAAGCCTCGGTTCATCGGCCCGTACAAGATATTGGAGATTCTTAACCCTGTGTCCTTCCGTTTGGACCTCCCTGCATCTTTTTCTATTCATAATGTTTTTCATCGGTCATTATTGCGCAGGTATGAGGTACCGGTTGTGCCTTCCGTTGAGCCTCCTGCTCCGGTGTTGGTTGAGGGCGAGTTGGAGTACGTTGTGGAAAAAATCTTGGACTCCCGTGTTTCCAGACGGAAACTCCAGTATCTGGTCAAATGGAAGGGATACGGTCAGGAGGATAATTCTTGGGTGACTGCCTCTGATGTTCATGCCTCCGATTTGGTTCGTGCCTTTCATAGGGCTCATCCTGATCGCCCTGGTGGTTCTGGTGAGGGTTCGGTGCCCCCTCCTTGAGGGGGGGGGTACTGTTGTGAAATTGGATTTTGGGCTCCCCCGGTGGCCACTGGTGGAATTGAACTGGTGTGCATCATCCTCTCTGTTCACCTGTTTCCATCAGGATGTGGGAGTCGCTATTTAGCCTTGCTCCTCTGTCACTTCCATGCCAGTCAACATTGTAATCAGAAGCCTTTCTGTGCATGTTCCTGCTGCTAGACAACTCCCAGCTAAGTTGGACTTAGTCCTTGTTTGTTTTTGCATTTTGTTCCAGTTCACAGCTGTAGTTTCGTTTCTGTGTCTGGAAAGCTCTTGTGATCTGAAATTGCCACTCTGATGTTATGAGTTAATACTAGAGTCTTAAAGTAATTTCAGGATGGTATTTTGATAGGGTTTTCAGCTGACCATGAAAGTGCCCTTTCTGTCTTCCTGCTATCTAGTAAGCGGACCTCAATTTTGCTAAACCTATTTTCATACTACGTTTGTCATTTCATCTAAAATCACCGCCAATATTTGTGGGGGCCTCTGTCTGCCTTTCGGGGAAATTTCTCTAGAGGTGAGCCAGGACTATATTTTCCTCTGCCAGGATTAGTTAGTCCTCCGGCCGGCGCTGGGCGTCTAGGGATAAAACGCAGGCTACGCTACCCGGCTACTGTTAGTTGTGCGGCAGGTTTAGTTCATGGTCAGTTTAGTTTCCATCCTTCCAAGAGCTAGTTCGTATGTTTGCTGGGCTATGTTCTCTTGCCATTGAGAACCATAACAGGTTACAAACTAGAAGAGCCACAGCTTATGCAGCAGTAATGCTGCACAAGTCAAAGGTTTCTCTATTAATTTTGCTCCTTGCACATGCTGAAAGGAACTCGTATAACATTTAGGCCCTTACACAGTCAAACTGTTTTGGAGGCGTGAGTTCCCTTCGTAATGAGGCGCAGCACAGCTGACAAAAATGCCACCTTGGTGCTTTGCGCGGCCTCCTGAGCATCGTTATTTGTTGCACAGGAGTCTGCGCTGTCGTGTTATCCCTTGGCCTTGCGCTGTTAGCGCTGCCCGTCCTCTGACAACATTTGATGTCGGCCGGTGCGGTTCGCGATGCCCATGAATCCCAGCCCCGCAGTGTCTTAACATTGTTAAAACACTGCGGGGCTGGGATTCATGGCCTGGCACAGTACATATGTTCGCCTCTCGCTTGGGTTCTTACACCTGCTTCAGACTATGCGGCGTCAGCTGATCCCTTATCGCATGTCACGGCCATGAAGCCGCACAGTCTGAAGAAGGCGGAAGGAGATGAGGGATAGGCGAAGAAATGCACCGTTCATGCCCGTCAATCACACCCTCGCAGTCAAAATAAATAAGACACCGAGGGGCGTTGTGTGGGGCAAGGCGGCCGCAGAGGCGCAGCCAGCCAAACAATGATGCCAGAAGACGGGCAGCGCTACCAAGGAGCTTGTTGCGTGTCAATACAAAGGAAAATCACACCTGAGGGACGTTTTAATGGTCTCAGAGGACTCATTTTAGACGTGTTCAGTTCCACATGGGCAAGGAGAATACGTTTCTGAGCCACCTTGCACACATGCAGCATTACTGCTGTACAAGGTGGCTGTAAAACATAGAAACACCTGGGGGAGGGGGGACAGGTCCCTTCAATTTCAGTTCTTGTGTCTGCGTGGCGGTCGCAGGACACGTTGCTGGCTACACAGCAGGGGAACAGCTGGCGGTGCTGGACCCCACTGACACATTGGCTGGTGTTTTTCTCTGTGCAGCTAGCACATCTGGGCCCCAACTGGCGGTGTTAGAGCCCAGGGTCAGCAGGAGGAGGAGCAGGGGGAGCGGAGTGTAGGCCGAAGCCTGCACTGGCGGCAGCTTTGGGTCTGTTGTGTCTGCGTGGCGGTCGCAGGACACGTTGCCGGCAAAACAGCAGGGGAACAGCTGGCGGTGCTGGACCCCACTGACACATTGGCGAGGTGTTTGGCTCTGTGCAGCCAGCACTTCCGGACAGCAACTAGCGGTGTTGGAGCCCGGGCTCTGCAGGTGGAGCAGAGTGTAGGCCGAAGCCTAATTGAACCGATTTTAAAAGTAACCTTTAACGCCCCCTCAGGGGTTACAAACTAGAAGAGCCACAGCTTATGCAGCAGTAATGCTGCACAAGTCAAAGGTTGCTCTTTTAATTTTGCTCCTTGCACACGCTGAAAGGAACACGTATAACATTTAGGCCCTTACACAGTCAAACTGTTTTGGAGGCGTGAGTTCCCTTCGTAATGAGACGCAGCACAGCTGACAAAAATGCCACCTTGGTGCTTTGCGCGGCCTCCTGAGCATCGTTATTTGTTGCACAGGAGTCTGCGCTGTCGTGTTATCCCTTGGCCTTGCGCTGTTAGCGCTGCCCGTCCTCTGACAACATTTGATGTCGGCCGGTGCGGTTCGCGATGCCCATGAATCCCAGCCCCGCAGTGTCTTAACATTGTTAAAACACTGCGGGGCTGGGATTCATGGCCTGGCGCAGTACATATGTTCGCCTCTCGCTTGGGTTCTTACACCTGCTTCAGACTATGCGGCGTCAGCTGATCCCTTATCGCATGCCACGGCCATGAAGCCGCACAGTCCGAAGAAGGCGGAAGGAGATGAGGGATAGGCAAAGAAATGCACCGTTCATGCCCGTCAATCACACCCTCGCAGTCAAAATAAATAAGACACCGAGGGGCGTTGTGTGGGGCAAGGCGGCCGCAGAGGCGCAGCCAGCCAAACAATGATGCCAGAAGACGGGCAGCGCTACCAAGGAGCTTGTTGCGTGTCAATACAAAGGAAAATCACACCTGAGGGACATTTTAATGGTCTCAGAGGACTCATTTTAGACGTGTTCAGTTCCACATGGGCAAGGAGAATAAGTTTCTGAGCCACCTTGCACACATGCAGCATTACTGCTGTACAAGGTGGCTGTAAAACATAGAAACACCTGGGGGAGAGGGGACAGGTTCCCTTCAATTTCAGTTCTTGTGTCTGCGTGGCGGTCGCAGGACACGTTGCCGGCTACACAGCAGGGGAACAGCTGGCGGTGCTGGACCCCACTGACACATTGGCTGGTGTTTTTCTCTGTGCAGCTAGCACATCTGGGCCCCAACTGGCGGTGTTAGAGCCCAGGGTCAGCAGGAGGAGGAGCAGGGGGAGCGGAGTGTAGGCCGAAGCCTGCACTGGCGGCAGCTTTGGGTCTGTTGTGTCTGCATGGCGGTCGCAGGACACGTTGCCGGCTACACAGCAGGGGAACAGCTGGCGGTGCTGGACCCCACTGACACATTGGCGAGGTGTTTGGCTCTGTGCAGCCAGCACTTCCGGACAGCAACTAGCGGTGTTGGAGCCCGGGCTCTGCAGGTGGAGCAGAGTGTAGGCCGAAGCCTAATTGAACCGATTTTAAAAGTAACCTTTAACCCCCCCTCAGGGGTTACAAACTAGAAGAGCCACAGCTTATGCAGCAGTAATGCTGCACAAGTCAAAGGTTGCTCTTTTAATTTTGCTCCTTGCACACGCTGAAAGGAACACGTATAACATTTAGGCCCTTACACAGTCAAACTGTTTTGGAGGCGTGAGTTCCCTTCGTAATGAGACGCAGCACAGCTGACAAAAATGCCACCTTGGTGCTTTGCGCGGCCTCCTGAGCATCGTTATTTGTTGCACAGGAGTCTGCGCTGTCGTGTTATCCCTTGGCCTTGCGCTGTTAGCGCTGCCCGTCCTCTGACAACATTTGATGTCGGCCGGTGCGGTTCGCGATGCCCATGAATCCCAGCCCCGCAGTGTCTTAACATTGTTAAAACACTGCGGGGCTGGGATTCATGGCCTGGCGCAGTACATATGTTCGCCTCTCGCTTGGGTTCTTACACCTGCTTCAGACTATGCGGCGTCAGCTGATCCCTTATCGCATGCCACGGCCATGAAGCCGCACAGTCCGAAGAAGGCGGAAGGAGATGAGGGATAGGCGAAGAAATGCACCGTTCATGCCCGTCAATCACACCCTCGCAGTCAAAATAAATAAGACACCGAGGGGCGTTGTGTGGGGCAAGGCGGCCGCAGAGGCGCAGCCAGCCAAACAATGATGCCAGAAGATGGGCAGCGCTACCAAGGAGCTTGTTGCGTGTCAATACAAAGGAAAATCACACCTGAGGGACGTTTTAATGGTCTCAGAGGACTCATTTTAGACGTGTTCAGTTCCACATGGGCAAGGCGAATAAGTTTCTGAGCCACCTTGCACACATGCAGCATTACTGCTGTACAAGGTGGCTGTAAAACATAGAAACACCTGGGGGAGGGGGGACAGGTTCCCTTCAATTTCAGTTCTTGTGTCTGCGTGGCGGTCGCAGGACACGTTGCCGGCTACACAGCAGGGGAACAGCTGGCGGTGCTGGACCCCACTGACACATTGGCTGGTGTTTTTCTCTGTGCAGCTAGCACATCTGGGCCCCAACTGGCGGTGTTAGAGCCCAGGGTCAGCAGGAGGAGGAGCAGGGGGAGCGGAGTGTAGGCCGAAGCCTGCACTGGCGGCAGCTTTGGGTCTGTTGTGTCTGCGTGGCGGTCGCAGGACACGTTGCTGGCAAAACAGCAGGGGAACAGCTGGCGGTGCTGGACCCCACTGACACATTGGCGAGGTGTTTGGCTCTGTGCAGCCAGCACTTCCGGACAGCAACTAGCGGTGTTGGAGCCCGGGCTTTGCAGGTGGAGCAGAGTGTAGGCCGAAGCCTAATTGAACCGATTTTAAAAGTAACCTTTAACCCCCCCTCAGGGGTTACAAACTAGAAGAGCCACAGCTTATGCAGCAGTAATGCTGCACAAGTCAAAGGTTGCTCTTTTAATTTTGCTCCTTGCACACGCTGAAAGGAACACGTATAACATTTAGGCCCTTACACAGTCAAACTGTTTTGGAGGCGTGAGTTCCCTTCGTAATGAGACGCAGCACAGCTGACAAAAATGCCACCTTGGTGCTTTGCGCGGCTGTTGTGAATTTGCTTTTTGCTCCCTCTAGTGGTTGCTAGTTTTTTGACTCTGGTTTTTCTGTCATTCCTTTTATCCGCACCTGGGTCGTTAGTTAGGGGTGTTGCTATATAAGCTCCCTGGACCTTCAGTTCAATGCCTGGCAACGTAGTTATCAGAGCTAGTCTGCTGTGCTCTTGTCTACTGATCCTGGTTCCAGTTATATCAGCTAAGTCTGCCTTTTGCTTTTTGCTATTTGTTTTGGTTTTGTATTTTTGTCCAGCTTGTTCCAAATCTATATCCTGACCTTTGCTGGAAGCTCTAGGGGGGCTGGTGTTCTCCCCCCGGACCGTTAGACGGTTCGGGGGTTCTTGAATTTCCAGTGTGGATTTTGATAGGGTTTTTGTTGACCATATAAGTTACCTTTCTTTATTCTGCTATCAGTAAGCGGGCCTCTCTGTGCTAAACCTGGTTCATTTCTGTGTTTGTCATTTCCTCTTACCTAACCGTCATTATTTGTGGGGGGCTTCTATCCAGCTTTGGGGTCCCCTTCTCTGGAGGCAAGAAAGGTCTTTGTTTTCCTCTACTAGGGGTAGCTAGATTCTCCGGCTGGCGCGTGTCATCTAGAATCAACGTAGGAATGATCCCCGGCTACTTCTAGTGTTGGCGTTAGGAGTAGATATATGGTCAACCCAGTTACCACTGCCCTATGAGCTGGATTTTTGTACTCTGCAGACTTCCACGTTCCTCTGAGACCCTCGCCATTGGGGTCATAACAGTTTGCCAGGCCAGTATTAAATGTTTAATGCATTGCAGAAGAGGGATTATAAGAAAGAAGATTCTGAGTTTTTTTTTTTTTCTTCTTCCCCTTTACCTCAGAGTGGCTATGCTTGCTGCAGACATGAATGTCCAGACCTTGATTACAAGTGTGGACCAGCTGGCTACTCGTGTGCAGGGCATACAAGACTATGTTATCAGAAATCCTAGGTCAGAACCTAAAATACCGATTCCTGAACTGTTTTCCGGAGACAGGTTTAAGTTTAGGAATTTCGTGAATAATTGTAAATTGTTTTTGTCCCTGAGACCCTGTTCATCTGGAGATTCTGCTCAGCAAGTAAAAATTGTTATTTCGTTCTTACGGGGCGACCCTCAGGATTGGGCTTTTTCGCTGGCGCCAGGAGATCCGGCATTGGCTGATCTTGATGCGTTTTTTCTGGCGCTCGGTTTACTTTATGAGGAACCCAATCTTGAGATTCAGGCAGAAAAAGCCTTGCTGGCTATGTCTCAGGGGCAGGACGAGGCTGAAGTGTATTGCCAAAAATTTCGGAAATGGTCCGTTCTGACACATTGGAACGAGTGTGCACTGGCCGCTAATTTTAGAAATGGCCTTTCTGAAGCCATTAAGAATGTTATGGTGGGTTTTCCCATTCCCACAGGTCTGAATGATACTATGGCACTGGCTATTCAAATTGACCGGCGGTTGCGGGAGCGCAAAACCGCAAATTCCCTCATGGTGTTGTCTGAACAGACACCTAATTCGGTGCAATGTGATAGAAAAACCGCAAATTCCCTCATGGTGTTGTCTGAACAGACACCTGATTTAATGCAATGTGATAGAATCCTGACTAGAAATGAGCGGAAAATTCATAGACGCCGGAATGGCTTGTGCTACTACTGTGGTGATTCTACACATGTTATCTCAGCATGCTCTAAACGTATAGCTAAGGTTGTTAGTCCTGTCACCGTTGGTAATTTGCAACCTAAATTTATTCTGTCTGTAACTTTGATTTGCTCACTGTCATCTTATCCTGTCATGGCGTTTGTAGATTCAGGTGCTGCCCTGAGTCTCATGGATCTCTCATTTGCTAAGCGCTGTGGTTTTACTCTTGAACCATTAGAAAATCCTATTCCTCTTAGGGGTATTGATGCTACACCATTGGCAGCAAATAAACCGCAGTATTGGACACAGGTTACCATGTGCATGACTCCTGAACACCGCGAGGTGATACGTTTCCTGGTTTTACATAAAATGCATGATTTGGTTGTTTTAGGGCTGCCATGGTTACAGACCCATAATCCAGTCCTGGACTGGAAGGCTATGTCAGTCTCAAGTTGGGGCTGTCGTGGTATTCATGGGGATTCCCTGCCTGTGTCTATTGCTTCTTCTACGCCTTCGGAAGTTCCGGAGTATTTGTCTGATTATCAGGATGTCTTCAGTGAGTCTGAGTCCAGTGCACTGCCTCCTCATAGGGACTGTGACTGTGCTATAGATTTGATCCCAGGCAGTAAATTTCCTAAGGGAAGACTGTTTAATCTGTCGGTACCTGAACATACCGCTATGCGTTCATATATTAAGGAGTCTCTGGAGAAAGGACATATTCGTCCGTCTTCTTCCCCTCTTGGTGCGGGATTCTTTTTTGTGGCAAAAAAAGGACGGATCTTTGAGACCTTGTATTGATTATCGGCTTTTAAATAAGATCACTGTCAAATTTCAGTATCCTTTACCGCTGTTGTCTGACTTGTTTGCCCGGATTAAGGGTGCCAAGTGGTTCACCAAGATAGACCTTCGTGGTGCGTACAACCTTGTGCGCATTAAGCAAGGTGATGAATGGAAAACCGCATTCAATACGCCCGAAGGTCATTTTGAGTACTTGGTGATGCCTTTTGGGCTCTCCAATGCGCCTTCAGTTTTTCAGTCCTTTATGCATGACATTTTCCGGAAGTATCTGGATAAATTTTTGATTGTTTATCTGGATGATATTTTGGTTTTTTCTGATAATTGGGATTCACATGTGGAGCAGGTCAGGTTGGTCTTTAAAATTTTGCGTGAAAATTCTTTGTTTGTCAAGGGCTCAAAGTGTCTCTTTGGTGTACAGAAGGTTCCCTTTTTGGGGTTCATTTTTTCCCCTTCTGCTGTGGAGATGGACCCAGTCAAGGTCCGAGCTATTCTTGATTGGACTCAGCCCTCGTCAGTTAAGAGTCTTCAGAAGTTCTTGGGCTTCGCTAACTTCTACCGTCGTTTTATCGCTAATTTTTCTAGCATTGTGAAACCTTTGACGGATATGACCAAGAAGGGCTCCGATGTAGCTAACTGGGCTCCTGCTGCCGTGGAGGCTTTCCAGGAGTTGAAACGCCGGTTTACTTCGGCGCCTGTTTTGTGCCAGCCTGACGTCTCACTTCCCTTTCAGGTTGAGGTGGATGCTTCGGAGATTGGGGCAGGGGCCATTTTGTCGCAGAGAGGCCCTGGTTGCTCTGTTATGAAACCTTGTGCCTTTTTCTCTAGGAAGTTTTCGCCTGCCGAGCGAAATTATGATGTGGGCAATCGGGAGTTGTTGGCCATGAAATGGGCATTTGAGGAGTGGCGTCATTGGCTCGAGGGTGCTAAGCATCGTGTGGTGGTCTTGACTGATCACAAAAATCTGATGTATCTCGAGTCTGCTAAACGCCTTAATCCGAGACAGGCCCGCTGGTCATTGTTTTTCTCCCGCTTTGATTTTGTTGTCTCGTATTTACCAGGTTCAAAGAATGTGAAGGCCGATGCTCTTTCTAGGAGCTTTGTGCCTGATGCTCCTGGAGTCGCTGATCCTGTTGGTATTCTTAAAGATGGAGTTATCTTGTCAGCTATTTCTCCGGATCTGCGACGTGTGTTGCAGAGATTTCAGGCTGATAGGCCTGAGTCTTGTCCACCTGACAGACTGTTTGTCCCGGATAAGTGGACCAGCAGAGTCATTTCCGAGGTTCATTCCTCGGTGTTGGCAGGTCACCCGGGAATTTTTGGCACCAGAGATCTGGTGGCCAGGTCCTTTTGGTGGCCTTCCTTGTCAAGGGATGTGCGGTCATTTGTGCAGTCCTGTGGGACTTGTGCTCGAGCTAAGCCTTGCTGTTCTCGTGCCAGCGGTTTGCTCTTGCCCTTGCCTGTCCCGAAGAGACCTTGGACACATATCTCCATGGATTTCATTTCTGATCTTCCGCTATCTCAGGGCATGTCCGTTATCTGGGTGATATGTGATCGCTTCTCCAAGATGGTCCATTTGGTTCCTTTGCCTAAGCTGCCTTCCTCTTCCGATCTGGTTCCTGTGTTTTTCCAGAACGTGGTTCGTTTGCACGGCATCCCTGAGAATATTGTGTCAGACAGAGGATCCCAGTTCGTTTCCAGGTTCTGGCGATCCTTTTGTAGTAGGATGGGCATTGATTTGTCGTTTTCGTCTGCTTTCCATCCTCAGACTAATGGACAGACGGAGCGAACCAATCAGACTTTGGAGGCTTATTTGAGGTGTTTTGTCTCTGCTGATCAGGACGATTGGGTGACATTCTTGCCGTTGGCTGAGTTTGCCCTTAATAATCGGGCTAGTTCCGCCACCTTGGTTTCACCTTTTTTCTGCAACTCTGGTTTCCATCCTCGCTTTTCTTCGGGTCATGTGGAGCCTTCTGACTGTCCTGGGGTGGATTCTGTGGTGGATAGGTTGCAGCAGATCTGGAATCATGTGGTGGACAACTTGAAGTTGTCACAGGAGAAGGCTCAGCGCTTTGCCAACCGCCGCCGCGGTGTGGGTCCCCGACTACGCGTTGGGGATTTGGTATGGCTTTCTTCCCGCTTTGTTCCTATGAAGGTCTCCTCTCCCAAATTTAAACCTCGTTTTATTGGGCCTTACAAGATATTGGAAATCCTTAATCCTGTATCTTTTCGTCTGGATCTTCCTGTGTCGTTTGCTATTCACAATGTATTTCATAGGTCCTTGTTGCGGCGGTACATTGTGCCTGTAGTTCCTTCTGTTGAGCCTCCTGCTCCGGTGTTGGTTGAGGGCGAGTTGGAGTACGTGGTGGAGAAGATCTTGGATTCTCGCCTCTCCAGGCGGAGGCTTCAGTACCTGGTCAAGTGGAAGGGCTATGGTCAGGAGGATAATTCCTGGGTGGTCGCCTCTGATGTTCATGCGGCCGATTTAGTTCGTGCCTTTCATGCCGCTCATCCTGATCGCCCTGGTGGTCGTGGTGAGGGTTCGGTGACCCCTCACTAAGGGGGGGGTACTGTTGTGAATTTGCTTTTTGCTCCCTCTAGTGGTTGCTAGTTTTTTGACTCTGGTTTTTCTGTCATTCCTTTTATCCGCACCTGGGTCGTTAGTTAGGGGTGTTGCTATATAAGCTCCCTGGACTTTCAGTTCAATGCCTGGCAACGTAGTTATCAGAGCTAGTCTGCTGTGCTCTTGTCTACTGATCCTGGTTCCAGTTATATCAGCTAAGTCTGCCTTTTGCTTTTTGCTATTTGTTTTGGTTTTGTATTTTTGTCCAGCTTGTTCCAAATCTATATCCTGACCTTTGCTGGAAGCTCTAGGGGGGCTGGTGTTCTCCCCCCGGACCGTTAGACGGTTCGGGGGTTCTTGAATTTCCAGTGTGGATTTTGATAGGGTTTTTGTTGACCATATAAGTTACCTTTCTTTATTCTGCTATCAGTAAGCGGGCCTCTCTGTGCTAAACCTGGTTCATTTCTGTGTTTGTCATTTCCTCTTACCTAACCGTCATTATTTGTGGGGGGCTTCTATCCAGCTTTGGGGTCCCCTTCTCTGGAGGCAAGAAAGGTCTTTGTTTTCCTCTACTAGGGGTAGCTAGATTCTCCGGCTGGCGCGTGTCATCTAGAATCAACGTAGGAATGATCCCCGGCTACTTCTAGTGTTGGCGTTAGGAGTAGATATATGGTCAACCCAGTTACCACTGCCCTATGAGCTGGATTTTTGTACTCTGCAGACTTCCACGTTCCTCTGAGACCCTCGCCATTGGGGTCATAACACGCGGCCTCCTGAGCATCGTTATTTGTTGCACAGGAGTCTGCGCTGTCGTGTTATCCCTTGGCCTTGCGCTGTTAGCGCTGCCCGTCCTCTGACAACATTTGATGTCGGCCGGTGCGGTTCGCGATGCCCATGAATCCCAGCCCCGCAGTGTCTTAACATTGTTAAAACACTGCGGGGCTGGGATTCATGGCCTGGCGCAGTACATATGTTCGCCTCTCGCTTGGGTTCTTACACCTGCTTCAGACTATGCGGCGTCAGCTGATCCCTTATCGCATGCCACGGCCATGAAGCCGCACAGTCTGAAGAAGGAGGAAGGAGATGAGGGACAGGCGAACATATGCACTGCTCATGCCCGTCAATCACACCCTCGCAGTCCAAATAAATAAGACACCGAGGGGCGTTGTGTGGGGCAGGGCGGCCGCAGAGGCGCAGCCAGCCAAACAATGATGCCAGAAGACGGGCAGCGCTACCAAGGGGGTTGCAGCGTGTCATTACAAAGGAAAGTCACACCTCCGGGACGGTTAAATGGTCACAGAGGACACATTTTAGACGTGTTCAGTTCCCCATGGGCAAGGAGAATAAGTTTCTGAGCCACCTTGCACACATGCAGCATTACTGCTGTACAAGGTGGCTGTAAAACATAGAAACACCTGGGGGAGGGGGGACAGGTTCCCTTCAATTTCAGTTCTTGTGTCTGCGTGGCGGTCGCAGGACACGTTGCCGGCTACACAGCAGGGGAACAGCTGGCGGTGCTGGACCCCACTGACACATTGGCTGGTGTTTTTCTCTGTACAGCTAGCACATCTGGGCCCCAACTGGCGGTGTTAGAGCCCAGGGTCAGCAGGAGGAGGAGAGGGAGCAGAGTGTAGGCCGAAGCCTGCACTGGAGCAAGTTGAAAGGGAACCTTTAACCACCCCCCCCAGGCGTTTGTAGCTGAAAGAGCCATCGTGTACAGCACTAATGCTGGAAAAGGTAAACTTAGCTCTTTTAATTATGGTCCTTGCACATGCTGAACCTAACACTTATGAAAAGTGTCCCCTCCTACCGTGATACCGTCCGGTAGGTGGAACTTTCCTTTGTGATGTGACGCAGCACAGCCGTCATTCTTACCCCCTTGGCGCCGTGCGCCGCCTCCTCAGCGTTGTTTGAATCAGTCCCGGAGCCTGCGCTGTTAGGTTAGCCCTTGGCCATGCACACATTTTGCGCTGCCCGTCTTCTGACATCATTTGGTGTCAGACTGGCTGCGCCTGTGCGGCTGCGCTGGCCGAGATCCCGCCTCGCAGTGTCGTCTAATGTAATCCCACCGCGGGCCTGGGATCCGTGGCCATGCGCAGTGCATATCCTCACCTCTCACTCCCCTCCCTACGGCTTCTTCAGACTGTGCGGTGTCACGGCCGTGGCATGCTATTAGGGATCAGCTGACACCGCACAGTCTGAAGAAGCCGTAGGGAGATGAGTGAGAGGTGGAGGTTCAGATATGCACTGCGCATGTCCATGGATCTCAGGCCCCCAGTGGGATTAAATCAGAAGACACTACGAGGCGGGATCTCGTCCAGCGCGGCCGCACAGGCTCAGCCAGCCTGACACCAAATGATGTCAGAAGACGGGCAGCGCAAAATGTGTGCATGGCCAAGGGCTAACCTAACAGCGCAGGCTCCGGGACTGATTCAAACAACGCTGAGGAGACGGCGCCAAGGGGGTAAGAATGACGGCTGTGCTGCGTCACATCACAAAGGAAAGTTCCACCTACCGGACGGTATCACGGTAGGAGGGGACACATTTCATAAGTGTTAGGTTCAGCATGTGCAAGGAGCACCACGAAAAGAGGCACTTTTTCCCTTTGCATCATTACTGCTGCACAAGGTGGCTCCTTCAGTAACAAATGCCTGGGGGGGGGGACAGGTTCCCTTAAATTTAACTTGTTGTGCCTGCGTGGCGGTCGCAGTACACATTGCCGTATACACAGCAGGGGAACAGCTGGCGGTGCTGAACCCCACTAACACATTGGCGAGGTGTTTGGCTCTGTGCGGACAGCACTTCTGGACAGCAACTAGCGGTGTTGGAGCCCAGGGACAGGAGGAGGAGGAGGAGGTGGAGGAGATAGGAGGGATTGCCACACACACAGCAGGGTAACAGCTGACGTTACTGAACCCCAATAACAGAGGAGGGACTGTTGGGACTGTGCGTACAGCACTACCAGGCAACAACTAGCGGTGTTGGAGCCCAGGGACAGGAGGAGGAGGTGGAGGAGATAGGAGGGATTGCCACACACACAGCAGGGGAACAGCTGACGTTACTGAACCCCAATAACAGAGGAGGGACTGTTGGGACTGTGCGTACAGCACTACCAGGCAACAACTAGCGGTGTTGGAGCCCAGGGACAGGAGGAGGAGGAGAAGGTGGAGGAGATAGGAGGGATTGCCACACACACAGCTGGGGAACAGCTGACATTACTGAACCCCAATAACAGAGGAGTGACTGTTGACTGTGCGTACAGCACTTCTGGACAGCAACTAGCAGTGTTGGAGCCCAGGGACAGGAGGAGGAGGAGGAGGTGGAGGAGATAGGAGGGATTGCCACACACACAGCAGGAGAACAGCTGACGTTACTGAACCCCAATAACAGAGGAGGGACTGTTGACTGTGCGTACAGCACTTCTGGACAGCAACTAGCGGTGTTGGAGCCCAGGGACAGGAGGAGGAGGAGGAGGTGGAGGAGATAGGAGGGATTGCCACACACACAGCAGGGGAACAGCTGACGTTACTGAACCCCAATAACAGAGGAGGGACTGTTGGGACTGTGCGTACAGCACTACCAGGCAACAACTAGCGGTGTTGGAGCCCAGGGACAGGAGGAGGAGGAGGAGGTGGAGGAGATAGGAGGGATTGCCACACACACAGCTGGGGAACAGCTGACATTACTGAACCCCAATAACAGAGGAGTGACTGTTGACTGTGCGTACAGCACTTCTGGACAGCAACTAGCGGTGTTGGAGCCCAGGGACGGGAGGAGGAGGAGGAGGTGGAGGAGATAGGAGGGATTGCCACACACACAGCAGGGGAACAGCTGACATTACTGAACCCCAATAACAGAGGAGTGACTGTTGACTGTGCGTACAGCACTTCTGGACAGCAACTAGCGGTGTTGGAGCCCAGGGACAGGAGGAGGAGGAGGAGGTGGAGGAGATAGGAGGGATTGCCACACACACAGCAGGGGAACAGCTGACGTTACTGAACCCCAATAACAGAGGAGGGACTGTTGGGACTGTGCGTACAGCACTACCAGGCAACAACTAGCGGTGTTGGAGCCCAGAGACAGGAGGAGGAGGAGGAGGTGGAGGAGATAGGAGGGATTGCCACACACACAGCAGGGGAACAGCTGACGTTACTGAACCCCAATAACAGAGGAGGGACTGTTTGGACTGTGCGTACAGCACTACCAGGCAACAACTAGCGGTGTTGGAGCCCAGGGACAGGAGGAGGAGGAGGAGGTGGAGGAGATAGGGGGGATTGCCACACACACAGCTGGGGAACAGCTGACGTTACTGAACCCCAATAACAGAGGAGGGACTGTTGGGACTGTGCGTACAGCACTACCAGGCAACAACTAGCGGTGTTGGAGCCCAGGGACAGGAGGAGGTGGAGGAGATAGGAGGGATTGCCACACACACAGCAGGGGAACAGCTGACGTTACTGAACCCCAATAACAGAGGAGGGACTGTTGGGACTGTGCGTACAACACTACCAGGCAACAACTAGCGGTGTTGGAGCCCAGGGACAGGAGGAGGAGGAGGAGGTGGAGGAGATAGGAGGGATTGCCACACACACAGCAGGGGAACAGCTGACGTTACTGAACCCCAATAACAGAGGAGGGACTGTTGACTGTGCGTACAGCACTTCTGGACAGCAACTAGCGGTGTTGGAGCCCAGGGACAGGAGGAGGAGGAGGAGGTGGAGGAGATAGGAGGGATTGCCACACACACAGCTGGGGAACAGCTGACGTTACTGAACCCCAATAACAGAGGAGAGACTGTTGACTGTGCGTACAGCACTACCAGGCAACAACTAGCGGTGTTGGAGCCCAGAGACAGCAGGAGAAGCAGAGGAACACAATGTAGGCCGAAGCCTGATTGGAGAAAGTCGAAAGGGAACCTTTAACCCCCCCCCCCCAAGGCGTTTGTAGCTGAAAGAGCCAGCTTGTGCAGCACAAAAGATGCAAAAGGAAAAGGTGGCTCTTTTCATTATGCTCCTTGCAAACACAGAACTAAACACTTATAAAATGTGTCCCCTGAAACCGTGAGACCGTCCCGGAGGTGGGACTTTCCTTCGTAATATGACGCAGCACAGCTGTCATTCCTACCCCCTTGGCGCCGTGCCCCGGCTCCTCAGCATTGTTTGATTCCTTCCCGGAGCTGCGCTGTTATGTTATCCCTTGGCCAGGCACACTTAGCGCTGCCCATCTTCTGACATCATTTGGTGTCAGGCTGGCTGCGCCTGTGCGGCCGCGCTGGCCGAGAGCCCGCCTCGCAGTGTCGTCTAATGTAATCCCACCGCGGGCCTGGGATCCGTGGCCATGCGCAGTGCATATCCTCGCCTCTCACTCCCCTCCCTACGGCTTCTTCAGACTGTGCTGACGGCGTAGGGATCAGCTGACGGCGCACAGTCTGAAGAAGGCGTAGGGAGATGAGTGAGAGGCGGAGGTTCAGATATGCACTGCGCATGTCCATGGATCTCAGGCCCCCAGTGGGATTAAATCAGAAGACAATGCGAGGCGGGCTCTCGGCCAGCGCGGCCGCACAGGCGCAGCCAGCCTGACACCAAATGATGTCAGAAGATGGGCAGCGCTAAGTGTGCCTGGCCAAGGGATAACATAACAGCGCAGGCTCCGGGACAGAATCAAACAACGCTGAGGAGCCGGGGCACGGCGCCGAGGGGGTAGGAATGACAGCTGTGCTGCGTCATATTACGAAGGAAAGTCCCACCTCCGGGACGGTTTTACGGTATCAGTGGACACTAGGGTTGAGCGACTTTCATTTTTTTAAGATCGAGTCTGGTTTTGTGAAACCCGATTTAGTCCAGAGTCGAGTCGAGTGAAGTCGGCCGATTATCGCTAAAAGTCGGGGATCGACCGAAACACGAAACCCAATGCAAGTCAATGGGGAAGCATAGCCGGCAGTGAGTGGAGGCCAGGAAAACACCTACAGTGCACATTTTACTGCCAAAAACATCCATTCTTGTTTTCTGAAGCTTGTCAATCTTAATTAACTTTATAATAATAGTTGGGCACTGGAAATTGGGGGTCATTTGGCAAAAGTTGTGGGGGTAGGGCTGGTTCAAGGTTTTAGTGGGCCCAGGAAACATGGACTACGTCATGGCGGTGGAGCAGGGAGAGGTAAGTATTTCAACGTTGCAAGTGCTGTGATCCTGAGCAAGCAGGGGGGGCCCACTCGTTCGCATTGGCACTGGCACAGGGCCCCTCAAAGTACGGCGGTGTGTTTGCATGGCGGGGGCGCCTCCCACCAGCAGCGACACTTTTGCGTACTCTGAGTGGCCCTGTGCCAGTGACGTCGCCAACGAGTATGCCCCCCCACCTGATGAAGGAACCTGCACTTTCATCTGCACCTTCCTCTTTGTCCCTGTGTAAGGTGGTATAATATGCGGGAAGGGGAACCTTACTTTCAGCAGGGTCAGATTCTGGCTGTGTAGAGTACAAGGGGAATGTAGTGGTCTAGGTCAATGTACCAGCAGACTCATCTAGCAGTGGCTGGGCAATGGGCAGGATGATGAGGAAACAGATATAGGGCCAAAGAATAAAGTAGGCTAAATGCAGATCAAAATTGGTAACAGGACTAAACAGGCGGCATTGCTTTGTTCAGTGGAGTAGCAAACCCAAGAGCAGCAGACACTGTTTCAAGGGCCTAACCACACTAGTAGGCCAAATGCAGTTTAATATCTGATAGTATAGGCCGAAAGCCAGAATGTGGAAGCTCAGCTTTGTTCAGTTGAGGACAACACCAGGGAGGGGCAGACACCGTTAGTAGGCCCTAACCACCATTTTGTTTTTTAAAAAACACTTAATGAGAGCCAGAAGGTTGAAGCTCAGCTTTATTCAGTTGAGGGCAACACCAGGGAGGGGCAGACACCGTTAGTAGGCCCTAAACACCATTTTGTTTTTTAAAAAACACTTAATGAGAGCCAGAAGGTTGAAGCTCAGCTTTATTCAGTTAAGGGCAACACCAGGCAGGGGCAGACACCGTTAGTAGGCCGGAACCACCATTTTGTTTTTTAAAAAACACTTAATGAGAGCCAGAAGGTTGAAGCTCAGCTTTATTCAGTTGAGGGCAACACCAGGCAGGGGCAGACACCGTTAGTAGGCCGGAACCAGCAATGTGTTTAAAAACAGCAGTTAATCAGAGCCGGAAGGTAGAAGCTCAGCTTTATTCAGTTGAGGGCAACACCAGGGAGGGACAGAAGCCGTTAGTAGGCCCTAACCACCATTTTGTTTTTTAAAAAACACTTAATGAGAGCCAGAAGGTTGAAGCTCAGCTTTATTCAGTTGAGGGCAACACCAGGCAGGGGCAGACACCGTTAGTAGGCCGGAACCACCATTTTGTTTAAAAACAGCAGTTAATCAGAGCCGGAAGGTAGAAGCTCAGCTTTATTCAGTTGAGGGCAACACCAGGGAGGGGCAGAAGCCGTTAGTAGGCCCTAACCACCATTTTGTTTTTTAAAAAACACTTAATGAGAGCCAGAAGGTTGAAGCTCAGCTTTATTCAGTTGAGGGCAACACCAGGCAGGGGCAGACACCGTTAGTAGGCCGGAACCAGCAATGTGTTTAAAAACAGCAGTTAATCAGAGCCGGAAGGTAGAAGCTCAGCTTTATTCAGTTGAGGGCAACACCAGGGAGGGACAGAAGCCGTTAGTAGGCCCTAACCACCATTTTGTTTTTTAAAAAACACTTAATGAGAGCCAGAAGGTTGAAGCTCAGCTTTATTCAGTTGAGGGCAACACCAGGCAGGGGCAGACACCGTTAGTAGGCCGGAACCACCATTTTGTTTTTTAAAAAACACTTAATGAGAGCCAGAAGGTAGAAGCTCAGCTTTATTCAGTTGAGGACAACTTGAATTAGGGACTGCATACAGACTTAGCAGGCTGTCCCCTGTGTGGACCATGCATCCAATACATTAACCCATTGAGCCACAAAGGACACGTAACCTTCCGTGGCCATGCCTACAGGTCCATGTGTCTGTTGTCAGGTGTACCTTTGTCAGTGTAGGCCTATTGGAAGGAGGGACCGCAGACAGGCTTCAAAGGCCTAACACAATAAAATGGGCTGGCTGTAGGCACTTTAAAATTGGTTCCAGGGGTACACGGGCAGCAGTGGTCTGGTCAGTGGAGGCCTAGTGGAAGGAGGGACCGCAGACAGGCTTCGAAGGCCTAACACAATAAAATGGGCTGGCTGTAGGCACTTTAAAATTGGTTCCAGGGGTACACGGGCAGCAGTGGTCTGGTCAGTGGAGGCCTAGTGGAAGGAGGGACCGCAGACAGGCTATCAAAGGCCTAAAATAACAAACAATAGGCTCATGGCAGTTTTACAGCGGTTACATGGATACACAGGCAGCTTGGTGGTGAGTGGAGGAGTATTTAAAGTAGGGACCGCAGACAGGCTATCAAAGGCCTAAAATAACAAACAATAGGCTCATGGCAGCTTTACAGCGGTTACATGGATACACGGGCAGGCAGCTGGTGATGAGTGGAGGAGTATTTAAAGTAGGGACCGCAGACAGGCTATCAAAGGCCTAAAATAACAAACAATAGGCTCATGGCAGTTTTACAGCGGTTACATGGATACACGGGCAGGCAGCTGGTGATGAGTGGAGGAGTATTTAAAGTAGGGACCGCAGACAGGCTATCAAAGGCCTAAAATAACAAACAATAGGCTCATGGCAGTTTTACAGCGGTTACATGGATACACGGGCAGGCAGCTGGTGATGAGTGGAGGAGTATTTAAAGTAGGGACCGCAGACAGGCTATCAAAGGCCTAAAATAACAAACAATAGGCTCATGGCAGCTTTACAGCGGTTTCATGGATACACAGGCAGCTTGGTGGTGAGTGGAGGAGTAGTGCAAGGAGTGTCTGTCCCAGTACTCCCAAAATATAAATAGATGTTAATGTCTCGCAAAACAACCAAAACAAAAAAAAAGGTGGCATACTTAGGTACAGGGGTGGGCTCATCTACTGAGTTTCTGACATAGTAATTTGGCAGTAACTATTTAATGGTGCCAATATAGGACACAGACACAGACTACTTTAAGTTGCATCATAGATGTCTACAAATTTGTATTGTCAGTGCCAGACATTGAATGATGTCAGCGAATAGACTAAAGATTGGTGGAGCTGTGCGACATAATTTTGCACGTGGTAGAGCACATTTTGAGCTGGGGTAGGGGGGAACTCTCTTGAGGCCGGCGGGACCGCCCCAGGGCCCCTCATGCTACAACGGTGTGTCTGACGTTGGGTGCGCACCGCCACCGCCAGAGACACTACATTGTACTATGAGGGACCCAGTAGCAATGCCGTCAACCAAAAGCGAGCACACCCACCTCTTCAGACAAACAGCAGTCTCACGGGTGCTTGCGCCAAGTCGCGATACCACGGCCCCGTGTGGGGAGTTTTGCCATTTAGGGAGGTGTAAACATGTCGTATGCTGTACAATCAGCTGCAGCAAATTAGACATTAGAAAAGTAATTCACAGGCAAGAGCTTTTCATAGGAAAGCTAGGTGTCGGCCGGGCAAGGTGGGGCAAAAGATTTCGAAATCCAGTTGTGGTTCATTTTAATGAATGTTAGATCGTCAACATTTTGGGTAGCCAGACGAGTCCTTTTTTCGGTTAATATTGAACCTGCAGCACTGAATACTCTTTCTGATAGGACACTTGCTGCCGGGCAAGCAAGCTCCTGCAATGCATATTCTGCCAATTCTGGCCAGGTGTCTAATTTGGAGGCCCAGTAATCAAATGGGAATGACGGTTGAGGGAGAACATCGATAAGGGATGAAAAATAGTTAGTAACCATACTGGACAAATGTTGTCTCCTGTCACTTTCAATTGATGCAGCAGTACCTGTCCTGTCTGCGGTCATAGCAAAATCACTCCACAACCTGGTCAGAAAACCCCTCTGTCCAACGCCACTTCTGATGTGTGCACCCCTAACACTCCTAGTCTGCTGCCCCCTGGAGCTCGTGTGAGAACGATCACGTGCGCTGTGTGCTGGGAATGCCTGAAGCAAACGGTCAACAAGAGTTGATTGTTTGGTTGCTAATATTAGTTCCAAGTTCTCATGTGGCATAATATTTTGCAATTTGCCTTTATAGCGTGGATCAAGGAGGCAGGCCAACCAGTAATCGTCATCGTTCATCATTTTCGTAATGCGTGTGTCCCTTTTTAGGATACGTAAGGCATAATCCGCCATGTGGGCCAAAGTTCCAGTTGTCAAATCTCCGGTTGTGATTGGTTGAGGGGCAGTTGCAGGCAAATCTACGTCACTTGTGTCCCTCAAAAAACCAGAACCCGGCCGTGACACGCAACCAATTTCCTGTGCCCCCGGGAAAGGTTCGGCATTAAAAATATACTCATCCCCATCATCCTCCTCGTCCTCCACCTCCTCTTCGCCCGCTACCTCGTCCTGTACACTGCCCTGACCAGACAATGGCTGACTGTCATCAAGGCTTTCCTCTTCCTCTGGTGCAGACGCCTGCTCCTTTATGTGCGTCAAACTTTGCATCAGCAGACGCATTAGGGGGATGCTCATGCTTATTACGGCGTTGTCTGCACTAACCAGCCGTGTGCATTCCTCAAAACACTGAAGGACTTGACACATGTCTTGTATCTTAGACCACTGCACACCTGACAACTCCATGTCTGCCATCCTACTGCCTGCCCGTGTATCCTCCCACAAATAAATAACAGCACGCCTCTGTTCGCACAGTCTCTGAAGCATGTGCAGTGTTGAGTTCCACCTTGTTGCAACGTCTATGATGAGGCGATGCTGGGGAAGGTTCAAAGACCGCTGATAGGTCTGCATACGGCTGGCGTGTACAGGCGAACGTCGGATATGTGAGCAAAGTGCACGCACTTTGAGGAGCAGGTCGGAGAACCCAGGATAAGTTTTCAATAAGCACTGCACCACCAGGTTTAAGGTGTGAGCCAGGCAAGGAATGTGTTTCAGTTGGGAAAGGGAGATGGCAGCCATGAAATTCCTTCCGTTATCACTCACTACCTTGCCTGCCTCAAGATCTACTGTGCCCAGCCACGACTGCGTTTCTTGTTGCAAGAACTCGGACAGAACTTCCGCGGTGTGTCTGTTGTCGCCCAAACACTTCATAGCCAATACAGCCTGCTGACGCTTGGCAGTAGCTGGCCCATAATGGGACAACTGGTGTGCAACAGTGTCATCTGCCGATGGAGTGGTTGGCAGACTGCGTTCTGTGGAAGAGCTGTAGCTTCTGCAGGAGGACGAGGAGGAGGAGGAGGAGGGGGTGCGAACGCCTACAGCCAACTGTTTCCTAGACCGTGGGCTAGGCACAACTGTCCCTAAATTGATGTCGCCTGTGGACCCTGCATCCACCACATTCACCCAGTGTGCCGTGATGGACACATAACGTCCCTGGCCATGCCTACTGGTCCATGCATCTGTAGTCAGGTGCACCTTTGTACTCACAGATTGCCTGAGTGCATGGACGATGCGCTGTTTAACATGCTGGTGCAGGGCTGGGATGGCTTTTCTGGAAAAAAGTGTCGACTGGGTAGCTCGTATCGTGGTTCAGCGTACTCCATCAGGGCTTTGAAAGCTTCGCTTTCAACTAACCGGTAGGGCATCATCTCTAACGAGATTAGTCTAGCTATGTGGGCGTTAAAACCCTGTGTACGCGGATGCGAGGATAAGTACTTCCTTTTTCTAACCAGAGTCTCATGTAGGGTGAGCTGGACTGGAGAGCTGGAGATCGTGGAACTTTCGGGTGTGCCGGTGTACATGGTAGACTGAGAGACGGTTGGAGACGGTATTGTTTCCGCCGGTGCCCTAGATGCAATATTTCCTCCTACAAAACTGGTGGTTCCCTGACCCTGACTGCTTTTGGCTGGCAAAGAAACCTGCACAGATACTGCCGGTGGTGCGGAAAATGGTGGCCTTACAGTGACGGAAGGGATGTTGCGTTGCTGACTAGCTTCATTGGCCGAGGGTGCTACAACCTTAAGGGACGTTTGGTAGTTAGTCCAGGCTTGAAAATGCATGGTGGTTAAGTGTCTATGCATGCAACTAGTATTTAGACTTTTCAGATTCGGACCTCTGCTTAAGCTAGTTGAACATTTTTGACAGATGACTTTGCGCTGATCAGTTGGATGTTGTTTAAAAAAATGCCAGACTGCACTCTTCCTAGACTCGGATCCCTTTTCAGGGATTGCAGACTGAGCTTTAACCGGATGGCCACGCTGTCCTCCAACAGGTTTTGGCTTTGACACGCGTTTTGGGCCAGATACGGGCCCGGCAGATGGAATCTGTTGCGATGTTGATGCCTGCTGCGGCCCCTCCTCCACCTCCGCTTCTGAACTACTGCCGCCTGCACCCTGTTCCCCCAATGGCTGCCAATCGGGGTCAATAACTGGGTCATCTATTACCTCCTCTTCGAGCTCGTGTGCAACTTCGTCTGTGTCACTGTGTCGGTCGGTGGTATAGCGTTCGTGGCGGGGCAACATAGTCTCATCAGGGTCTGATTGTGGATCTGTACCCTGAGAGGGCAATGTGGTGGTCTGAGTCAAAGGAGCAGCATAGTACTCTGGCTGTGGCTGTGCATCAGTGCACTCCATGTCAGAATATACTTGTAATGGGCATGGCCTGTTAAATGTTTCACTTTCTAAGCCAGGGACCAGGGCCGGACTGGCCATAGGGCACTTCTGGCAAATGCCAGAAGGGCCGGTGCCAGTGGTGGGCCGCTCAATCCGCCGCCCCCGCCATCGCATTCAACTATACCGGCGTATAGACGCCGGTACAGTTGAATGCAATGATGGAGGAGAGAGCGTCTACAGACGCTCCTCTCCCATCATTCCCCGCTCTGCCTCTGACACTGCGGGTGCGCGATGATGTCATATCCGTGTCCCGGGCAGACTGCAGCTGCTGAGACAGGAGCAGGAACCAGGAAGCAACGCTGGGCACGAGGAGAGGTGAGGAGAGTTTTTTTTTTTTCTGGACTGTGGGGCCATTCTCGGAGGAGGGGAGGGGAGGAAGAGAAGAGATGTGGGCTGTATATAGTTCTCTGTGGGCTGTGCTCTGTGCTGTATACTACTGTGGGCTGTATATAGTACTCTGTGGGCTGTGCTCTGTACTGTATACTGCTGGGGGCTGTATATAGTTCTCTGTGGGCTGTGCTCTGTGCTGTATACTACTGTGGGCTGTATATAGTACTCTGTGGGCTGTGCTCTGTGCTGTATACTACTGTGGGCTGTATATAGTACTCTGTGGGCTGTGCTCTGTGCTGTATACTGCTGTGGGCTGTATATAGTTCTCTGTGGGCTGTGCTCTGTGCTGTATACTACTGTGGGCTGTATATAGTACTCTGTGGGCTGTGCTCTGTGCTGTATACTGCTGTGGGCTGTATATAGTTCTCTGTGGGCTGTGCTCTGTGCTGTATACTACTGTGGGCTGTATATAGTACTCTGTGGGCTGTGCTCTGTGCTGTATACTGCTGTGGGCTGTATATAGTTCTCTGTGGGCTGTGCTCTGTGCTGTATACTACTGTGGGCTGTATATAGTACTCTGTGGGCTGTGCTCTGTGCTGTATACTGCTGTGGGCTGTATATAGCTCTCTGTGGGCTGTACTCTGTGCTGTATACTACTGTGGGTTGTATATAGCTCTCTGTGGGCTGTACTCTGTGCTGTATACTACTGTGGGCTGTATATAGCTCTCTGGGCTGTGCTGTATACTGCTGTGTGCTCTGTGCTATATATAGTACTCTGTGGGCTGTGCTCTGTGCTGTATACTACTGTGTGCTATATATAGTTCTCTGGGCTGTGCTCTGTGCTGTATACTACTGTGTGCTCTGTGCTATATATAGTACTCTGTGGGCTGTGCTCTGTGCTGTATACTACTGTGTGCTATATATAGTTCTCTGGGCTGTGCTCTGTGCTGTATACTACTGTGGGCTGTATATAGTACTCTGGGCTGTGCTCTGTGCTGTATACTACTGTGGGCTGTATATAGTTATCTGTGGGCTGTGCTCTGTGCTGTATGCTACTGTGGGCTGTATATAGTTCTCTGTGGGCTGTGCTCTGTGCTGTATATAGTTCTCTGTGGGCTGTGCTCTGTGCTGTATACTACTGTGGGCTGTATATAGTTCTCTGTGGGCTGTGCTTTGTGCTGTATACTACTGTGGGCTGTATATAGTTCTCTGTGGGCTGTGCTCTGTGCTGTATACTACTGTGTGCTGTATATAGTTCTCTGTGGGCTGTGCTGTATATAGTACTCTGTGGGCTGTGCTGTATATAGTACTTTGTGGGCTGTGCTGTATATAGTACTCTGTGGGCTGTGCTGTGTATAGTACTCTGTGGGCTGTGCTGTGTATAGTACTCTGTGGGCTGTGCTGTATATAGTACTCTCTGGGCTGTGCTGTATATAGTACTCTCTGGGCTGTGCTGTATATAGTACTCTCTGGGCTGTGCTGTATATAGTACTCTCTGGGCTGTGCTTTATATAGTACTCTGGGCTGTGCTGTATATAGTACTCTGGGCTGTGCTTTATATAGTTCTCTGTGGGCTGTGCTGTATATAGTTCTCTGTGGGCTGTGCTGTATATAGTTCTCTGTGGGCTGTGCTGTATATATTACTTTGTGGGCTGTGCTGTATATATTACTTTGTGGGCTGTGCTGTATATATTACTCTGTGGGCTGTGCTGTATACTACTGTGTGGACTGTGCTGTATACTTCTACGTGGGCTGTGCTGTATACTACTGTGTGGTCTGTGCTGTATACTACTGTGTGGTCTGTGCTGAATACTGCTGTGTGGGCTGTGTTATCTACTACGCGAGCTGTGCTATAGTATGCAGGCTGTGCTGTATACTATGCGGTTTGTGCTATATAATATGCGGGCTTTGCTATATACTATGGGGAGTATATTATATTCTATGGGGGAGGCCATGTTATGTACTATGTGGCTATGTTATATACTATTGTGGGGGTATATTATATTCTATGGGGGAGGCTGCGTTATATACTATGGGGGGCTGCATTATATTCTATGGGGGGCTACATTATATATTATGGGGAGGTGGGCTGTATTATATTCTATGGGGGTTACATACTCTGGGGTGGCTGCATTATACTCTGTGGGGTGGCTGCATTATACTCTGGGGTGGCTGCATTATACTATGGGAAGTGAATTGTACTACATGGATGACTGTGGCGGTGCATTATACTATATGGAGCACTATGAGGATTGTATTATGCTATATGGAGGACTATGAGGATTGTATTATGCTATATGGAGGACTATGAGGAGTGTATTATACTATGTGGAGGACTGAGCAGTGTATTTTAATATATGGAGGACTATAGGGAGTGTATTATACTATATGGAGGACTATGGAGCACATTATAATATATGGAGGACTATGGGGTGTATTTTACTAAACAAGTAAAATGCTGCATATTCGGATTGTTTTTGCTGGAACAAAAAGCCTTGTTGTCAGCAGCACATTGCCAGTGTAAACTGTAGATGTGCTGCTGAAAACATGATACTGTATGGTGATCTGTTAGTGATCTATTAGTGATCGTTCTGTCTCATCATTATTCCTCAGCTGGTGGAAAGAGGCCGGGAAACAAGCGTTGAACAACTTCAGTATTGTCGATCAAACTCGTTTAGCGGCCTGAACTCAGCGCACGTAAATACAACAGAAAGGCTTCTGTGTGATGTGCAATATGTTAGCATTTGGGGCCCCATTTTAAACTTTACCTAGGGCCCCACTTTGCCTAAAACCGGCCCTGCCTACAAGTGTACAAAGATATTATACAGTCACCATGTGACAAGTGGGCCTGTGTAACTTCAAATGCCAGGGCTGAATTTTAGTCCCAGTCCGGCCCTGCTCTGGGACGGTATGTGTAAAGAGCTCCATGGAGTGACCCGTTGTGTCGCGTGCTGCATCCTTCTCTCTTGTTGTAGTTTTTGCTGAGGAGGACAAGGAAGCGACTTGTCCCTGACCGTGAACATCCACAAGCGACGCGCTGCTTTTACATTTACCAGTTTCGGAAGAGGAGGCAAAAGAGCTAGAGGCTGAGTCTGCAATGTAAGCCAAAACTTGCTGTTGCTGCTCCGCCTTTAAAAGCGGTTTTCCTACTCCCAGAAAAGAGAGCGTTCGAGGCCTTGTGTAGCCTGACGACGAAACTGGCTCCACAGCTCCAGACTTAGGTGGAATATTTTTATCCCCACGACCACCTGATGCTCCACTACCACTACCATCATTACCAGCTGACAATGAACGCCCACGACGACCTCTTGCACCAGACTTCCTCATTGTTTTAAAATCTTAACCAAAGTAACTTTATTTGTTGCTGTCAAACAACTTACACGGTGAGCTATAACTTCAGTATGATTTCAATATCCCTTAACAGGTTGGTGAGACCACAAGGAAAATCAGGCACAATGTTACACACTCTGTTTTCTGTGGCACAAAATCACAGAGATGACACACACGCAGGACTGTCACTCAAGCACTAATGTCAATATTAATCTCCCACCTAATTTATTTATTTTTTTTTCTCAGGGAGACTTTAGAAACCAAATAATATTAAAAAAAAAACAACAAAAAAAACAACAAAAAAAAGGCTTTCTATGGCCCACAATTAGAGAGAGAGAGGTGGCACACCCAGGAGTCAAGACTGGCGCACAAGCTGAAAGGGCAATATTACTCTCCCACTGTTTTTTTAAGTTTTTTTTTTATTATTTTCAGGGAGACTTTAGAAACCAAATAATATTAAAAAAACCAAAAAAATAAATAGCCTTTCTATGGCCCACTGAATGAGAGAGAGAGGTGGCACACCCAGGAGTCAAGACTGGCACACAAGCTGAAAGGGCAATATTACTCTCCCACTGTTTTTTTAAGTTTTTTTTTTTTTATTTTCAGGGAGACTTTAGAAACCAAATAATATTAAAAAAAACAAAAAAATAAATAGCCTTTCTATGGCCCACTGAATGAGAGAGAGAGGTGGCACACCCAGGAGTCAAGACTGGCACACAAGCTGAAAGGGCAATATTACTCTCCCACTGTTTTTTTATGTATTTTTTGTTTTTTAAGGGAGACTTTAGAAACCCAATAATATTTAAAAAAAAAAAAAAAAAGGCTTTCTATGGCCCACTGAATGAGAGAGAGAGGTGGCACACCCAGGAGTCAAGACTGGCACACAAGCTGAAAGGGCAATATTACTCTCCCACTGTTTTTTTATGTATTTTTTGTTTTTTAAGGGAGACTTTAGAAACCCAATAATATTTAAAAAAAAAAAAAAAAAAAAAGGCTTTCTATGGCCCACTGAATGAGAGAGAGAGGTGGCACACCCAGGAGTCAAGACTGGCACACAAGCTGAAAGGGCAATATTACTCTCCCACTGTTTTTTTATGTATTTTTTGTTTTTTAAGGGAGACTTTAGAAACCAAATAATATTAAAAAAAAAACAAAGAAAAAAAAAGGCTTTCTATGCCCCACAATTAGAGAGAGAGAGGTGGCACACCCAGGAGTCAAGACTGGCGCACAAGCTGAAAGGGCAATATTACTCTCCCACTGTTTTTTTAATTTTTTTTTTTTTTATTTTCAGGGAGACTTTAGAAACCAAATAATATTAAAAAAACCAAAAAAATAAATAGCCTTTCTATGGCCCACTGAATGAGAGAGAGAGGTGGCACACCCAGGAGTCAAGACTGGCACACAAGCTGAAAGGGCAATATTACTCTCCCACTGTTTTTTTATGTTTTTTTTTTTTTCAGGGAGACTTTAGAAACCAAATAATATTAAAAAAACCAAAAAAATAAATAGCCTTTCTATGGCCCACTGAATGAGAGAGAGAGGTGGCACACCCAGGAGTCAAGACTGGCACACAAGCTGAAAGGGCAATATTACTCTCCCACTGTTTTTTTATGTTTTTTTTTTTTTCAGGGAGACTTTAGAAACCAAATAATATTAAAAAACCAAAAAAATAAATAGCCTTTCTATGGCCCACTGAATGAGAGAGAGAGGTGGCACACCCAGGAGTCAAGACTGGCACACAAGCTGAAAGGGCAATATTACTCTCCCACTGTTTTTTTATGTATTTTTTGTTTTTTAAGGGAGACTTTAGAAACCCAATAATATTAAAAAAAAAAAAAAAAAAAAGGCTTTCTATGGCCCACTGAATGAGAGAGAGAGGTGGCACACCCAGGAGTCAAGACTGGCACACAAGCTGAAAGGGCAATATTACTCTCCCACTGTTTTTTTATGTATTTTTTTTTTTTTAAGGGAGACTTTAGAAACCCAATAATATTTAAAAAAAAAAAAAAAAAAAAAGGCTTTCTATGGCCCACAATTAGAGAGAGAGGTGGCACACCCAGGAGTCAAGACTGGCACACAAGCTGAAAGGGCAATATTACTCTCCCACTGTTTTTTTATTTATTTATTTTTTTTTCAGGGAGACTTTAGAAACCAAATAATAAGAAAAAAAATAAATAAATAAATAGGCTTTCTATAGCCCACTGAATAAGAGATAGCACACACAGCAGTGGCACACAAGCCCTGACTGAGGCCAATATTTTTCTACCACTGATTGATGTAGTGTTTTTGTGTTGAGGTAGAATTTAGAACACAAATCACGGAAAAAATAAATAGGCTTTCTATGGCCCACTCAGTGAGAGATGGCACACACAGGGATGGCACTGTAGCAGAAATGCCAATCTTAATCTCCCACAAAAAAAAAAAAAAAACAGGGACTGTCCTACAATTACTATCTCCCTGCAGTAATCTAAGCCAGGTATGGCAGGCAGCAATAGGAGTGGACTGATGCACAAATGAAATAAAAAGTGTGGACAAACAAAAAAGATAGCTGTGCAGAAAGGAACAAGAGGATATTTGCTTTGAAAAAAGCAGTTGGTTTCCACAGTGGCGTACACACAGCAATACAGCTATCACGGAGCCTTCTAGGGCAGCCCAATGAGCTACAGCGCTGAGGAAAAAAAAAAAAAAATAGCTTCCACTGTTCCTGCACACCGAAGGTGGTGTTGGACAGTGGAAATCGCTACAGCACAAGCGGTTTGGTGGTTAGTGGACCCTGCCTAACGCTCTCCCTGCTTCTGACGAAGCGGCAGCAACCTCTCCCTAAGCTCAGATCAGCAGCAGTAAGATGGCGGTCGGCGGGAACGCCCCTTTATAGCCCCTGTGACGCCGCAGACAGCAAGCCAATCACTGCAATGCCCTTCTCTAAGATGGTGGGGACCAGGATCTATGTCATCACGCTGCCCACACTCTGCGTTCACCTTCATTGGCTGAGAAATGGCGCTTTTCGCGTCATTGAAACGCGACTTTGGCGCGAAAGTCGCGTACCGCATGGCCGACAAGCACAGGGGTCGGATCGGGTTTCATGAGACGCCGACTTAGCCAAAAGTCGGCGACTTTTGAAAATGATCGACCCGTTTCGCTCAACCCTAGTGGACACATTTTATAAGTGTTAAGTTCTGCGTGTGCAAGGAGCATAATGAAAATAGCTACCTTTTCCTTGTGCAGCATTACTGCTGCACAAGGTGGCTCTTTCAGTAACAAACGCCTTGGGGGGGGGGGGGACAGGTTCCCTTACATTTCAGTTGTTGTGTCAGCGTGGCGGTCGCAGGACACATTGCCGGCTACACAGCTGGGGATCAGCTGACATTACTGAAACCCAATAACACTGGGTCGTATGTTTTGACTGTGCAGACGGCACTTCTGAGCCTCAACTGGTGGTGTTGGAGCCCAGGAATTTAAGTTCAGGTGGTAGAAAGATGAACACAACAGGAGACCTGGATAATGTAGACAGTCACCTAATTATTTAATCAGGAAGAGGAGTGGCAAATTCCTTCGAGATCCAGGCCTTGTTCATTTTCAGGAAAGTAAGCCGGTCAACATTATCGGAGGATAGTCGCATGCGACGGTCAGTTAGTACACCACCTGCAGCACTAAAGACGCGTTCCGATAATACACTAGCCGCAGGGCAAGCCAGCACCTCCAATGCATACTGGCTTAGCTCTGGCCATGTATCCAGCTTTGAGACCCAAAACTTGAAAGGTGAAGAGCCGTCTGGGAGTACAGCAAGAGGGCAAGACATGTAGTCTGTCACCATCTGACGGAACCGTTGCCTCCTGCTGACTGGAGCCGTCTGTGATGGTGTAGACTTTTGTGGCGGGCACAGAAAACTGTGCCACAGTTGGGCCATACTGGTCTTGCCTTGGGCAGAGGCACTGCTTCTGCTCCCTCTTTGTGCAGAGCCTCCACCACTGCCTGGACGCACTGAGCTGCTTTGTAATGCACTAGCAGCACTTCTCTCAGTTGGAATGGAGAAGATGATGGAATTCACCAGTGTGTCTTGGTACTCCCGCATTTTTCGCTCCCGGTTCAATGGTGTGATGAGGCTTTCTACGTTGTCCCGGTAGCGAGGATCGAGGAGGGTGAACACCCAATAATCAGACATGTTGAGAATGTGGGCGATGCGGCGGTCGTTTCTCAGGCACTGCAGCATGTAATCCACCATGTGCTGCAGACTGCCAACTGCCCAAGAAACGCTGTCCCCTGCTGGAGGCGTGATCTCTGCCCGCTCGTCATCACCCCACCCTCGCTGTACACACTGAGTACTGGACAATTGTGTAACTCCCTCCTCTGGACGGATGTCTTCCTCCTCCATTGACTCCTCCTCATCCTCCTCACAAACTGTCCCCTGCCTACGCGTTTGTGAGGAACCACGTGGCGCTGACTGTCCAGAAGATGATGGAAATGATGAATCCTCATCCTCCACCTCTTCCACAACATCATCCCTTAGCGCTTGCAGTGATTTTTCAAGCAGGCAGATAAGGGGGACAGTCATGCTGACTAGTGCATCATCTGCACTCGCCATCCGCGTGGAATAATGGTGGTTGTGAAGTTTGTACGGCGCGGAGTGCGACTTCTTTGCGCCTGATGCAGCTGGTACTCCATTACAGCTTGCTGCTGCTCACACAACCGCTCCAACATATGTAACGTGGAATTCCACCTGGTAGGTAGGTCACATATGATGCGATGTTCCGGCAGGTGGTGTCGGCGCTGCAGAGCCGCAATGCGCGCTTTTGCCGTGCTGGAACGCCGCAAGTGAGCACACTCTAGGCGGACCTTGTGCAGCAGCGCATCAAGATCCGAATAGTCCATCAAAAAACTCTGCACGACCAAATTGAGCACATGTGCCAGACATGGGATGTGAGTGTGGTTGCCGAGGCCCAGAGCTGCCACCAGATTTCGGCCATTATCACACACTACCATGCCTGGTTGGAGATTCGCTGGCACAAACCACACATCACTCTCCTGCTTGATGGCATTCCAGAGCTCCTGCGCTGTGTGGCTTCGATTCCCCAAAAAAATTAATTTCAAGACGGCCTGTTGACGTTTGGCCACGGCTGTGCTCATGTCGGTCGTAACAGGTAAACGGTCATCACGGGTCCATGTGGAGGTGGACTGTGACGGCTCCTGCATCGATGATTCTGAGGAACTGGTGTAAGAGGAGGAGTCAATGCGTACAGAATGGATTCCTGCAATCCTTGGAGTGGGCAGGACACGTCCTGCGCCACTCGCACGACCTGTACCCAGCTCAACGACATTAACCCAATGGGCAGTGAGGGAAAGGTATCGCCCCTGTCCATGTTGACTGGTCCACGCATCGGTGGTGAGGTGGACCTTGCTACTGACGGCATTCAGTAGCGCGTGTTTTATGTGTCCCTCCACATGCTTGTGCAGGGCAGGGACGGCTTGCCTGCTGAAGTAAAAGCGGCTGGGCACATTGTACTGGGGGACTGCCAATGACATCAAGTCACGGAAGCTGTCAGTCTCCACCAGCCTGAATGACAGCATTTCCAGTGACAGAAGTTTGGCAATGCCTGCAGTCAGAGCCTGTGCTCGTGGGTGGTTTGACGAGAAAGGCCGCCTTTTCTCCCATGCCTGTACTACCGATGGCTGTAGACTGGGCTGGGAGTGTGTGGATGACTGGGAAAGTGGTGCTGCGGGTGGAATTACAGCGGGTCTCTGGACAACAGGGCCAGAGGTTCTTCCACGGCGATCCTGGGAGGAAGCCGAACCAGCTGCGTGTGAGCTGGAGGAAGAGGCAACACGAGCTGAAGAGGTGGTAGCTGCCGCTGTTGGTTGGCCTAGCTCTTCAGTGTGTTTTTCTAACTCCGCCGCGTGCCTGGTGCGCACATGTTTCCACATGTTGGAGGTATTGAGGTTGCTGACATTTCGACCTCTTTTGACTTTGTGATGACACACCTTGCATTTGACATAGCAAATGTCATCTGCAACTGTGTCAAAAAAGGACCAGGCACTGCAAGTCTTGGGAGCGCCCTTTTTGGCTTTTGGAAGAGACATGCTCCTAACGGGTGCCAAAGCGGAGGCTGCAGGATCCGCAGTCTTCCCCCTCCCTCTCCCTCTTTGGGCCGTACGGGGAATCTCTTCCTCAGAGCTGCTCCCACCACCTTCCTGTCCCTCACGCCAAGATGGGTCAAGGACCTCATCATCTACACTACCCTCTGCCCCCAAATGCTCCTCCTGGGTAGTCTCAGCAGCAGAGCACGCACCAGAAAGTGGCACCTGAGTGTCATCAGCGGATGCGGCCTGCGATGTGGTGACCAGAGGCACTGGCCCACCCGCCTCTTCAGAGGAAGAGAGAAAAAGCGGTTGGGCATCACTGCACCCTGCCTCTTCTTCCATTTCTCCAATGCTGCTTGGCTGGCCCCCTGTTTCCAAGCCAAGAGATGATTCAGAGAACAGAAGTAGAGACGGCTCCTGTCCTGGGATCTCTGTCTGCCTGGGCAATTTGGCAGGTGGTGAAGAGACAGATGGCTGCTCTCCAGTGCTCTGTGTCTGAGAGGATGTGGCACTAATTGAAGTCGATGCATTAGCTGCCATCCATCCGACAACGGATTCAATTTGGTCTTCACGCAGCAGCGGTGTACGGTGCTCTGTGACAAAGCTGCGCATGAACGACTGTTCCCTGGTGAAAGTGGGTGCTGATGAGTAACCGGTGCCCGCAGCAGGCACAGAATCCCCACGTCCTCTCCCTGCTCCGCGCCCACGCCCACGTGCCTTACTCACTGCCTTCTTCATCTTGGTTGACTGATAAAGATAAGCAGAAAAGTACTAACGGCTTTGTGTGCTTATTCCTGAAGAGCTCCTAACAGGTATAAGAAACACTAATTTTCTAAAGTGTGGACTAGACTTTAATATGAGCTAATGTGGCCTACACAAATGTAAAGTGGTGTCACTGGTGTGTTTGGTGAACTTTATTATTTATTTATTTTTTGGGTGCTGAACTGACAACAGAGAGAGCTGCAGTCACACGGAGACCGTGCAGACAGCCGTAAACGGCGCTGCAAGGCCCAAAAACCCTCCTCTACGTTATCCTATGTAGTGTTTTTCCACAAGTTAGCTGGAGACGGGTGGAAAGTCACTAATAGGAATTATTTGAAAAAATGTGCAGCAGCCTGCACTACTTAAAACAAAAGGAAAATTGATTTTACGGTATGACGCAGTGAAGAACCCTGAGCTGGAGACAACCAGGCTATGGCTGCTCACAGACTACAGGGCGAGCTGCAGTCACACGGAGACCGTGCAGACAGCCGTAAACGGCGCTGCAAGGCCCAAAAACCCTCCTCTACGTTATCCTATGTAGTGTTTTTCCACAAGTTAGCTGGAGACGGGTGGAAAGACACTAATAGGAATTTTTTGAAAAAATGTGCAGCAGACTGCACTAGTTAAAACAAAAGGAAAATTTATTTTACGGTATGACGCAGTGAAGAACCCTGAGCTGGAGACAACCAGGCTATGGCTGCTCACAGACTACAGGGCGAGCTGCAATCACACGGAGACCGTGCAGACAGCCGTAAACGGCGCTGCAAGGCCCAAAAACCCTCCTCTTTGTTATCCTATGTAGTGTTTTTCCACAAGTTAGCTGGAGACGGGTGGAAAGTCACTAATAGGAATTATTTGAAAAAATGTGCAGCAGCCTGCACTACTTAAAACAAAAGGAAAATTGATTTTACGGTATGACGCAGTGAAGAACCCTGAGCTGGAGACAACCAGGCTATGGCTGCTCACAGACTACAGGGCGAGCTGCAGTCACACGGAGACCGTGCAGACAGCCGTAAACGGCGCTGCAAAGCCCAAAAACCCTCCTCTTTGTTATCCTATGTAGTGTTTTTCCACAAGTTAGCTGGAGACGGGTGGAAAGTCACTAATAGGAATTATTTGAAAAAATGTGCAGCAGCCTGCACTACTTAAAAAAAAACAACAAAAAAACAAAGAACAGTATGAGGCAATGAACCACCCTCCCTGAACTGAATACAACCAGCTATGGATGGCCTATGGCTGCACTCAGACTAGAGAGTGGGCTGCACTCACACACACACAGAGACCTTGCAGATCGCTGTGAAAACAGCGCTACAAGGCAAAAGCAAGGTGATTAGCAGGTGAACACAGCGGTTGCTAAATTAGCCTTGGAAAAGAACAATTAAGCAAATCGCTATCTCAAAACTGGCCCTCAGTCAGCAAACAGCGTCCTGTCACTAACTGAATTCACAGCAGAGTGAGCGCAAAATGGCGCTAGCGACTTTTAAACTGCATCATGACATCATTTCAGCAGCCAATCACAGCCTTGCCAGTAGTTTCATGCCCTCCATGCTAAACAGGATGTGCCCACACTTGGAATCATTCTCATTGGCTGATTTCATACAAATTTGTGCAGTTTGAATCCTGGGAACTTCCGATTCCGGTATCCGATACGCGGCAAGTATCGGATCTCGGTATCGGAATTCCGATACCGCTAAGTATCGGCCGATACCCGATACTTGCGGTATCGGAATGCTCAACACTAGCAATAAGTGGACACACCTGATGAATGCAGCGATCCAAAGACAGCAGCGCTACCACTTATAACCACCAGAGGGAGCCCAAGAGCAGAATTCACAACAGGGTGGTTAGTGGCGTCCGCCAGTGCGGCGCTGTATACATTCTGCTGTAATCTTTAATTAGTCCTGGCAACCAATCAGTGTAGGGTGGGAACTCCCACTTGATCTCAGCATCTGACTCAGGGCGTCCTCATGCACGGGCTCAAAAGCCACCGAGGGTCAGAGCGGGATCAATCACCAGCATATTGGGGGGTGAATTTTAGGGATCCCACCAGCGTCCATCTGCTGCACCCTGTGACTGCTAACAGGGCACAGCTTTTCCTTAGTTTCCTTGCGACTCTGTGAAGCAACAGAGTTCGCATCAGTTCATACCGGGTGATGGAACCCGAGTTTAGTCCTGCGTAGTACCGCCAAATAGTGCCGCCATTACCTAGCAGCAGGTTCCATCTCTGCACGGTGGACCCCGGGCTGCAAACGCACCTTTTATTATCTTTATATTTATTCGGTGCATTCCGCCAGCCCTAACATTGTCTTTTTAGATATGATGCAGGTAGATCCCTGTACCTAATTGTTTCTGATGATTGATGGTCCCTCCCCCTTTTTTTCTTATACTTAACTGGTTTTTGAGTCGTTTTTTTGCCCACTATTTCGGGAGAGATAGCCACATCTCTAAAAATATTTAGTATTTTACGTTGATATTGTGCATTTGTTAAAGCATTTAAAATGGACCTCACAGCGAGGGAAACAGCATGGAGTCAATGTGCTCAGGGGTTTTTTGAGACAGCCTCAGTAGATAGCACTTTTATGACTGCCAATAATCCTGATTTTCATACCATTTCTTTGGAACTTACTAAGTTGCATAAGTCCCTCACTAGGGTGTGGTGGAATGTGAGAAGCTTGGAGGAATACAAAAAAGCGGGCCTTATTCTGAGGGGCTTACCAGTCCAGATTTTCCCTGCTTGGGAAGTTACTGGAGCATTTCGAAAGACCTGGAAAACTTGTCTTCTGAACTGCTCAAATATCTTGATAGACATGCTCATAGAACATGACAGGGCTCTCCTAATTAAAATCAAGGAGAATATTAAAATTTGTGAGGATAAAATCAACGGTTTTGATAAGGAATCCCTGGTGAAACCTTTTCAAGAAAAATTAAAAGTTGCCATTGACTCTTTTGAAAAAGAGATTATAAATGGTAAAAAGAACAAATTTCACCCAGACAAGATGGACTTTGCTAGGAATCAGGCTTTTAAATGGACACATCATGGTAACAAGCATCATATTTAACCTCAAGGTTGGAATTATCATCGAGTGATTTTTTATCTTGGGAAATGAGTGGCATCGAAGGCGCCACCGGAGGAGGGGGAGATGCAGAACTGTTTCCAGGAAAGAAAAAGAGCAGAGGACGCAGGAATTGGTTGCCGATCCGTCAATGTGTCACCAGATACAACAGGAGACGGTGATTCCTACAATCACTACAGCAAAATCATCAGGGTCAGGTAATTTGCAAATTTTAAACTGATCAGAATATACTCTCTCTGATTTGGAAATAGATAGATCTAGAGATAGATCAATAGATCTAGAGATAGAGTCTGCTGTGTGATTCCTATAAGTGTGTCCTAGAAGTGTGAAGATTAATTTTAGAATTAAAACCAGAAGGATGTATACAGACTGTGCCCTGCTATCTGCCACCATCGCACTCTAACCAGCATGTCTATTCTTCCTACAGGTATGTTCATGCACCCAGCTCTCCAGCCTGCTCTCCTGCCTTGTCTGTCTATGAAGTGCACATAGTACATCACCCAACTTTCCACACAGACTTTCCTCTGCTCCCAGCATTCCCATAGTATGTTCATGCACCCAGCTCTCCAGCCTGCTCTCCTGCCTTGTCTGTCTATGAAGTGCACATAGTACATCACCCAACTTTCCACACAGACTTTCCTCTGCTCGCAGCAGGGCCGGCCCGAGAGATTACGGCGCCCTAGGCGAAACTATTTGTTGCGCCCCTACTACTTTTAACATACCTCCCAACTTTTGAAGATGGGAAAGAGGGACAAAGTTTGCGGTGCGCTTCGTGCGCCGTGGCAAATTTTAGGCCACGCCTCTGACCACACCCATTTATAACTAGCCACACCCATATCCACGTCCCAACCACACCCATTTAGTACTGCTGATCACACTGTTTCATAAAGAATAATTATAAACAAAAAATATGGCCACACAGTGCTCCATACTGTATAATGGCCACACATGATGCTCCATACTGTCTAATGGCCACACATGATGCTCCATACTGTATAATGGCCACACATGATGCTCCATACTGTATAATGACCACACATGATGCTCTATACTGTATATTGGCCGCACATGATACTTTGTACCGTATAATGGCCACACATAGCTACTCCTACACACGCGGCTGCGCTCCGTACACACGCCCTCCGCTCCATACATCTCGTACACACGCGGCTCCGCTCCATACACCTCGTACACATTTAGCTCCGCTCCATACACCTCATACACACACGACTCCGCTCCGTACACCTCATACACACACGGCTCCGCTCCATACACCTCATACACATTCAGCTCCACTCCATACACCTTTTGCCTTTTGAAAAGATTTTTTATAATTTTTTCTATTTTTTCTCTGGCGCCCCCTTAGGGTCGGCGCCCTAGGCGACCGCCTAGTTTGCCTATACGTTCGGGCCGGCCCTGGCTCCCAGCATTCCCATGGTATGTTCATGCACCCAGCTCTCCAGCCTGCTTTGTCTGTCTATGAAGTACACATAGTACATCACCCAACTTTCCACACAGACTTTCCTCTGCTCCCAGCATTCCCATGGTATGTTTGTGCACCCAGCTCTCCAGCCTGCTCTACTGCCTTGTCTGTCTATGAAGTGCACATAGTACATCACCCAACTTTCCACACAGACTTTGCTCCCAGCATTCCCATGGTATGCCTTTCAGCTAACCCCAGCTTACTCTGTGTTATTTATGACCTTGTTTACTAAGGCTTGATTGTATGCATCTGGTCCACCCTTAATTCTCTGACCAAGATGAGCAGAGACCACTCCTCTCTGCTTCACACCTGAATGCACTTAGTTGTACATATATTTCACAGCACAAGTCTGCAATGACTTTAGTCTGCTGTGTGATTCCTCTTAGTGTGTCCTAGAAGTGTGAAGATCAATTTTAGAATTAAAACCAGAATTGAACCAGAAGGGAACTGAAGGTAACTGGCCAGTCACTGTAAACAATGTTTCTGTTTGTTTTCACTTTCACCCCTATAATTCTTCACTTTCTGCAAACTCCCCTAATCCCTACTCCTAGTAAAGAACTGTTCATCTCATCTTCAATCCTCCCCATCCATCTCACCTCCTCCTCAGAACTGTTCCTTAACATACAATCCTCTGTCTCTAAGCACAGACAGCCACCTCATGCCCTCTCCTGCTCCCACCTGCTAACACTTTCTCTGCTCCTTCTCACTGCTGGTGATATCTCTCCAAATCCTGGTCCTCCTCACCACATCCCCACAGTCAGTTCTACCTCCCATCCATGCTCCATCACAAATTTCCGTAACCTCTCTAACCTTATACTGTCATGATCTCAATGGCAAGAGAACATAGCATAAGCATATATAGGAACTAGCTCTTGGAAGATGGGAACTGAGCTGACCATGAACTAAACCTAACGCACAACTAGCAGTGGCCGGGTAGCATGCCTACGTTGATTCTAGATGCCCAGCACCAGCCGGAGGACTAAATAAAGCTAGCAGAGGAAAATATTAGTCCTAGCTCACCTCTAGAGAAATACCCCGAAAGGAGACAGAGGCCCCCCACATGTATTGGCGGTGAGTTGAGATGAAATAACAAACGTAGTATGAAAATAGGTTTAGCAAATTTGAGGTCCACTTACTACATAGCAGAAGACAGAAAGGACACTTTCATGGTCAGCTGAAAACCCTATCAAAAACACCATCCAGAAATTACTTTAAAACTCTGGCATTAACTCATAACACCAGAGTGGCAATTCCTGTTCACAAGAGCTTTCCAGACACAGTAACGAAACTACAGCTGTGAACTGGAACAAAAATGCAAAAACAAACATGGACAAGAGTCCAACTTATCTAGTAGTTGTCTAGGAGCAGGAACAAGCACAGAGAGGCTTCTGATAACATTGATGACCGGCAAGCAACTAACAGAGCAGCAAGGTTATATAGCGACTCCCACATCTTGATGGGAACAGGTGAACAGAGAAGATGAAGACACCAGTTCAATTCCACCAGTAGCCACCGGGGGAGCCCAGAATCCAAATTCACAACAGTACCCCCCCCCTCAAGGAGGGGGCACCGAACCCTCACCAGAACCACCAGGGCGATCAGGATGGGCCCTATGAAAGGCACGAACCAGATCGGAGGCATGAACATCAGATGCATTCACCCAAGAATTATCCTCCTGGCCGTATCCCTTCCACTTGACCAGATACTGGAGTCTCCGTCTGGAAACACGAGAGTCTAAGATTTTCTCCACAACGTACTCCAACTCACCCTCAACCAACACCGGAGCAGGAGGCTCAACGGAAGGCACAACCGGTACCTCATACCTGCGCAATAATGACCGATGAAAAACGTTATGAATAGAAAAGGATGCAGGGAGGTCCAAACGGAAGGAAACAGGGTTAAGAATCTCCAATATCTTATACGGGCCGATAAACCGAGGCTTAAACTTAGGAGAAGAGACCCTCATAGGGACAAAACGAGAAGACAACCACACCAAATCCCCAACAGAAAGCCGAGGACCAACACGACGGCGGCGGTTGGCAAAAAGCTGAGTCTTCTCCTGGGACAACCTCAAATTGTCCACCACCTGCCCCCAGATCTGATGCAATCTCTCCACCACAGCATCCACTCCAGGACAATCCGAAGATTCCACCTGACCAGAGGAAAATCGAGGATGAAACCCCGAATTACAGAAAAACGGGGACACCAAAGTGGCAGAGCTGGCCCGATTATTGAGAGCGAACTCCGCCAATGGCAAAAAAGCAACCCAATCATCCTGGTCAGCAGACACAAAACACCTCAGATATGTCTCCAGGGTCTGATTAATCCGCTCGGTCTGGCCATTCGTCTGAGGATGGAAAGCGGACGAAAAAGATAAATCTATGCCCATCCTAGCACAGAATGCCCGCCAAAATCTAGACACGAATTGGGTCCCTCTGTCAGAAACGATATTCTCAGGAATACCATGCAAACGAACAACATTTTGAAAAAACAGAGGAACCAACTCGGAAGAAGAAGGTAACTTGGGCAGAGGAACCAAATGGACCATCTTAGAAAAACGGTCACACACCACCCAGATGACAGACATCTTCTGAGAAACAGGCAGATCTGAAATAAAATCCATCGAGATGTGCGTCCAAGGCCTCTTAGGAATAGGCAAGGGCAACAATAATCCACTAGCCCGAGAACAACAAGGCTTGGCCCGAGCACAAACGTCACAAGACTGCACAAAGCCTCGCACATCTCGTGACAGGGAAGGCCACCAGAAGGACCTTGCCACCAAATCCCTGGTACCAAAAATGCCAGGATGACCTGCCAACGCAGAAGAATGAACCTCAGAGATGACTCTACTGGTCCAATCATCAGGAACAAACAGTTTATCAGGTGGGCAACGATCAGGTCTATCCGCCTGAAACTCCTGCAAGGCCCGCCGCAGGTCTGGAGAAACGGCTGACAATACCACTCCATCCTTAAGGATACCTGTGGGCTCAGAGTTACCAGGCGAGTCAGGCTCAAAACTCCTAGAAAGGGCATCCGCCTTAACATTCTTAGAACCCGGTAGGTATGACACCACAAAATTAAACCGAGAGAAAAATAATGACCAGCGCGCCTGTCTAGGATTCAGGCGCCTGGCGGTCTCAAGATAAATCAAATTTTTGTGGTCAGTCAATACCACCACCTGATGTCTGGCCCCCTCAAGCCAATGGCGCCACTCCCCAAAAGCCCACTTCATGGCCAAAAGCTCCCGATTCCCAACATCATAATTCCGCTCAGCGGGCGAAAATCTACGGGAAAAGAAGGCACAAGGCCTCATCACGGAGCAGTCAGAACTTTTCTGCGACAACACTGCCCCAGCTCCGATCTCAGAAGCGTCGACCTCAACCTGAAAAGGTAGAGCAACATCAGGCTGACGCAACACAGGGGCAGAGGAAAAACGGCGCTTAAGCTCCCGAAAGGCCTCCACAGCATCAGGGGACCAATCAGCAACATCAGCACCCTTCTTAGTCAAATCGGTCAATGGCTTAGCAATATCCGAAAAACCAGCAATAAATCGACGATAAAAGTTAGCAAAGCCCAAAAATTTCTGAAGACTCTTAAGAGAAGAGGGCTGCGTCCAATCACAAATAGCTTGAACCTTGACAGGATCCATTTCAATGGAAGAGGGGGAAAAAATATATCCCAAAAAGGAAATACTCTGTACCCCAAAAACACACTTAGAACCCTTCACACACAAAGAATTAGACCGCAAAACCTGAAAAACCCTCCTGACCTGCTGGACATGAGAGTCCCAGTCATCCGAAAAAATCAGAATATCATCCAGATACACAATCATAAATTTATCCAAATAATCGCGAAAAATATCATGCATAAAGGACTGGAAAACTGACGGAGCATTAGAAAGACCAAAAGGCATCACTAAATACTCAAAGTGGCCCTCGGGCGTATTAAATGCGGTTTTCCACTCATCCCCATGCCTGATTCGCACCAAATTATACGCCCCACGAAGGTCAATCTTAGAGAACCACTTGGCCCCCTTTATGCGAGCAAACAAATCAGTCAGCAACGGCAATGGGTATTGATATTTAACAGTGATTTTATTCAAAAGCCGATAATCAATACATGGTCTCAAAGAGCCGTCTTTTTTTGACACAAAGAAAAAACCGGCTCCTAAGGGAGATGACGATGGACGAATATGTCCCTTTTCCAAGGACTCCTTTATATATTCTCGCATAGCAGCATGTTCAGGCACAGACAGATTAAATAAACGACCCTTTGGGTATTTACTACCCGGGATTAAATCTATGGCACAATCGCACTCTCGGTGCGGAGGTAACGAACCAAGCTTGGATTCTTCAAAGACGTCACGATAGTCAGACAGGAACTCAGGAATTTCAGAGGGAATGGATGATGAAATGGAAACCACAGGTACATCCCCATGAGCCCCCTTACATCCCCAGCTCAACACAGACATAGCTCTCCAGTCGAGGACTGGGTTGTGAGATTGCAGCCAAGGCAATCCTAGCACCAAATCATCATGTAGATTATACAGCACCAGAAAGCGAATAATCTCCTGGTGATCCGGATTAATACGCATAGTTACTTGTGTCCAGTATTGTGGTTTATTATTAGCCAATGGGGTGGAGTCAATCCCCTTCAGAGGAATAGGAGTCTCCAAAGGCTCTAAATCATACCCACAGCGTTTGGCAAAGGACCAATCCATAAGACTCAAAGCGGCGCCAGAGTCGACATAGGCGTCCGTGGTAATAGATGACAAAGAGCAAATCAGGGTCACAGATAGAATAAATTTAGACGGTAAGGTGCAAATGGAAACAGATTTACCAAGCTTTTTAGTGCGCTTAGAGCATGCTGATATAACATGAGTAGAATCACCACAATAGAAACACAACCCATTTTTCCGTCTAAAATTCTGCCGCTCGCTTCGGGACAGAATTCTATCACACTGCATACTCTCTGGCGACTTCTCAGTGGACACCGCCAGATGGTGCACTGGTTTGCGCTCCCGCAAACGCCTATCGATCTGAATAGCCATTGTCATGGACTCATTCAGACCCGCAGGCACAGGGAACCCCACCATAACATCCTTAATGGCATCAGAGAGACCCTCTCTGAAAGTCGCCGCCAGGGCGCACTCATTCCACTGAGTAAGCACAGACCATTTACGGAATCCTTGGCAGTAAATTTCCGCTTCATCTTGCCCCTGAGATAGGGACATCAAAGTTTTTTCTGCCTGAAGCTCCAAATGAGGTTCGTCATAAAGCAACCCCAAGGCCAGAAAAAACGCATCCACATTGAGCAACGCAGGATCCCCTGGTGTCAATGAAAAAGCCCAGTCTTGAGGGTCGCCCCGGAGCAAGGAAATCACAATCCTGACCTGCTGTGCAGGGTCTCCGGCAGAGCGAGATTTCAGGGACAAAAATAATTTGCAATTATTTCGAAAATTCTGAAACCCGGATCTGTTCCCCGAGAAAAATTCCGGCAAAGGAATTCTCGGCTCAGATACAGGTGCATGACAAACAAAATCCTGCAAATTCTGCACCTTCGTGGCGAGATTATTCAAACCTGCAGTTACACTCTGAAGATCCATTACAAACAGGTGGACACAGAGCCATTCAAGGGTTAAGAGGAGGTAAGAAGCAGCTAGACAGCAATTAAGGGCTAGGCAGCAAAACTCTGAGGGGAAAAAAAAAAAATTTCCCTTCAACACTTCTTTTTCTCCTGCTTCAGCCCAAACAATTAACACTTTGAAGGCCGGTCAAACTGTCATGATCTCAATGGCAAGAGAACATAGCATAAGCATATATAGGAACTAGCTCTTGGAAGATGGGAACTGAGCTGACCATGAACTAAACCTAACGCACAACTAGCAGTGGCCGGGTAGCATGCCTACGTTGATTCTAGATGCCCAGCACCAGCCGGAGGACTAAATAAAGCTAGCAGAGGAAAATATTAGTCCTAGCTCACCTCTAGAGAAATACCCCGAAAGGAGACAGAGGCCCCCCACATGTATTGGCGGTGAGTTGAGATGAAATAACAAACGTAGTATGAAAATAGGTTTAGCAAATTTGAGGTCCACTTACTACATAGCAGAAGACAGAAAGGACACTTTCATGGTCAGCTGAAAACCCTATCAAAAACACCATCCAGAAATTACTTTAAAACTCTGGCATTAACTCATAACACCAGAGTGGCAATTCCTGTTCACAAGAGCTTTCCAGACACAGTAACGAAACTACAGCTGTGAACTGGAACAAAAATGCAAAAACAAACATGGACAAGAGTCCAACTTATCTAGTAGTTGTCTAGGAGCAGGAACAAGCACAGAGAGGCTTCTGATAACATTGATGACCGGCAAGCAACTAACAGAGCAGCAAGGTTATATAGCGACTCCCACATCTTGATGGGAACAGGTGAACAGAGAAGATGAAGACACCAGTTCAATTCCACCAGTAGCCACCGGGGGAGCCCAGAATCCAAATTCACAACATTATACCCATTCGCCCAGCCCCCACTTCCCCAGTCCCACTGTGATAGAAATATATATATCATGTAGATCTCACTTGCTTGTATACTACTCTATAATCTTATATACTCATATACTCACAGCTAATATATACATTATAATCAATGGCTTAAAATGGCTGACATAAACTGATATAAGCCAGACAGATTGTATGGGGTTTTCCATCTCAAAAGCAGAACAACGCCAGATGTATTAAGTGCTGATCAGATGTCTCAACTTTGTCCTAGATGCAGAGCTACATTTTAGTTGCTTAATCAGCAGTCATATGTGCGTTAATCACAATATTCCATATATGTTTAGATAACCAATGACAGAGGAGCTAGACAATATGGTAATTAACTAACCACCCCTAACAACCCCTAACCACTCCTTTCTATATGAAAATATAAAACTATGTATGTACAATAAAGTATCAGTATTGATGGAATGTTGTTCTGTCACAACGGTGTACAGTCCATTCTTGATGAGCGCTCAAAATACTCAGTCTTATTGGGAGCGGCCGCAGCACACACAGGGATAAATTTATCCAACCCAAAATTTCCATATCAAATGGCACCCAATGTGGGGCAAGGGACGAAACGCACACGGGGACCCTGCTGACCGGAGAGACGGAGGTCTTGGCCACGGCCTTGGTTCACGGGACGGAGACTGCGCAGCTCCATAAGGAAGGTAAGAAAATGTTATCATCTTACCTGAAAGTCCCCTGTGCCCAGTCCGGGTCTATGCCTCTTGCCAGTCAGGTGTGGTCACTACCGCATTCCCAGGTAGTGTAAAAAGTCCAAGCCTGTATCCATCAAACCCTGGGATATAAGTCAAGGTGTCTGCTGTGTGCCGTGTATGTGTTCTGTGTTTGTGTAATATCCGGGAGAAGGAAGGAACAGTGACTGTTTTGTGGTGGCTGGGTAACAGACCGCAGGAGGTCAAATCACTCGATAAGTTATTGCAGGATTCCCGTGCATAGGAGGAACAGGTAGAGTTCCGGGGCAGGTAGTCCCATGTTCCAGGCACGGGTAGTGATAGCTTAGAGAGCTACTGCAGATTCCCATAGTGCCGGCGATCCAGTTAGGACGACCGGACCGGGGTGGTAGATTTCCCGCTTGTTGTGCTTCTCACTCAGGCGGCCCGGGCACAGGTGTGCCCAGTGCGATTGGCAGTAGTCTGTTCCCAGCGCAACCTGCACGTGTCACAGAATTTAAAGGGGCATCTCCCGGATTGTCTATCTGTATCTGTTTCTGTTTGGTTCAATTCATGTATTGCTGCTTTAAGTGCATACAATTGTAAAGAAAGTTTTTTTTTTCTCTCTCTCTTATGAACTTCCTCTTTTTCAGCTGCAAGCAGAGATATATGCATTGTAAATCACACTGTCACATCGGTTTTTTTCTGGCTGTTTCTGCAATGCTAGCTATGTGTAGCTATTTGTGAAGTGAAACAAATTGTATCTATTATTTTTGATGCGACATACGTGTTTTCAGATACATGATTTTAGTGACATTGGATACAATAGCATAAGAAAAGGGGAAGTGTGTCTCTGACTGCATTTAAGCGCAGAGAGTTTAGGAAAAAAAAAAGAGAGAGAAGCTGTTTCAACTTTTTATTTTTTTGAAGGTTTTTCTTCTTTCCTTCTGTCTTTTTTACATTTTAAAGTTTTCCAAAGTTTTTTCCTTTCTGGCTCTTTACTTTTTTAAAAGAAGTTTTTTTTCCTTTGTATCAAAATTTTGAGTTTTTTGTGTAAATCTTTTTTATTGAAGCAAATTGTGTACAAATATTCATTATAGTTCAAATCGTTAGCAGACATAAATGTAAGTAAACAACTTTTGATGTAACCATTTTAAACAATAAAATGCATTAAGGTTTGAAGTAACTTGAGTGATACAATTCTTTCTAACGTCCTTGATGTGAGCACAAGGAATCGGCTGAGTTTTAAGAGCTGATATAGCTATGTCATAACATCGAATGATAACTACGAAATAGCTTAAACTTTAATTATGTTTAAGAAGATATAGAGAAGGAAAGAGAAAGAAGAGAGAAAAGGGAAAGAGGGGGGAACAAGAGGGGGGAATTGGGTTCCTGGCCTCCCGTCTGCGGTCAACTGTGCCCCATCCAAGATATCAAATCTGGGGTCTCTCTAAACATGATCCATGGAGACCATATATTCAGCACTTTGTCTAGGGTTCCTGTATCCTGCCCGATCAACTGCTCCATTCTGAATATATGGTTCAATTCTAAAACAAGATCAGAGCGTGATGGGGATTTGGATTGTTTCCAATACCTAGGTATTAGATTACGTGCGGCTGTGAGGAAATGTCTAAGAAGACCTCTCCTAAATCTGGCAATGGAGAGATCGCATATCGATAACAAGGCCAGCTCCATAGTCGGTTGCATCCTATAAAAGGATAGTTTGTTGTGTAAATCAAAAACATCCTTCCAGAATTTATGAATGGGAGGGCAAGACCACCAAATGTGTGAGTATGATCCCTTTTCTGTCCAACATCTCCAGCATACATCTGGGGGTGGATGGAAACATACTATGGATACTATCCGGGCATCTATACCACCGGGACAGTAGTTTGTAACTTCTCTCTTGGTGGTCGGCACACAGCGAAGATCTGAAAGTATGAAGGAGACACTTGGATCTATCTTCTAATGATAAAGTTTTGTTTAGGTCATTCTCCCATTTCGCAAAGAAAGCAGGGGAGCCAAACGTGGATACCTGATGATCTTGGAACATCCTATATAAGAATGATACCGAACGCGTAGGAGGGCCCGCACCCAGGCATGCCGACTCAAAGGGGGTGAGGGGTCTAAATATTTTGGCCTGTCTAGAAATCACATTAATGAAACTTTTGATCTGTTCATATGAAAAGTACAACTGTCTAGACAATTAAAGTAGGGGAGTATACAGCAAACCAACAACCGAAAAAACAAACCTACCCCTTAAAACCATTAATCTTTATTAGTATTCCAATTTAATACAGACAGATATAAAAAAATTCCCTATAAAAAACATCCCATTAAGGGGACCAAAATTCTAGGATTAGGGACTCCGCTTATCTATATCTTGTATATGTACCAAAAAATAACACAATAGAAAAAATCAACAAAACGTGAAAAATAACACTCAAAAAACAAAAAAACTTGAAAAAAACATAAAAAATCAAAATTGAGTATGGTATGCCTATATTGACCCTAGAATGCCCTTAGGTCTGATAACCTTCCTTGCAGCGGAGGTTGGCACCCTAGATTATCGATATGGCGCCCCCGCTCAACGGCGGCTGTCCCTTATTTCCCTAGAAGGCCCCTACAAATCTAAAAGCCACAGACAAAAACAACACATAAATATGGATCAATACAGATCCATAGTACCACACACTGTTAGTGATGCACCTGATATCCCACCCACTATTAGGTCAAACCAATGATGAACCTGATAATAGACCCAAAATTCGTTATGTAGTGGATATATAATGATCCATATAGACATAGAACTGCACCTAGGTTATTCTGTGTATGCTAACAATAGCTATATCCAACCTAAAATTCGTTATGTAGTGGATATATAATGATCCATATAGATATAGAACTGTCCGTAAGTTATTCTGTGTATGCTAACAATAGCTTTATCCAGCCAGCACCCCTATGACATGCGAATTTAACCAAGGTACAGACATAGATTTTTAGAAAAACCTCATATATATTTTAGAGGAAAAAATCTCCGTCAATCATCATATAGGGAATAACCCCCCACAAAAAAATCTATTATTTGTTACTTAGGCAGTTCAAATCCACATTCCCAATTCCCTTCTTTCTGTATACTAGGGGTATACATATGTTGTATGCATCACTAACTTAACAATATAAAGTGCTTAATATGCCATCAATTGCATCATCACACAAAGCCAGTGCTGATTGTCAACTTAGCTCCTTGTTCCTCAGATGTTCCCTCATAACCGCCAAATAGGTCCATCGGCTCATGCACACGCTGTCCCCAGGAGCTAAGTTGACAATCAGCACTAATCCTAATCCTAGAATTTTGGTCCCCTTAATGGGATGTTTTTTATAGGGAATTTTTTGATATCTGTCTGTATTAAATTGGAATACTAATAAAGATTAATGGTTTTAAGGGGTAGGTTTGTTTTTTCGGTTGTTGGTTTTCTGTTCATATGAAAACCATGAGCCAGGGGGTGGATCTGATTCAGCAAAGAGGGACCGAAAGGGTTTTATTGTAGATTGGGTTATATAATCATAGACTATCGGATGACTGTCTCTGTGCTTGTGCAAAAAGAAGGCTTTACCCTGTCCGGCTGGAAAGTCTAGGTTATCAATAATCGGGGTCATGGGGCCAGGTATCGAGGAAATATTGAGTTTTTGGCTACCATTTTTGATGAAAAGCGCTAGATTTCTTGTGAGGAGAGGAAGGTCCTCTCTCACTTCATGTGCGTTTTTCTTTTGCCAAATGTTGGTAATAGGATTGGTCACCGAGAGTTTAAGTTCTAAATTCACCCATTTTTTGTTGCGGGCGTGGTGGAAGAGGTCCATAACGCAGGCTCCCAGGGATGCATAGTTGTAGAGTTGGAAGTTTGGAAGGCCTAGTCCTCCTGCCTGTTTAGACCTGCTCAAGAGTAGGTGTGATATACGTGCACGCTTGCCAGACCAGATATATCGTGTGATCATGGCCTTAAGCCTGGAGAAAAAGGAAGGTGGGAGGGCCATAGGAATAGTCTGGAAAAAGTAGAGGAGACGTGGCAGCAAATCCATCTTGATGGAATTTATTCTGCCTAGCCAGGATAAATGAAGTTTATTCCACCTTTCCAGATCTATCTCTACTCTGCGAAGGGCCGGTCTGTAGTTAGCTGTATAACTGTGTTGATTTTGAGGTCAGTGTAATGTCCAGGTATTTAAGTGAATCTGTTCGCCATCTGAACGGGAAAGAAGAGCTCAATTGGGAGACCAGGGAGGGCGAGAGTGAGACATTCAGAACCTCCAATTTATGTGAGTTTATCTTGAAATTGCTCAGGAGCCCGAATCTCTGAAGCTCTGAGATGATATTGGGGATGGTGGTTATAGGGGAGGTGATGTACACAAGCACGTCGTCAGCAAACAGGGCCAATTTGTGTTCTTCTGACTGAATCTCTATTCCCTTTATGGATGGGTTGTTGCGGATCGCATTAGGTAAGTGCTCCATGGTTAAAACATATAGCAAGGGTGAGAGAGGACACCCCTGCCTAGTACCATTGCGAATTTGAATAGGGTTTGACAGAGACCCATTCACTTTGATCTGTGCCGAAGGAGCCTCGTAGAGCACCATGATACTCCTCAGCATCTTCTTTTTAAGCCCAATACCCTCCAGAGCTCCATGCATGAACTCCCATCCCACCCTATCAAATGCCTTCTCGGCATCAATTGAGAGTATACACATGGGATCGCCCCCTCTATTAGCCCTATCAATCAGAGAGATGGATCTTATGGTATTATCCCTTGCCTCTCTTCCCGGAACAAAACCAACCTGGTCCTGGTTAATCAGATGGGGTAAAAGACTATTTAGCCTTTTGGCTATCATTTTGGCATAAATTTTGACGTCAATATTAATAAGTGAGATGGGGCGATAGCTGCTACAGAGCGCAAGATCCTTCTCCGGCTTTGGAATAACTGTTATATGCGCAGCCAGGGCCTGTGGTGGAAAGGACCTCCCCGAGGCCACATAGTTACAAGAGGTTAAGAGTGGAGTACACAGCAGATCTGAGAACTGTTTATAAAAGCTAGCTATGAAGCCCTCAGGTCCAGGACTTTTACCCGGCTTCAGGTCCCCAACCTCCTCTAGGGAAAAATCGTCCTCCAGTCTCACCAAACACTCCTCCGAGACAGTAGGCAGCCGATTTGACTGGATATATGATTTAATTTTATCTCGAAGTGAGTGCGAGGGGAGATCATTATAATGGCCCTTTAAGTTATAGAGAGAGCTATAATAGTCATGAAAGCTAGCGAGTATGTCCTGTGTACTGTAAACTTTTTTATTCCCAGCGTTTTTAATGTATGGGATGAATGTTTGGGGACCTCGGGGATGTAGGGCCCTTGACAAGAATTTGCCACTTTTGTTGCCCAGATGATAGAAGCGACTCTTTATTTTTTCTCTCAAGCACCGGGACTTCTGATCTAGGATAGTAAGTAGTTTTTGTCTAGCCGTGGACAGATCCGACAAAGTGAGTGGGGAAAGGTCCTGTTTATGTTTTGCTTCAAGTTTGTGAATCTGGGAAGAGAGCTCCGCAATTTTTGCGGTGCGCTCTCTTTTAAGACGAGCACCATGTGATATAAACACCTCTCAAGATACATTTTAGAGTCTCCCATTTAATTGAGGGGGGCGTGGGATCGTTAACATGGGCCACCACAAATCCATTAATGGAACGCTTCACTTCCGAAGCACAGGTCGGATCCTGTAGAAGATTCTCGTTTAATCTCCAAGAGAACCTGGATCTCACAAAGGGATCCAGTTGCACCGTGAGGTAGATAGGTGCGTGGTCAGACCGCAAGATCGACCCCACGTCAGCCTCCACCCCGCTATCTAGCAGGGAGTGAGAGACAAAGAAGTAGTCAATTCTACTATATGTAGAGTACAATGGGGAATAGAAACTATAGTCCCTCACGCCTGGGTGCAGCGCCCTCCACACATCCATCAACCGCATATCACTCAGCTGCCTCTTCACTTTTTTGATAGAGGATACAGGATATGAGGACTTACCTGACGACACGTCAAGTAGAGAATTCATTGGGAGATTGAAGTCACCTCCGAGGATTATCGGTGCACCTCCAGCAAATTTTTCTAGAAGCTGTTTACATGTGGAGCCGAATTTGTGCTGACCCTGATTAGGGAAATAAACATTTGCCAATATGAGTTCACGAGATCTTCAAGCCAGTTTCAAAAAGATAAATCTCCCTTCTGTATCAACTATGGAGTCGAGGATCTCCGGGAGGAAGGACTTATGGAAGCCAATAGACACCCCTTTAGATTTTGAGTGAGGGTTAGTGCTGTGGAACCATTTGGGGTAATGATACGATGTACAATTAGGAGTCACTCCTGACTTGAAGTGAGTCTCCTGTAGCAATAATATTGAGACACGTTGCTTGTGGCTAGAGTAAAGTACCTGTCTTCTTTTTTCTGGTATGTTGAGCCCTTTAACATTAAAAGAGCAAAATTTAATTCTAGCCATAATCAAGGTGTTGGATAAACAGTTGACCGTGAGGACAGTGAAACCAGGCCCATGGGGGATCCATGTGTGTTGTTTGGGCTGAGAGTGGGGTAGGGGATTGGCAGAAAAGGACCATGAAAAGGAGAAGAGAGGAACCTATATAGTATAGGCCAAGAAAGGAGAATGAGAGAATAGAGATTGCGCACCTAGATGAGGAAATCTTGGTGAGGCAGCGTACCAAAATGTCACCGTTCGCACCAATTTGGGTGAGGTAGAACCAAAAGCAAGGCTCGGTCTCCAAGGCACCCCCCGGCCTAAGGGGCAAATCAACAGTTATGTAACATTATATTAAAGCAAACTTCAAATATTTAGTAACTAAACCCATTTAGGTTAAACTGGAACTCTAACCAGAAGATATAAATGATAAAGAAAGGAATTAGATTAATTAAACTCCAATATTATATCAAACATTCATAGTAGACAAATAAGTTTAACTTATGTGGAGACAGTTTATATAACGAAACTCGGTTAATTCCTGTAACATATCCAGCCCAGGAATAGAGAGGTTCCATGAAGTATAGAAGAACAGGTTGAATCGCAATAAGGGTGGGTAGATCATCGAGAAAAAGTTCTCAGGTCTGGTCAGGGGACAAATCATGTTTCTTGTGTTGCTTGGCGCGCTGGACCCTTGACCATCTCGGTGAAATGTCAGGAAGCAGAGGAGATCTAGGCCAGTCAGGTAGGGCAGTCATCGGCAGCTCAAAGGTACCTAGGAAATTGGGCAGGTCCCCCAGGTTGCAGAAGATAGCTGTTTTCCCACCTTTGAAGGCAATCAATTGAAATGGGAAACCCCATTTATAAGGGATATCCTTTCCCTGGAGTAGGGACAGTAGTGGACGTAAAGCTCTTCTCAGCTGCAGGGTCCGTCTAGACAAGTCTGATAGTATCAGGATCTGTGTTCTACAGAAATGAATTGTGCCCTTCTGCCTAGCCGCTAACATTATAGATTCCTTAGTTTTATAATAATGCACTCTGCAGATGACGTCCCTGGGTCTAGAGTCTGATTGTGGTTTCGGGCCGAGGGACCTGTGGATCCGGTCAAATTCTATGGAGCCCGACCCAGCTTCATTTAAGATTTCGAGAAATAGCTTCTGTACTGTGGGATCTAGTTCAGCTGGGCCTATGGACTCCGGCAAACCACGTATCCTGATATTGTTACGCCTATTACGATTCTCTAGATCCTCCATTGCGGTTGCTAGTTCTTCTAGTCTCAGTGTGTGACTTGTTATGACCTCTCTGTGGGTTTGTAGTTCTTGTAGTACAATATCCTGGGTTTTCTCTACCTCCTCCACTCTTGTTGTAAATTCTGATTTTAAGGCATGGAGCTCCTTTTTATAGGAATTTTCTATTCTACAGGCAAATTTCTCCAGGTCTATTTTGGTGGGAAGGGTTCTTATTAATTTGCTAAGGTCCTGCACATTCATATCATCAAGGAGATCGTTACTGTCATCAACTTCCTCAGATGCTCTTTCAGGTGAATTGTGTGGGGTCGATGAGCCTTGTAAGGACAAACGATCCTCAGAGACCTTAATGGAAGACTGGGACCTGGTATTTCTGTGCTGCTTGTTACTGGTTAAGTAGCGATCCATGTCTGAGGAGTGGGCTGCAGAGTCCAGGAGTACCTCTGGGCGTTTTTTGGTTTTGCCCATGAACTTTAGTGATTTTTATGAGCTAATAAATGGCCGAAGGGGGTACACAGGAGATCCGTGGGACTACATGACGTATCCTACTCCTCGCTCAGCTAAAACCCCTCCCCAGAAAGATTTCCCCTTTATTTAAGTTTCGGGGGTTAAACCTGGGCCTTGCCGGTGCAGGGCAGACTCTCCAGGTTAATACTGTGACCAGAGGTGGTGTGGCGTCACTGTGGAGGAGCTGTTCCCGCTCCTGCTTGTAATGGCGGTGATTGGCGCCGAAATGAGGGTCCAGAGGGGGGGAGGGAGAGCGAGGACCAACTCCACTCCAGCTTCTCGCAGACCTCCGCTCCTCTCCCGAGCCTGGCAGGAAGAGGTGAGTGCGAGGGGACGATAGGGATGGGCAGCGCGGGAGTCTTCCTTGAGTGACTGATCTCACTGGTCTTAGCCGCGCGACCTCTGAGCAGCGCTGACTGCGAGGGTGACGGGCGGCCTCCCCCTGCACTGCTCACGATCCCCGACTCACCGGACCTGCTGCGATGTGCCGCAATCCCCCTCCTTGCCTCTCGGTCGTATGTCCGCTCCTAGGCTCTGTTGTTTGCCGCACCTTCACTGCAGGGGCTCCACAGGGGAACAACGATGGCGCCGTCTAGCTATGGCGCTGGGTGCTTCTGCAGGCGTCCTCGCCGTGAACTGCCTCCCTCGGAGCAGGCTTCAGGTGGCGCTGATTAGGGGGTTCCCTGGGCTCAGATTTGGAAGATCCCCAGGGGTTCGGCTGCGGTTTTGGGGTCCCCAGTTAGCGAAATCTGGGGAGCTCGTGTCGGCCACGTCTGCTCCGTTCAAGCTCCAGGCCACGCCCCCAAAACTTTGAGTTTTGGATCATTTTAGTTTTTATTTTGGAGTTTTATATACTCATTTTTAGAAGTTTTTTGGTGTTGTTTTTTTTTCCTTTTTGTGTGTTTTTCATTTTTTGTTTTTGCCATGGGGAATAAGGTGGCCAAGAAACAGGAAAGCCTTTTACTTCCTGGAGAGAAAACAGCCCCTTGTGATAGTGATAGTGGCAGAACACGAAGGTGTTAAGTATGTGAAGAATTTTGGAAGGTATAAAGTATGTGAAATTCATAAGAATGGCAGACTTCAAGCTGCGGAATGGCATGACGTAGAAAGGAAAATAAGGGAAGTTAGCTGATGTTAAATTGCTGAATACTAATACACAGTATGAAGTAGCAGCAGAGCTTGCATCGTTTAGGTGGTACAGAAAGTTATGTGAGCAAAACAGGAAGTGATTTTTATGGGTATAAGACGGGAGATATCGGATCTGCGCAGCCTGCTTTTAGCAGAATCCATGGTATAGGGAGGTTTTTTTTGCACAGTATGTGGCGCGCCCCGTCCCTCCCTACAGGGAGAAGGCATCATTGCTCCACTCTATTGTTCTCGTTCTTCTCTATCCTCCTTTTTTTCTGTCACTCTTTCTCTCCTCATTCTTCTCTCTCACTCTCCTTTCCTCTCCTCTTTCTCCACACTTTTCTCTTCTCTCTCTCCCTCTCTTTATCTCTCTCCTCCACACCTTCCATCTTCTCCTCCCTGTTCTCCTCACCATCTCTCTCTCCCCTCCTTCTCCTATCCCCCACCACACCTATCTCCTCCTTCTCTTCCTTCTCCACACCCATCTCCACTCCTCTCTTCTGCTCCTTGTCTCTCTCTTCCACACCTCCCATCTTCTCCTCCCTCTTCTCCTCCTTCTCTCTCTCTTCCACACCTCCCATCTTCTCCTCCCTCTTCTCCTCACTCTCTCTCTCTCCACCTCCTTCTGCACACCCTGATTCTCTCCGTTTCTCTTCACCACACCTTTGTCTCCCTCTATCTCCTCATTCTCCTTCTCCGCACCTTTTTCCTCCTTCTTCACTCATCTCCACATTCTCTCCCTCCTCCTTCTTCCTCTTTCTTCCTCTTCGTTGCTGGCTGGGCCAACGCCCAATTCAGACAATGTGGTGCTTACAGCACAAGGTTCCCCTTCTATGTCCCTGGCACAGTCCAGCCATTGCCAGTTGTGATATCGGGGAAAGAAGGTGAAAATCCCCCTACACACAATGCAGTGGGCAGCCCCCAGACACAGCAGACAGCTCAGCCCTGGGTGCAGAGGGGGGAGTACTGACATCATCATCTACATCTGCTGATAATGTACAATTTCAGCACCGGTCAGAGCTGCCTACATTCACACCAACATAGAACTATAAGCCTAATCCATCATAGCTTCAGCAAGGGGGGAGACATCCTCACAGAAAAAGCAACTTCTAAGTCCCAAATCAGCCAGTGTATGACCCCAGTACACGCTATCACAACTATTCCTCTGATGAAGATGAAGAGGGAACATCATACATGCTGTCCAGTACTAGGAAAAGAAACCCACAAGAATGCAGGGGCAGATAGAGGCACCGCCATTACACTATGTGCACTGCACATCCTGGAGGCACTGCTGAGGCACTTACTGCACTTCAAGTCAGATGACAATCTTCCAGACCCAGGGATGCATCCCATGCCATTTTACCGAAGAATGTAGCAGAACCAGCGAACATATGCAGCCACCTGGAATGATCTCTGGGCCATGAATGGAAATAGAAGCAGGTGATGCACTCTGGCCAATCATGAAGGAACAATTCAAACTTCCAGCAGAATTAGATGTACACGCTTGGGAGTCAGGGCCACAGCTAATTGAACAGCTCAGGGAGTGGGCCAAAGGCAGATTGGCAGGAAAAGCCCTCAGCTTACATAACATGAGCCAAGACAGAGTCTGTAAAGAAGTTTCGTGGCAGAGTAATGCTAGTATTCCAAGACTTGGGCTTCACCATTCATGACCAGATACACAGGCAAATGTTGGCACAGGCCTTTGTGCATGGACTGAGACAGCCAATCAGGAAAACACTGATAGTGGTTAGGCCTGAGAACAGGTCAATGGCAGTGGACTGACCCAGCAAAATGTTTTATGTGCGCCTAGGAGACTGTTTATTGCCGATTGTCACCAAAACTTCCGGCATTATAGCACCACAAAGAGCGCGAAGAAGGAAATGGGTGCCGTGCTGCTGAGAACGCCAGAAGGGGAGCCAGAGGTGAAGATGCTGCAAAGTGCCGAGCGACATGCCTGAAGAACCGCTGCAGACTCAAGAAAGGAGACACCGACCTCAATAAGGTTAGCAAAGGGGAGAAGATATGTCAGAACAGATGGAAGAATTGATGGCAGGTGCAGCCGCAACCCCTGTAATGCCCCAAGACCTTGGGTTGGATGCAGCCGCCGGTCTCACGGCACCCCCGGGCCTCGCCACTGATGCACCTGCAGGCCCCATCTTACCACTGCAGCTTCAATCAGCAGGCCGGACCCCGCTGCCGCTACAGAACCCATCATGCCGTTGTCCACAGTATCCAAAGGGACTGAGTCCCAACCAGGAGTGCAGAGGACGGCCCCTCCAATGGTGACCACTAACCTGGAAGCGCAACCACCCTACGAAGACAGAAGAAGTGTCAAGTGTTACATCTGTGGCAAGTTTGGCCATTTCCAGAACCAGTGCAAAGCACCCACGCCCCCGAAGAGACTGGACCCATGCAACCCAAGAGTTGTTCCAGAGAAACAGGTCAAGGAAGAAGTGCAGAAAGCAGTGAAGCACCCCGTCCAAAGTTCAGGGGCAAGCAAGCCAGGTCCGCAAGACACTACGCTCCTGACATGTAAAGCTTCATCTGCAAGACCAATACCTCAAATTACCCTTAACCCCTTCACCCCCAAGGGTGGTTTGCACGTTAATGACCGGGCCAATTTTTACAATTCTGACCACTGTCTCTTTATGAGGTTATAACTCCGAAACGCTTCAACGGATCTTAGCGATTCTGACATTGTTTTCTCGTGACATATTGTACTTCATGATAGTGGTAGAATTTCTTTGATATCACTTGCGTTTATTTGTGAAAAAAAAGGAAAATTGGCGAAAATTTTGAAAATTTCGCAATTTTCCAACTTTGAATTTTTATTCTGTTAAACCAGAGAGTTATGTGACACAAAATAGTTAATAAATAACATTTCCCACATATCTACGTTACATCAGCGCAATTTTGGAAACAAAATTTTTTTTTTTTAGGAAGTTATAAGGGTTAAAATTTGAACAGCAATTTCTCATTTTTACAACAAAATTTACAAAACCATTTTTTTTAGGGACCACCTCACATTTGAAGTCATTTTGAGGGGTCTATATAGCAGAAAATACCAAAAAGTGACACCATTCTGAAAATTGCACCCCTCAAGGTGCTCAAAACCACATTCAAGAAGTTTATTAACCCTTCAGATGTTTCACAGCAGCAGAAGCAACATGGAAGGAAAAAATTAACATTTTACTTTTGTCACAAAAATGATCTTTCAGCAATAATTTTTTTAATTTCCCAAGGGTAAAAAGAGAAAATGGACCTTAAAAGTTGTTGCCCAATTTGTCCTGAGTACGCTGATACCCCACATGTGAGGGAGAACCACTTTTTGGGCGCACGGCAGAGCTCAGAAGGAAAGGAGCGTCGTTTGACATTTTCAAGCTAAAATTGGCTGCAATTGAAATCGGACGCCATGTCGTGTTTGGCCAGCCCCTGATGTGCCTAAACAGTGGAAACCCCCCATAAGTGACCCCATTTTGGAAACTAGACCCCCTAAGGAACTTATCTAGATGTGTCGTGAGCACTTTTATCCCCCAAGTGCTTCACGAAAGTTTATAACGCCCGGGTGTGAAAATAAAAAATCCTATTTTTTCTACAAACATGATCGTTTAGTCCCCAATTGTTTATTTTCTCAAGGGTAGCAGGAGAAATTGGACCCCAAAAGTTGTTGTCCAATTTGTCCTGAGTACGCTGATACCCCATATGTGGGGGGTAACCACTGTTTGGGCGCATGGCAGGGCTCAGAAGGAAAGGAGCGCCCTTTGACATTTTCAAGCTAAAATTGGCTGGAATTGAGATCGGATGCCATGTCGTGTTTGGCGAGCCCCTGATGTGCCTAAACAGTGGAAACGCCCCATAAGTGACCCCATTTTGGAAACTAGACCCCCTAAGGAACTTATCTAGATGTGTCGTGAGCACTTTTATCCCCCAAGTGCTTCACGAAAGTTTATAACGCCCGGGTGTAAAAATAAAAAATCCTATTTTTTCTACAAACATGATCGTTTAGCCCCCAATTGTTTATTTTCTCAAGGGTAGCAGGAGAAATTGGACCCCAAAAGTTGTTGTCCAATTTGTCCTGAGTACGCTGATACCCCATATGTGGGGGGTAACCACTGTTTGGGCGCATGGCAGGGCTCAGAAGGAAAGGAGCGCCCTTTGACATTTTCAAGCTAAAATTGGCTGGAATTGAGAGCGGATGCCATGTCGTGTTTGGCGAGCCCCTGATGTGCCTAAACAGTGGAAACCCCCCATAAGTGACCCCATTTTGGAAACTAGACCCCCTAAGGAACTTATCTAGATGTGTCGTGAGCACTTTTATCCCCCAAGTGCTTCACGAAAGTTTATAACGCCCGGGTGTGAAAATAAAATTTTTTTCTACAAACATGATCGTTTAGTCCCCAATTGTTTATTTTCTCAAGGGTAGCAGGAGAAATTGGACCCCAAAAGTTGTTGTCCAATTTGTCCTGAGTACGCTGATACCCCATATGTGGGGGGTAACCACTGTTTGGGCGCATGGCAGGGCTCAGAAGGAAAGGAGCGCCCTTTGACATTTTCAAGCTAAAATTGGCTGGAATTGAGATCGGATGCCATGTCGTGTTTGGCGAGCCCCTGATGTGCCTAAACAGTGGACACCCCCATAAGTGACCCCATTTTGGAAACTAGACCCCCTAAGGAACTTATCTAGATGTGTCATGAGCACTTTTATCCCCCAAGTGCTTCACGAAAGTTTATAACGCCCGGGTGTGAAAATAAAAAATCCTATTTTTTCTACAAACATGATCGTTTAGTCCCCAATTGTTTATTTTCTCAAGGGTAGCAGGAGAAATTGGACCCCAAAAGTTGTTGTCCAATTTGTCCTGAGTACGCTGATACCCCATATGTGGGGGTAACCACTGTTTGGGCGCATGGCAGGGCTCAGAAGGAAAGGAGTGCCCTTTGACATTTTCAAGCTAAAATTGGCTGGAATTGAGATCGGATGCCATGTCGTGTTTGGCGAGCCCCTGATGTGCCTAAACAGTGGAAACCCCCCATAAGTGACCCCATTTTGGAAACTAGACCCCCTAAGGAACTTATCTAGATGTGTCGTGAGCACTTTTATCCCCCAAGTGCTTCACGAAAGTTTATAACGCCCGGGCGTGAAAATAAAAAATCCTATTTTTTCCCCACAAAAATGATCTTTCAGTCCCCAATTTTTTATTTTCCCAAGGGTAACAGGAGAAATTGGACCCCAAAAGTTGTTGTCCAATTTGTCCTGGGTACGCTGGTACCACATATGTGGGAGAAAACTACTGTTTGGGCACACTTCGGGGCTCGGAAGGGAAGTAGTGACGTTTTGGAATGCAGACTTTGATGGAATTGTCTGCGGGCATCATGTTCCATTTGGTGAGACCCTGATGTGCCTAAACAGTGGAAACCCCCCATAAGTGACCCCATTTTGGAAACTAGACCCCCTAAGGAACTTATCTAGATGTGTCGTGAGCACTTTTATCCCCCAAGTGCTTCACGAAAGTTTATAACGCCCGGGCGTGAAAATAAAAAATCCTATTTTTTCCCCACAAAAATGATCTTTCAGTCCCCAATTTTTTATTTTCCCAAGGGTAACAGGAGAAATTGGACCCCAAAAGTTGTTGTCCAATTTGTCCTGGGTACGCTGGTACCACATATGTGGGAGAAAACTACTGTTTGGGCACACTTCGGGGCTCGGAAGGGAAGTAGTGACGTTTTGGAATGCAGACTTTGATGGAATTGTCTGCGGGCATCATGTTCCATTTGGTGAGCCCCTGATGTGCCTAAACAGTGGAAACCCCCCATAAGTGACCCCATTTTGGAAACTAGACCCCCTAAGGAACTTATCTAGATGTGTCGTGAGCACTTTTATCCCCCAAGTGCTTCACGACAGTTTATAACGCCCGGGCGTGAAAATAAAAAATCCTATTTTTTCTCCACAAAAATGATCTTTCAGTCCCCAATTTTTTATTTTCCCAAGGGTAACAGGAGAAATTGGACCTCAAAAGTTGTTGTCCAATTTGTCCTGGGTATGCTGGTACCACATATGTGGGAGAAAACTACTGTTTGGGCACACTTCGGGGCTCGGAAGGGAAGTAGTGACGTTTTGGAATGCAGACTTTGATGGAATTGTCTGCGGGCATCATGTTCCATTTGGTGAGCGCCTGATGTGCCTAAACAGTGGAAACCCCCCATAAGTGACCCCATTTTGGAAACTAGACCCCCTAAGGAACTTATCTAGATGTGTCGTGAGCACTTTTATCCCCCAAGTGCTTCACGAAAGTTTATAACGCCCGGGCGTGAAAATAAAAAATCCTATTTTTTCCCCGCAAAAATGATCTTTCAGTCCCCAATTTTTTATTTTCCCAAGGGTAACAAGAGAAATTGGACCCCAAAAGTTGCTGTCCATTTTGTTCTGAGTACGCTGGTACCCCATATGTGGGAAAAAACTGTTTGGGCACTTCGGGACTCAGAAGGGAAGCAGTGACGATTTGGAATGCAGACTTTGATGGACTGGTTCTGAGGGCGTCATGTTCCGTTTGCAGAGCCCCTGATGTGCCTAAACAGTAAAAAAAACCCACAAGTGACATCATTTTGGAACCTAGACCCCCATGGAACTTACTTAGATGTGCCCCCTCTTTGAAACTAATCTACTGGTTCCTAATTAGTAGTGCATGGAGGTGTGGTACAATTTGAAGCAGTCCTTCATACACAGGCCAGGTTTGTCGGGGCAGGTGTCGCATTGATAGATGGTGTCCTTGCGTACTCCTCGTTTGTAGCATACTCGGCACCTTTTTTGCGGCTTACCTTTTCTACCAGTTGGCGGGACCACCCCCGGAAAATGCTGACCTGGTACAATACGAGCACCCTCAGTTCCGGAAGTACTGGGGCCCGCTCCTTCCCTCGTGCCAAACATCAGGGCCTTAACCACTACCTCCTGGAACTGAAGGTACGTCGTATCGGTGTGGCGTGCACATCGTGACAGCAGGAAAGCGTTAAGCATTGCCATTTGTACGATGTACACCGACAGCTTTTTGTACCACACCTTGGCCTTCCTCAAAGCACTGTACGGTTGGAGGAGTTGATCGGAGAGATCAACGCCCCCCATGCTTTTGTTGTACCCCAGTACACAGTCCGGTTTGCAGACCTGTGTAGAGGTACCCCGTACAGTGCTGAGGGCGCTGCCATCACCGTGTATGGTGGTCAACAGAAGGACATCCCTCTTGTCCTTGTACTTGACCACCAGCAGGTGGTCGCTACATTGGGCTTTGCTCTCACCTTTTCTGAGCATCTGCCCAAGTAGCGTCTTCGGGAGGCCTCTCTGATTTTTGCGGACAGTACCGCAGGCTGCGGTACCTCGCGCAGAGAGGGATTTGTAGAGTGGGATGCTGGAATAAAAGTTATCGGTGTAGAGGTGATAACCTTTATCCAGCAGTGGGTGCACCAAATCCCACACTATTTTCCCACTCACTCCCAAGACAGGGGGACACTCAGGCGGTTCAATCCTGCTGTCCTTCCCTTCGTAAACTCTAAAGCTGTGGGTGTACCCTGAGGTACTCTCACACAGCTTGTAGAGTTTGATTCCGTACCTGGCCCTTTTGCTGGGCAGGTATTAACGGAATCTGAGCCGCCCCTTAAAATGAACCAAGGACTCATCCACACAGATGTCCCTTTTGGGCACGTACACTTCAGCAAACTTTTTGCTGAAGTGTTCGATGACCGGCCGAACTTTGAACAGACGGTCAAAATTGGGGTCATCTCGTGCGGGACACTGTGCATTATCGGAATAATGCAGGAATTTGTGGATGGCCTCAAAACGCGTCCGAGCCATGACCATTCGGAACACTGGAGTGTTATATAAAATATCCACACTCCAATATTGCCGAAGGTCTGGCTTCTTCACGATCCCCATGTGGAGGACCAGGCCCCAAAACTGCATCATTTCTACTGCGTCTACAGGAGACCAGTTAGAAAATGATGAACTGGGGTTTTGCTCCAAAAATTGCCGAGCGTACAAATTAGTTTGCTCCACCATGAGGTTAATAAAATCCTCAGAGAAAAAGACTTTGAAAAAGTCTATTTCTGTGAGGCCGGTGGTGTCAAACCTGATTCCTGATTCTGCCACAAAATCAGGAATCAGTGGCTCGTAATTTTCGGGGGGCGAGGTCCATATGGGGTCCAAAGAAGGGCGCGCTGGTTCATCTTCAGGAGTGGGTGCTGCCTCATCTTCTCTCCTGGGGCGTCTGCGAGGCGGTTCCGCAGGACCCGAGGAGGAAGATGAGGAGGAGGAGGAAGAGGATGAAGAATCTGAAGAGTAAAGGAATGTGGGATCCTCTCCCTCGCTATCAGTGTCGGAGGCAAGAAAAGAATATGCCTCCTCTGCTGAATAGCGCTGCTGGGACGAACGGGACATTTTTTGTGTGAGTATGGTGCTTGGGTGCAATTTATTGGAACTATGTGTACGTGTGGGGGGGGGGATAGTGTTTGGTGCAAACTTCTGAAAAGTAAAAGAAAAAAAGCAAATAGGGAAAAAAAATACCTGTGAAAGGAAAAGTCTAAAACAGCAGGCCCTAGCTCTGATAAGTGAACTGCGTCACTTATCAAAGTTCGGCGCCTGCTGGGTGTGTGAATGGGGATGTGGAAAAAACACCAGGCACGAGAGCTCTGATAAGTGAACCGAGTCACTTATCAAAGTTCGGCGGCGGAGGCGGGGTGCGCGGACGGGGATGTGTAAAAAAAAAAAAAGAAACGAAAGGCACGGGTTCAGACGCAGTGGCGGGGTGCGCGGACGGGGATGTGGAAAAACAAAAAAGAAACGAAAGGCACGGGTTCAGACGCAGTGGCGGGGTGCGCGGACGGGGATGTGTAAAAAAAAAAAAAGAAACGAAAGGCACGGGTTCAGACGCAGTGGCGGGGTGCGCGGACGGGGATGTGGAAAAAAAAAAAAGAAACGAAAGGCACGGGTTCAGACGCAGTGGCGGGGTGCGCGGACGGGGATGTGGAAAAAAAAAAAGAAACGAAAGGCACGGGTTCAGACGCAGCGGCGGGTGCGCGGACGGGGATGTGTAAAAAAAAAAAAAAAAAGAAACGAAAGGCACGGGTTCAGACGCAGTGGCGGGGTGCGCGGACGGGGATGTGTAAAAAAAAAGAAACGAAAGGCACGGGTTCAGACGCAGTGGCGGGGTGCGCGGACGGGGATGTGAAAAAAAAAAAAAAGAAACGAAAGGCACGGGTTCAGACGCAGCGGCGGGGTGCGTGGACGGGGATGTGGAGGAGAAAAGTGAGCACGAGTGTTGATCGGTGAACTGCGTCACCAATCAACGCTCGGCGGCACTAAGGGGGGTGAAAAAGAAAAGCGAGCACGAGTGTTGATCGGTGAACTGCGTCACCAATCAACGCTCGGCGGCTGCTAAATTTGGGCATGGACGGACACGGCGCAAAGTGAGGGTGGAGGGGGAAGGGGGGATGGGGGGGGGTAAGGGGGGGATGGGGGGGTAAGAAAGATCGGGCCGGGATCGGGGTATCAACACTTACGGTTGTAGTCTCTCTTCTTTCTTCTGTCTTCTTTCTTCTGTCTTCTTTCTTTTGTTTTTTTAGCGAGAATTATGGTGTCACAGGCTACTGTGGCACCACAAGTCTCAGAACAGGAGGGGGATCTGACAGCGTGACCGCTCTGCAGGAACCCTCACCAAGTGTGAGGATTCCTGAAGAGCGGTCAGACAGGTCAGGGACAGGTGACACAGGTCACAGAGCGGTCACACCGCTGCTGTGACCTGTGATTGGTGGGATCGATGATCACATCGATCCCACCAATCAGGGGAGGCCCTGGTGACGCCGGTGTTGCTAGGCACCAGCCTATGATCGGAGCTCACAGCTCCGGTCATAGGCAGGTTACCGGCAGGTCACCAGCAAGTGACCAGCAGGTGACCGGCAGGTCACCGGCAGGTCACCATCAGGGCACAGCGCGGTCATACCGCTGCTGTGCCCTGTGATTGGCGCGATCGACGATCACATCGATCGCGCCAATCACACCTGCAGGATCCGGAGCACAAGGAGGCAGGGCACAGGAGAGCAGAGGAGGCTGCGGAGCGCGTTACAGGCAGGGCACAGCGTGGTAACACCGCCACTGTGCCCTGCGATTGGCGCGATCGATATGATCGTCGATCGCGCCAATCCGGGGGGTTCTGGCCAGTGCCTGGCGTTGCCAGGCACCGGCCCCAGGATTGAGTACATCGGTACTCGATCCTAGCCTGGGACCTCACTGTTTCAGCCAATCTGATTGGCTGAAACAGTGAGAAAGGCTGTGATTCGCTGTTCAGAATTGAACAGCCAATCACAGCGATCGGGAGGCCTGGGGGGCGGCGCCATACCCCGAAATGCCGAGGCCATCTTCCGTACGGTAAGATGGCATCGGAATTTTAATGCGATCACCGCGACTTAAGTCGCGGTGTCGCATTAAAGGGCATGACGTACTATCCCGTCGGCGGTCATACGGGCCCACCCCACCTCGACGGGATAGTACGTCAAATGTCGGGAAGGGGTTAAAGTGGATGGCGTTGTCAGATCTTTTCTTCTGCACACCGGTGCAAGTGTGATGAGACCTGTGGAACTCGCTGATCCCACCTGCTTATCAGAATCCTGTATCTCGCATGGGCATTGATGGTCAAGTCAGACATTCTCAGCTTACAAAGCCACTGAGCATGTGCACTCAGCCAGGACACTCTATCCTGTCCCAGTTTGTGGTGTCAAGGACCTTCCACTCAACCTGCTGGGAGTGAACCTACTGCAGAAGCTAAAGGCAACCACAGTGTTCCAGGAAGATGGGACAGTGACAATTTCTTCATCCCTGACCCAAGAAGAGTCATGCTGGTGGCCCTACAAGAACATTAAACAACAGATGAGGCCTACCCAAGGAGGTACTGGATATAGTACCAGAAAGTCTATGGTCTAAGGGACCCCAGGACGTGAGAAAACCTCAAGTTGCCCCAGTACGGGTGTCACTCAGGCCAGGTACCCCGTACCCTCGTAAGGCCCAGGCCAGGCCTAGAGTCAAGCTGCCTCTGACCAACTGAAGGTCTACCTGGAAATAGGAATCATTGTTCCTTGCACATCGCCTTGCAATACCCCGCTTTTCCCAGTCAAGAAAAAGACTGTAAAAGGAGAGCCAGCCAAGTTCAAAATGGTACATGACCTGAGAGCTGTGAATGACGTCACAGTGTTTGAAACTCCAATTGTGCCGAATCCGCACACTCTGCTCTCAAATGTGCCTGCCACAGCAAAAGTGTTCACAGTGACCAACCTGGCTAATGTTTTCTCCAGTGTTCCCCTTCATCCGGAAGACCAGTTCCTGTTTGCCTTAATGCACCAGGGGGGACACCACACATGGACAGTGATGCCACAGTGGGCCCAGAACAGCCCTTCACAGTTCACCAAAGCAATGTCCACAGTCCTCACCAACTGGGTCACTGTTGTGAATTCTGTTTTTGGGCTCCCTCTGGTGGTTACTGGTGGTACTGGCTGACTTTTGTCTTGCACCTGTTCCCATCAGGAAACTGGGAGTTTCCTATTTAGTCTGGCTTCTCAGTCATTCTAGTGCCGGCAATCAATGTTACCAGAGCACCTCTGTTGCTTGCTACCTGCTCCAAGTCTGCAATTCAGCTAAGTTGGATCTTTGGCATTTTTTGTGTTTGTTTGTCCAGCATGCATTTATATTTCTCTTGCTGCTGGAAGCTCTAGTGATCTGAAATTACTACTCCGGTGTCATGAGTTGATAACGGAGTTAAAGTAATTTCAGGATGGCTGTTTAGGGTTTTGAGGTGACCGCGAAGTCCTCTTTTGTATTTTCTGCTATCTAGTCAGAGGGCCTCTCTTTGCTGAATCTATATTCATACTGCGTACGTGTTTTCCTCTTACCTAACCGTTATTATATGTGGGGGGCTACTATCACTTTTGGGGTTTCCCTGGAGGCAAGCCAGGTCTGTGTATTCCTCTACTAGGGGGTAACTAGATCTCCGGCTGGTGCGAGGTGTCTAGGGATAATCGTAGGCACACCCCCTGGCTACTATTAGTTGCGTGTTAGGTTCAGCGTCGCGGTCATCTGAGATTCCATCATTCCTAGAGCTAGTCCGTTTTTGCCTGAGTCCCTGCCATTGGGAACCATGACAGTATTGCCGGCCGCAAATGTATTAAAGGTATTGGCTGAAGAAAGAGAGAAAAGAAGAAGTTTCTGACACTTTTTTTTTTTTTTTTTTTACTCAGAAGTTCTGTCTAGCCATAATTGCAATCTGCTGCTTTTTTCTCTCCTCTTAACCCCTGAATGGCTCAGATCTCAGCTGTTGAGAAATGGATATCCAGAGTTTAGCTACAGGCCTGAGTGCTCTTGCTTCTAAGGTTCAAAATATCCAAGACTATGTTATACATGCTCCTATGTCAGAACCCAAGATTCCTATACCTGAGTTCTTTTCTGGAGATAGATCTCGTTTTTTGAATTTTAAGCACAATTGTAAATTGTATCTTTCTCTGAGATCTCGCTCCGCTGGAGACTCCGCTCAGCAGGTTAAAATTGTGATTTCCTTGTTGCGGGGTGACCCCCAGAATTGGGCATTTGCATTGGCACCAGGGGATCCTGCGCTGCTCAATGTGGATGCGTTTTTTCTGGCACTGGGGTTGCTCTATGAGGAACCTAATTTGGAGATTCAGGCTAAAAAGGCCTTGATAGCCCTCTCTCAAGGGCATGATGAAGCTGAAATATATTGTCAAAAATTTCGAAAATGGTCTGTGCTTACTCAGTGGAATGAGTGCGCCCTGGCGGCGAATTTCAGAGAAGGTCTCTCTGACGCCGTTAAAGATGTCATGGTGGGGTTTCCTACGCCCACAGGTCTGAATGAATCCATGACTATGGCTATTCAGATTGATCGGCGTTTACGGGAGCGCAAACCTGTGCACCATTTGGCGGTGTCTTCTGAGCAGACACCGGAGATTATGCAATGTGATAGAATTCTGTCCAGAAGTGAACGGCAGAATTATAGGCGTAAAAATGGGTTGTGCTTCTACTGTGGTGATTCTGCTCATGTTATATCAGCATGCTCTAAACGCACAAAAAAGGTTGATAAGTCTTTTGCAATTGGCACTTTACAGTCTAAGTTTATTTTGTCTGTAACTTTGATCTGTTCATTATCATCTATTACTGTGGATGCCTATGTGGATTCTGGCGCTTCCTTGAGTCTTATGGATTTGTCCTTTGCCAGACGCTGTGGGTTTAGCCTAGAGCCTTTGGAAGTTCCTATCCCTCTGAAGGGTATCGACTCCACACCATTGGCTAGGAATAAACCACAATACTGGACACAAGTGACTATGTGTATGACTCCTGACCATCGGGAGGTGATTCGCTTCCTTGTGTTGCATAACTTGCATGATGTCTTAGTGCTTGGATTGCCATGGTTGCAAACTCATAATCCAGTCCTTGACTGGAAAACAATGTCTGTGTTAAGCTGGGGATGTCAGGGGGCTCATGGGGAAGTACCTTTGGTTTCCATTGCTTCATCTACTCCCTCTGAAATTCCGGCACTTTTGTCTGACTATTGTGATGTTTTTGAGGAGCCCAAACTTAGTTCTCTTCCCCCTCACAGGGATTGTGATTGTGCTATAGACTTGATTCCGGGCAGCAAGTTTCCCAAGGGTCGTTTGTTTAATCTGTCTGTGCCTGAGCATGCTGCTATGCGGGAGTATATTAAGGAGTCCTTGGAAAAGGGACATATCCGTCCATCCTCATCCCCTTTAGGAGCAGGTTTTTTTTTCGTGGGTAAAAAAGATGGCTCCCTGAGGCCCTGTATTGATTATCGCCTGTTGAATAAGATTACAGTCAAATACCAGTATCCTTTGCCACTATTGACTGATTTATTTGCTCGCATTAAAGGGGCAAAGTGGTTCTCTAAGATTGATCTTCGGGGTGCGTATAATTTGGTGCGGATTAAGCAGGGAGATGAGTGGAAAACTGCATTTAATACGCCCGAGGGCCATTTTGAGTATTTGGTAATGCCTTTTGGTCTTTCTAATGCTCCTTCAGTCTTTCAGTCCTTTATGCACGATATTTTCCGTAAATACCTGGATAAATTTATGATTGTGTATTTGGATGATATTTTGATTTTTTCGGATGACTGGGAGTCGCATGTTCAACAGGTTAGGAAGGTTTTTCAGGTTTTGCGGGCCAATTCTTTGTTTGTAAAGGGTTCAAAGTGTATTTTTGGGGTTCAGAAGATCTCCTTTTTGGGGTATATTTTTTCCCCTTCTTCTGTTGAGATGGATCCTGTCAAGGTTCGGGCTATTTGTGATTGGACTCAGCCTACTTCCCTGAAGAGTCTTCAGAAGTTCTTGGGCTTTGCTAATTTCTATCGTCGATTTATAACTGGGTTTTCAAGTGTTGCTAAACCTCTGACTGATTTGACTAAGAAGGGTGCTGATGTTGCCAATTGGTCCTCTGCGGCTGTGGAGGCCTTTCGGGAGCTTAAGCGCCGCTTTTCTTCCGCCCCTGTGTTGCGCCAGCCTGATGTTTCGCTCCCTTTTCAGGTCGAGGTTGATGCTTCCGAGATTGGAGCGGGGGCGGTTTTGTCGCAGAGAAGTCCCGATTGCTCAGTGATGAGACCATGTGCATTCTTCTCTCGAAAGTTTTTGCCCGCCGAGCGAAATTATGATGTCGGTAATCGGGAGCTCTTGGCTATGAAGTGGGCATTTGAGGAGTGGCGTCATTGGCTTGAGGGTGCTAGACATCAGGTGGTGGTCTTGACTGATCACAAGAATATGATTTACCTTGAGTCTGCCAGGCGTCTGAATCCTAGACAGGCGCGCTGGTCGTTGTTTTTCTCCCGGTTTAATTTTGTGGTTTCATACTTGCCGGGTTCAAAAAATGTGAAGGCAAATGCCCTTTCTAGGAGTTTTGAGCCTGACTCCTCTGGTGATTCTGAGCCTACGGGTATCCTTAAAGATGGGGTGATTTTGTCTGCTGTCTCCCCAGACTTGCGACGTGCTTTGCAGGAGTTTCAGACTGATAGGCCTGATCGTTGTCCGCCTGGGAGACTGTTTGTTCCAGATGAATGGACCAGTAGAGTCATCTCGGAGGTTCATTCTTCTGTGTTGGCAGGTCACCCTGGAATTTTTGGTACCAGAGATTTGGTGGCCAGGTCCTTCTGGTGGCCTTCCCTGTCTCGGGATGTGCGTGCCTTTGTACAGTCTTGTGATGTTTGTGCTCGGGCCAAGCCTTGCTGTTCTCGGGCTAGTGGATTGTTGTTGTCCTTGCCTATTCCGAAGAGGCCGTGGACGCACATCTCTATGGACTTTATCTCGGACCTCCCGGTTTCTCAGAAAATGTCCGTCATTTGGGTGGTGTGTGACCATTTTTCTAAGATGGTTCATTTGGTACCCTTGCCCAAATTGCCTTCTTCATCTGAGTTGGTTCCTTTATTTTTTCAGAATGTGGTTCGTTTACATGGTATCCCGGAAAACATTGTTTCTGACAGGGGGTCTCAATTTGTGTCTAGGTTCTGGCGAGCGTTCTGTGCCAGGATGGGCATTGATTTGTCTTTTTCGTCTGCATTCCATCCTCAGACTAATGGCCAGACGGAGCGAACTAATCAGACCTTGGAGACTTATTTGAGGTGTTTTGTGTCTGCTGATCAGGATGATTGGGTCGCCTTTTTGCCGTTGGCAGAGTTTGCCCTCAATAATCGGGCCAGTTCTGCCACTCTGGTTTCTCCTTTCTTTTGCAATTCAGGGTTTCACCCTCGTTTTTCATCTGGCCAGGTGGAATCTTCGGATTGCCCTGGAGTGGACACGGTGGTGGATAGACTGCACCGGATTTGGAGTCATGTGGTGGACAATTTGAAGTTGTCTCAGGAGAAGACTCAGCAGTTTGCTAATCGTCATCGTCGTGTGGGTCATCATCTCCGCGTTGGGGACTTGGTGTGGTTATCTTCTCGTTTTGTCCCTATGAAGGTCTCTTCTCCTAAGTTTAAACCTCGGTTCATAGGTCCTTATAAGATTTTGGAGATTCTTAATCCTGTATCTTTTCGTTTGGACCTACCAGATCTTTCACCATTCATAATGTCTTCCATCGGTCGTTGTTGCGGAGGTACGAGGTACCGGTTGTTCCTTCTGTTGAGCCTCCTGCTCCTGTGCTGGTGGAGGGTGAATTGGAGTATGTTGTGGAGAAGATTTTGGACTCTCGCGTTTCCAGACGGAGACTTCAATATTTGGTTAAATGGAAGGGATACGGTCAGGAGGATAATTCTTGGGTGACTGCCTCCGATGTTCATGCCTCTGATTTGGTTCGCGCCTTTCATAGGGCGCATCCAGATCGCCCTGGTGGTTCTCATGAGGGTTCGGTGCCCCCTCCTTAAGGGGGGGGTACTGTTGTGAATTCTGTTTTTGGGCTCCCTCTGGTGGTTACTGGTGGTACTGGCTGACTTTTGTCTTGCACCTGTTCCCATCAGGAAACTGGGAGTTTCCTATTTAGTCTGGCTTCTCAGTCATTCTAGTGCCGGCAATCAATGTTACCAGAGCACCTCTGTTGCTTGCTACCTGCTCCAAGTCTGCAATTCAGCTAAGTTGGATCTTTGGCATTTTTTGTGTTTGTTTGTCCAGCATGCATTTATATTTCTCTTGCTGCTGGAAGCTCTAGTGATCTGAAATTACTACTCCGGTGTCATGAGTTGATAACGGAGTTAAAGTAATTTCAGGATGGCTGTTTAGGGTTTTGAGGTGACCGCGAAGTCCTCTTTTGTATTTTCTGCTATCTAGTCAGAGGGCCTCTCTTTGCTGAATCTATATTCATACTGCGTACGTGTTTTCCTCTTACCTAACCGTTATTATATGTGGGGGGCTACTATCACTTTTGGGGTTTCCCTGGAGGCAAGCCAGGTCTGTGTATTCCTCTACTAGGGGGTAACTAGATCTCCGGCTGGTGCGAGGTGTCTAGGGATAATCGTAGGCACACCCCCTGGCTACTATTAGTTGCGTGTTAGGTTCAGCGTCGCGGTCATCTGAGATTCCATCATTCCTAGAGCTAGTCCGTTTTTGCCTGAGTCCCTGCCATTGGGAACCATGACAGGTCACAGAACATGCAGAAGTAACCCTGCTACAATACATGGACAATCTACTCCTTTGTGCAATTGACTTTGACACGTGTAAAGCCCATTCCTTGTATCTCCTACTCTACCTGGCAGAGCAGCACTGCAAGATCTCAAAGAACAAAGTCCAGTGGTGTCTGAAGCGAGTTATGTTCCAGAGACACTGTATTGCTCACCAGGCGAAACGCCTGGCAGATGACCGGAAGACCACAGTGGAGAAGATGGTTCCTCCAACAACTCAAAAGGTGCTACAGGCCTTCCTTGGTCTAGTTTCGTATTGCAGAGCCTGGATCCCTGATGCCTCAGTCCTAATACTGCCTCTGTGTGAATATGTCAGCCCGTGACCCCGTTCCTCCTGCCAGATGCAGCCTTCAGCTCGTTCAAGAAGTTAAAAGGCTCTGTAGTCTCAGCGCCAGCACTAGGCCTATCTGTCTACGAGAAGCCATTCCGTCTCTACTTGACGAGAAAAGAAGGCCTTGCTACTGGAGCCCTGACACAGCTTCAGGGGGGAAAGCAGAGACTTTTGGACTACTTTTCAGCTCGCCTGGATCCAGTTGCAAGGGGAGCCTCTTCCTCCCGCATGAGAGCAGCAGTTGCAGCACACGTCCTCCTTGACAGGACTACTGACAACATTGGAAAAACCATTGGAAATCCTGGCTCCGCATGACATCTCAGCAATCCTCAACCAAACCCAGCCAAAACATCTCTCCACCGCCAGGCATCTTCGCCTCCAGTGCTCTCTACTCCTGCCCGACAATGTCACCAACTGCAGATGCACAGTCCTCAATCCATCCACTCTACTCCCACTCCCAAGGGGGGATACAGATATGGACCCTCAGATTAAAAGTCTGATCAAGCATCATGCAACAGGAAACAGCAGGATTACCCAAGGTGGCAGAAGAGCCACAGACCAACCCAGAGTTGATCCTCTATGTCGATGGCTCCAGATTTGCAGATGATGAAGGAAGATTCCACACGGGATGTGCAGTGACCAGCAATCAAGAGATTCTGTGGTCCAGAAGTCTGCCGCCTAGTCTGTCAGCCCAGGAAGCAGAACTGATAGCGCTGATGAAGGCCTACCAGATGGCAGAAGACAAGACTGCGGAAATGTATACCGATTCGAGGTACTCGCATGGCATAGCACATGACTTTGGGCCCACCTGGGCTGCAAGGGACTTCATCACAGCAAGCGGAACAACCGTGAAGCATCATGGAGCCATTAAGGCCCTGCTGAATGCACTCCAACTTCCAAAAAATGGTCGCAGTACTAAAGTCAAAGTGCATGGAAAACTAAACACAGTAGAGGCACGAGGCAACAACATGGCGGATATGGCAGCCAAAGAAGCAGTCAAAGGAAGACAATATGGAAAAGTGGAAGAGGTCGTAGAGCCGGACGGCTACTACATGACGACTGAAGACAAGAAACCTGACCAAATGACGTCCTGTGATCTGCTCAAAAAGCTGCAAGAGCTAGCCCCAAAGGACAAGAAGGAATGCTGGATGCGAAAGAGAGCAACATATGAAGAAGGAAGGGTATACGCAATGGACTACAAACCCTGTTTACCCTGAAGCATCTACCCTATGGTGGTCCAGTGGGCACATGAGCCCACACACAGATTATAGACACAGATGAATGATCTGATTGGTGCTTACTGGTTCGCTCCAGGGATCCCCACCCTAACAGCCAAGTTCACTAGCAGCTGTCTGACCTGCGGCAAATGCAACCCTGGAAGAATGGAGAAAGTTCCCACCCATCATCTTGCCAGACCACTGTACCCCTTCCAGAGGATCCAGATAGACCACATCCAAATACCACCAAGTGGAAGATTCGAATATGCCCTTGTGGTCGTGGACGTGTTCTCAGGATGGCCAGAAGCTTTCCCAGCGAGGAACCAGTCAGCAAAGACTACTGCAAAGAAGCTACTCTCAGAGACGAGATATGCAGCTATGGGGTCCCAGAAGTGATAGAGAGTGACCAGGGACCCACATTCACAGCAAGTCTCACACGAGAGATCTGGTCAGCAGTAGGGTCAGACTTAGGCCTACACACTCCCAATCACACTACTCAGTGTTAGGCACACTTCCAGAGGCCCAGGAAAGCTGTCACCGTATGAAATTTTGTTTGGGTCTAGTCCCAGGTTAGGGGTATCCTTTCCCTCAGCAGCTGATTATGCAATATGATACTTTGTCTGCTTATGTAATTGAACTCACCAAGAAACTTGCTAACATCCATTCTCGAGTTTTTTCTTCATTGCCAGATGCAGATTCAGTGTCCGGTACGCACTCCTTGAAGCCAGGAGACTGGGTGTTGGTGAAAAAGTTTGTAAGGAGAACACCACTCAATCCCAGATCTGATGGTCCTGTTCAAGTGCTGCTGATGACACCAACCTCTGTAAAACTGGAGGGAAGACCCACTCGGATCCACTCATCGCATTGCAAGAAAGCTCCCCTACCAGAAGATGACACCCAAGCCAGAATGATGTTGTGGATACCCTGTCTGACCGAATAGATGACCTACATGATAAAGAATACACTACATGCTATTGACTAAGAGACTGATTGCAACGAACCCCCGTTAGGGACAGATCTCCTGACCGCCCATTTTTACGAAAAGTCTGTACGGAGTGGGGCACAGGCATTAGGCTTGTGTCAGTTCACCGGCAGCAAAAAAAGAGTTGCAGCGCTTTGGGACAGGATGCTAGGATTAGGGCAAGTGATATCTAAGGGGGGCTTGTGATAGAAATATATATATCATGTAGATCTCACTTGCTTGTATACTCCTCTATAATCATATATACTCATATACACACAGCTAATATATACATTATAATCAATGGCTTAAAATGGCTGACATAAACTGATATAAGCCAGACAGATTGTATGGGGTTTTCCATCTCAAAAGCGGAACAATGCCAGATGTATTAAGTGCTGATCAGATGTCTCAACTTTGTCCTAGATGCAGAGCTACATTTTAGTTGCTTAATCAGCAGTCATATGTGCATTAATCACAATATTCCATATATGTTTAGATAACCAATGACAGAGGAGCTAGACAATATGGTAATTAACTTACCACCCCTAACAACCAGGGGTGGATTAAGGGTAGCCAGGGCCCCGGGCTGTGCAGACACTGTGGGCCCGGTCATGTAACCGGGGGGGGGGGTGTCATGTGACGGGGGGGGGGGGGGTCATGTGACGGGGGGGTCATATTATACCCGAACCAGATTATTCCAGAAAAATGGCCGGGCCCTACTCTACTGTAACCTATTAAATATTTGTTAAAATCTGCAATATAATTTAGGTATATTTTGACCAATAATATCACATACAAGGAACAAATACCACTGCGCCATGACCAGACCACAAATTACAAACACAGTGATCGAATAATATCACATAGAAGGAACAAATACCACCGCACCAGGTCAAGACCACATATTACCACCACTTGGTGACCAAATAGCACATTCAAGGGACAAATACCACAACACCATTTCCAGACCACATATTACCACCACATAGTGATTGAATACTACAATACTGATACTGATCAGTAATAATAAAAAAAAACAAAACACAATACTATCACCATAAGTGCCAGTATTCACAGGAGATCTGTACTTGGTATGCAGTGTCTGTGTAGAGGTAATACAGAGATCACTGGTGACATTGTACACAGGACCTCTGTATATAGTATAGTGTATAGTGTCAATGTATAGGTAACACTGACTCACCAATGACGTCTCTAGGTGAAGTCCTTCATCTTTCATCCAGCACAGACCGCCATCATTCCAGCCAGGACTCGTTTCTGCAGGAAATGACACAGTTATCTCGAGCTCTGCTTGCAGAACACATTACTTAATTTTTCACAACTTCTACATTACACATGGAGAAAAAAAGGCGATATAGAGTCACTCTGCACAGTAATAGGACCGCCCCCCCCATTTAAAACAGTATACTCAAAAAATAAAATAAATACATCACTGCAGTAATAATATCCCTTAATTAGCCCCTAAGGTAATAATATTCCCCACCCTGGCCCCGTGTGTCTCATTCCTGGCTCCTGCCATATGTTCTCCCATCCTGCACTCATGAGTATCCATTCTACCCCATGTGATCTCCCCATCCAGCCCCATCTGTCTCCATCGTATTCTCCTGCCCCATGATCCAATCCTGCCCCATGTCTTTCATTCTGCCCCGTCTCTACATTCTGCCCATGCCTCCAATCCTGCCCCCAGTGTGTCCAGCAATCTGCCCCAGTGTGTCCAGCATATTACCCCCAGTGTGTCCAGCAATCTGCCCCAGTATGTCCAGCATATTGCCCCAGTAACCAGCAATCTGCCCCAGACAGTGTCTCCAGCAATCTGCTCCAGACAGTGTCTCCAGCAATCTGCCCCAGTGTCTGACTCCAGCATATTGCCCCCAGACAGTGTGTTCAACAATCTGCCCCAGTATGTCCAGCATATTGCCCCAGTGTGTCCAGCATATTACCACCAGTGTGTCCTGCAATCTGCCCCAGTATGTCCAATTGTCCAGCATTGCCCCCAGTGTGTCCAGCAATCTGCCCCATTGTCTCCAGCATATTACCCCCAGTGTGTCCAGCAATCTGCCCCAGTATGTCCAGCAATCTGCCCCAGTGTCTCCAGCAATCTGCCCCAGTGTCTCCAGCAATCTGCCCCAGTGTCTCCAGCAATCTGCCCCAGTGTGTCCTCCAGCATTGCCCCAGTGTGTCCAGCAATCTGCCCCAGTGTGTCCTCGAGCATTGCCCCAGTGTGTCCAGCAATCTGCCCCAGTGTCTCCAGCATTGCCCTAGTGTCTCCAGCAATCTGCCCCAGTGTCTCCAGCAATCTGCCCCAGTGTCTCCAGCAATCTGCCCCAGTGTCTCCAGCAATCTGCCCCAGTGTCTCCAGCATTGCCCCCAGTGTGTCCAGCAATCTGCCCCAGTGTCTCCAGCATTGCCCCAGTGTCTCCAGCAATCTGCCCCAGTGTCTCCAGCAATCTGCCCCAGTGTCTCCAGCAATCTGCCCCAATGTCTCCAGCAATCTGCCCCAATGTCTCCAGCAATCTGCCCCAGTGTCTCCAGCAATCTGCCCCAGTGTCTCCAGCATTGCCCCCAGTGTCTCCAGCAATCTGCCCCAGTGTCTCCAGCAATCTGCCCCAGTGTCTCCAGCAATCTGCCCCAGTGTCTCCAGCATTGCCCCCAGTGTGTCCAGCAATCTGCCCCAGTGTCTCCAGCATTGCCCCAGTGTCTCCAGCAATCTGCCCCAGTGTCTCCAGCAATCTGCCCCAGTGTCTCCAGCAATCTGCCCCAATGTCTCCAGCAATCTGCCCCAATGTCTCCAGCAATCTGCCCCAATGTCTCCAGCAATCTGCCCCAGTGTCTCCAGCAATCTGCCCCAGTGTCTCCAGCATTGCCCCAGTGTCTCCAGCAATCTGCCCCAGTGTCTCCAGCAATCTGCCCCAGTGTCTCCAGCAATCTGCCCCAGTGTCTCCAGCAATCTGCCCCAGTGTCTCCAGCAATCTGCCCCAGTGTCTCCGGCAATCTGCCCCAGCGTCTCCAGCATTGCCCCCAGTGTGTCCAGCAATCTGCCCCAGTGTCTCCAGCAATCTGCCCGTGTCTCCAGCATTGCCCCCAGTGTGTCCAGCAATCTGCCCCAGTGTCTCCAGAAATCTGCCCCAGTGTCTCCAGCATTGCCCCAGTGTCTACAGCAATCTGCCCCAGTGTCTCCAGCATTGCCCCAGTGTCTCCAGCAATCTGCCCCAGTGTCTCCAGCATTGCCCCCAATGTGTCCACAGTCCACCGTTAGCTTATAAAAAAAAAACAAAAAAAAAAAAAGTCTCCTCACCTTACCAGCGCTCCATGCGGCGAGCTCCCTCCAGCCGCGCACACTCACCGGCGACTGACAATGACATCAGACGCCGGCGACGTGTGAGCTGCGGCCGACTTCAGCTGCCAGCCTCCAATTGGCTGGCTGGCGGCTGTTAACTATTGAGGTGCGGGCGAGCGCCCGCACCTCAATAGGAAAGCGCCGCAGCGCCGGAAGGTGCCCGGTGAGCAGATGAGAAGGGGCCCGATGCGGACCCCCTCTCTCTGCCCACCGGGTCCGGAAGGCGTGGCACATAAATGCCGGCGGGCCGGGCACACTCCGGCGAGATTATCAGAGGTTCAATCTGCGGTGGCCCAGGGCCCCCCCAAGCCACTGGGCCCTGGGCTACCGCCCATATTGACCCTCTGATAATCCGCCCCTGCTAACAACCCCTAACCACTCCTTTCTATATGAAAATATAAAATTATGTATGTACAATAAAGTATCAGTATTGATGGAATGTTGTTCTGTCACAACGGTGTACAGTCCATTCTTGATGAGCGCTCAAAATACTCAGTCTTATTGGGAGCGGCCGCAGCACACACACAGGGATAAATTTATCCAACCCAAAATTTCCATATCACCACTAACAGCTCTGTGGAATGCTCGCACTGTCTGCAACAAGCTTTCCTACATCCACGATCTTTTTGTTACTACCAAACTTTCCTTCCTCGCCATCACTGAAACCTGGCTCACCCCTTCTGACACAGCCTCTACTGCTGCACTTTCCTATGGTGGCTTCCACCTTTCTCAAACACCCCGTCCCAGCAGCAAGCATGGCGGAAGAGTTGGTTTTCTCCTGTCAGATAACTGCTCCTTCACCCCAATCCCACTGCCACCCTCTGTTACCCTCCCTTCCTTTGAGGTGCACTCTGTGCGCATCTATGCCCCCACCAACCTCCAACTGGCTGTCATTTACCGCCCCCCAGGGCCAGCCACCTGGCTACTTCATTTCCTTTCTGCGGACATCCCCACTATCATCGTGGGCGACTTCAACATACCCATTGACACTTCCCTCTCAGCTGCCACTAATCTTCTATCTCTCATTTCCTCCTTCGGCCTCACTCAATGGTCTTCTGCAGCCACTCACAAAGATGGTCACACATTGGACCTCATCTTCACCCACCTCTGCTCCCTATCTAACCTCTCTAACTCACCTATTCCTCTTTCTGACCACAGTCTACTCACATTCTCTTCCCTCTCCACTCTTCGTCTACAATCCCCACCCCACAAACTTGCACACCCTCACAGAAATCTTAAACACCTTGATCTACATTCACTCTCTGAATCCCTCCTCCCTCTCACAGACATAAGTTCCCTACACAATGCGGATGACACGCTGCCGCTCTATATAACACCACAATAGCTGCAGCTTTGGAATCTCTTGCCCCTCTCACACATACCAAAGCTCGCAAAATCAACAGACAGCCCTGGCACACCAGCCTGACCAAAGAACTGAGGCGAGCTTCCAGGGCTGCAGTGCGGAGTTGGAAAAGATCCCACTCCAACGAGCACTTTATCACATTCAAACAGTCCCTCACTACTTTCAAGACCTCACTCGCCACAGCTAAACAAACCTACTTCTCGTCTCTCATATCCTCCCTGTCTCACAACCCTAAACAGTTATTCAACACCTTCAACTATCTCCTCCGTCCCCAGCTCCTCCTCCCTCCCCACTCATCTCAGCTGAAGACTTTGCCTCATTTTTCAAGCAGATTGAGAACATCAGAGACAGTTTTAGTCGACAACCCCCAGAGCCCTTCCTCCCAACTACCCAGCCCTCCACCTCGAAAACCAACTTCTCCACCATTACAGAAGATCGACTCTCCACTCTACTCTCAAGATCGCATCTCACCACCTGTGCACTTGATCCGATCCCTTCCCACTTCATCCCAAACCTCGCCACAGTCTTCATCCCAACTCTAACCCATCTCTTCAACCTATCACTAACAACTGGTGTTTTCCCCTCAAGCTTTAAACATGCCTCAGTCACACCTATCCTCAAAAAGCTCTCTCTTGACCCATCCTCTGTATCTAGCTATCGCCCTATATCACTTCTCCCCTATGCCTCAAAACTACTGGAACAACACGTCCATCTTGAACTGTCCTCCCATCTATCTTCCTGCTCCCTTTTCGACCGCTTACAATCAGGCTTCCGGTCACACCACTCCACTGAAACTGCCCTAACTAAGGTCACCAATGACCTATTAACCGCCAAGAGCAAGCGACACTACTCTATCCTCCTCCTCCTGGACCTGTCCTCTGCCTTTGACACAGTGGACCATTCCCTATTAATACAGACCCTCTCATCCCTTGGCATCACAGACTTGGCCCTATCCTGGATCTCGTCATAAATAACTGACCGAACATTCAGCGTCTCCCATTCACACACCACCTCCTCACCTCGCCCCCTATCTGTCGGAGTCCCGCAAGGTTCATTTCTAGGGCCCCTGCTCTTCTCCATTTACACTTTTGGCCTGGGACAGCTCATAGAATCTCACGGTTTTCAGTACCATCTCTATGCTGATGACACACAGATCTACATCTCTGGACCAGATATCACCACCCTACTAACCAGAATCCCTCAATGTCTATCCGCTATTTCATCCTTCTTCTCCGCTAGATTTCTAAAACTTAACATGGACAAAACAGAATTCATTGTCTTTCCCCCATCTCACGCAACCCCCCCAAAGAACCTATCCATTACAGTAAACGGCTGCCCACTCTCCCCAGTCCCACAAGCTCGCTGTCTCGGGGTAATCCTTGACACTGATCTCTCCTTCAAACCGCATATCCAAGCCCTTTCTACTTCTTGCCGCCTTCAACTCAAAAATATTTCACGGATCCGTACATTCCTAAACCAAGAATCTGCAAAAACCCTAGTCCATGCCCTCATCATCTCCCACCTTGACTACTGTAACCTCCTGCTCTGTGGCCTCCCCTCTAGCACTCTCGCACCCCTCCAATCTATTCTAAACTCTGCTGCCTGACTAATCCACCTGTCCCCCCGCTATTCCCCGGCCTCTCCCCTCTGTCAATCCCTTCACTGGCTCCCCATTCTCCAGAGACTCCAGTACAAAAGCCTAACCATGACATACAAAGCCACCCACAACCTGTCTCCTCCATACATCTGTGACCTCGTCTCCCGGTACTTTCCTGCACGCAACCTCCGATCCTCCCAAGATCTCCTTCTCTACTCCCCTCTTATCTCCTTTTCCCACAATTGCATACAAGATTTCCCTCGTGCATCACCCCTACTCTGGAACTCTCTACCACAACATATCAGACTCTCACCTACCATCGAAACCTTCAAAAAGAACCTGAAGACCCACCTCTTCCGGCAAGCCTACAACCTGCAGTAACCACCGATCGACCAAATCACTGCACGACTAGCTCTATCCTAACCTACTGTATCCTCACCCATCCCTTGTAGATTGTGAGCCCTCGCGGGCAGGGTTCTCTCTCCTCCTGTACCAACTGTGACTTGTATTGTTTAAGATTATTGTACTTGTTTTTATTATGTATACCTCTCCTCACATGTAAAGCGCCATGGAATAAATGGCGCTATAATAATAAATAATAATAATAATAATCTGTCTGTCTGTGTGTAAACATTATTCTTCAATGGAGTATGTAAATGAAGAGGTTAGACAAGAAATTACATCACAATTTTTTTTTGTTCAATAATAGATCTTTAGCTTTCAAAAACGCATGAAAATCTGCATGAGAAAAAAAAACGCATCAAAAACGCACCTGCGTTTTCTGGCAAGAGAGGAAGAATCTGCACAGAAAATTCCACAGGCAAATCTGCAATGTGTGCTCATACCCTAAGGCTACGTTCACACTTTGCGGGTTTTGCTGCGGATCCGCAGCGGATTTGACACTGCGGATCCGCAGCAGTTTTCCATGCAGGGTACAGTACAATGTTACCCTATGGAAAACAAAACCCGCTGTGCCCACGCTGCGGATTTCCGCGGAAAACGCAGCGCGGCTTTTCTGCGGAAAAAAAGGAGCATGTCGCTTCTTGGTGCAGAATCGCAGCGATTCTGCACCCATAGAAATGCATTGATCCACTCACTTTCCGCATGGGGCTGTGCCCACGTTGCGGGAAGTTAAGCGGATAATGTGCAGATGGTACCCGGGGTGGAGGAGAGGAGACTCTCCTCCAGGCCCTGGGAACCATATTTTGGTGTAAAAAATAGAATTAAAATAAAAAATGATGCTATACTCACCTCTCAGCGCTGCCCGCGGCGTCCGGTCTCAGTTGCTGTGCCGAGCAGGACCTGTGGTGACGTCGCGGTCACATGACCGTGACGTCACGAAGGTCCTTGTCGGCACAGCCGCCTGCAGCACCGAGGAGATCACGACGTCAGAGGGTGAGTATAGCCAATTTTTATTATTTTTTACATTACTATTGATGCTGCATATTGCTGCATATGCAGCATCAATAGTATAGGAGTAATCCCGCAGCGGAAACCGCGGAACAAACCGCGATAAATCTGCAGGGATAACCGCAGCGGTTTTGCCCTGCAGATTTATCAATTCCGCTGCGGGATTAACCCGCAGAGGACGCCGCAAAGTGTGAACGTGGCCTAAACCTCCTGCCCAAATCTTCAGCTCTCTCCTAAACAATGGTTCTGGCTCCCCCTGCTGGGCAATACAGGTATATCAGACTTCGTTGTGACAAGGAGAGTATGCCCTTCACCTGCAGCATTGTCTCTTGTTCAGCACAATCCAATGTGGATGAATAATTGCCAATGGTCTCATAGAACATTTCTGAAAAGAACATTATTTTTGTCAAAGTAAAATTATGTCTAATGTTTGCTAAAGAATATAATCAACTGAAGGCTGTTCTGGACCAAAATTAAAAAACGCCCGGATTGGAAAGGTGATTTTTTTTTTAACAGCTCTAATATAGGTAATATTATGAAAAATGATATCAACATGTGTTTTTAATCCGTTTCCGACATCGGGTGTAATAGTATGCCTATGTTGGACACCCTCCCTTTGATGTGGGCTCCGGCGGTGAGCCCACATCTTTCCCGGCACATGTCAGCTGTTTGGAACAGCTGACATGTGCCTATAACATCCGTGGGTGGAATTGCGATCCACCCGCAGCTATTAACCCATTAAATGCTGCTGTCAAACTCTGACAGCGGCATTTAACACACGCTTCCGGCAATTGCGCCTGAAATCCACCCCCGTCATGTATACCCAATCGCAGGTCACCGATGGGTTGGCATGACAAGCAGTGGTCTCCTCCTTCTATGGATGTCACTGCCTGATTGCTATGGTGGTCTGTGCTCATAGCAAGTGAGTAATTCTGCTACATACAGGTGATCTGATTATTGCCTGAATGTAGCAGAGCCGATCGGGTTATAGCAGCTTCTAGCCTCCCATGGAGACTATTGGAGCATGCCAAAAGTTAAAAAAAAAATGTTTTTAAAAATATAAAAAACATATAAAAGTTCAAATCACCCCCCTTTTGCCCCACTCAAAATAAAACAATTTTTTAAAAAAATCAAACCTACACATATTTGGTATCGCCGCGTTCAGAATCGCCCAATCTATCAATAAAAAAAGGATTAACCTGATCGCTAAACGGTCTAGCGATAAAAAAATTAAAATGCCAGAATTACATGTTTTTTTGGTCACTGCAACATTGCATGAAAATGTAATAACGGGCGATCAAAAGATAAGCCTTGACCCATCCTTGTCCCCAAGCGGTGGATGCCGCGTTGGAGAGCACTGCAGCTCCAGGAATCTTCCTATTTGCTCATAGCAGGTTTGCCTACAACAACCACGCTGAACTAATTTTGATATATGATCGTGCAGCGATTATAATTCCCGTTACCGGCTTTTATTTAATAACCTCCTGTAACTGATGAAGGTCACAATTGACCGAAACGTTTTCCTGTATTTACTACAATAAATTTTACCTGCTGCATCTTACCTAAAGTTGAGTGCTAGGTCTCTTACTATTTATGAACTCGTAATGATCTGGAGAATCATAATGGCAGGTCAGTTTTAGCATTTAGTGAACCTAGTAAAAAAGCAAAGCAAAAAAACCACTGTGGGATTGCACTTTTTTTGCAATTTCACCGCACTTGGATTTTTTTTCCCCATTTTCCAGTACACGATATGTTAAAACCAATGATGTCGTTCAAAAGTACAAACAAGCCCTCACATGGCCATATTGACGGAAAAATAAAAATGTTATGGCTCTGGGAAGAAGGGGAGCAAAAAACAAAAACGCAAAAACGAAAATACCTCTGGGGGTTAAGGAGTAAAGGCAACCTGTCCACAAATGGCCACTAAATTGTTACCCAAGACAGTGATAGGTTGACAAGGATGTTTTTCTATAGCCTGACACATTTGGCATCACAGAAAATAACTTTTAGGCCGGGGTCACACCGGCATTTGGGACTGGTACATGCAGCTACATAGAAATACATGCAGCCGAACGCTCCGGTCCCGAATGCCGGTGGCAGTGCCGGGTATTGAGGCGAGAGACTCGGGCGAGTTTCTCGCATTGCACTCGCAAGTGTGACCCCGGCCTTCAGGCAACACTCAAATGCCTGTAAATCATGGCTGCTTCTCCATAAAGTAAACTGAGCTAGTCCCTGATCTGGCTTATTTGAGGTCCCACAGGCCAAAGTACATCATGAATGAGAACAAGGTGTGCACATCCAAAAACAAGTTTTGCATAGAAATTTCAAACCTTTCATGGCATTTTTTATGCATTTTTTTGCGGCGGTTTTGGCATGCTAAATTTGTCTCCTGTGCATGCTGATAAAGTTTAGTGCTGAGAAAAAAAAGTCCTATTCCATAGAATCAGGTTTTGGTACAAAAAAAATCAGCAAAACCTGATACCTGCATTTTTTGGTGTGTGTTTGCAGTGTTTTTCACCACCCATTCAAGTCCATAGGTGAAAAACCATGCAAAGCACAAACTACTGATGACAACAAATAACCAATGTGTGTATTTCTGAAATCTCATAGGCCTGGCTGGTATTCTAAAAAGCTGCTGAAAATTAGCATAAAGAAAAACACGTAAAAACGCCCTGTGAGAAGTTAGTCTTACAGTTACCACAAGTTTGCACGCACGCACGCGCACACACACACACACACTTGGTTTAATGATGACATCATCTGCATGCCATAAACTTGTGTTTAGTTTTACTAAGGTTCTAAGTTTGTTCTTACCTAATTGAAAAGGGAAAAATACTCCCAAGCCAGGATTTATCTACACGAAGGGGTGCTATTGCCATCTACTGATCATAAACTGCAATTACAAGTTGTTGACAACAGGTGCAAAATGTTTTGCAAATCAAAAATGCGTTTGTATTCCAGGGGTAGATCAGCCTTACACAAGTTACAAGTTGAGGGTCCGAAGAATAAATCTTAAGGAGTTGCTCTTCATGGTGAAATATTTATCTTGCTTCTGATTTGTAAACAGGCCGAATAATTATAGGGTTAACTTGCACACTGTGGACATCTAAGCACCCCTTAAGTGTTTTAGAGATAAAGCATTTCCAAAGGTCAAGGCTGACTCTCTCAGAGCTAAGCCAACTTTTTCCTTTCAAAATCACCCACCTTTGGGTCCCAGGCCATTAATTAGCAGTTAATGAGCATTCTCCTGGGAGCTATTTGGCAAGAAAAACAAAGGCACACAGAGCCAGAAGGGTGGGGGTGTTGTGGGACACTGATCTCTCCCCAGTTTAGAAATTAGAGATCTCTTGGCGGGGATAATGCTGTAAACAGTTTAATCTAAACCTGACAGGGGCGAAGAGGGGGAGGGGAAGTCCTTGCTCAAAAGGCGAAACATAATTAATTGTATCCTCTGCATCTACTACAATACAGGTCTGGGCAATAATTGAATATTCCTGAACAATGTTTGCATCACCCGTTGTATTTGTAAACATTTGCCTGACAAATAAAAAAAGTGTAAAGTGTATGCTGTGGGGTCTTCACTCATGGTAACAAAGCATCTACCCTAGGATGAGGTCCTCCATTCTCCATTCTGCTGCAGGTCCTCTAGTTTCCATCTTGGAGTTAACATTTGTGTTACGTGGATAATCTTCTTGGAGAAGATTAAATATGAAGCATTTGCTAATCTGGAAACAGTTGTGGTGTGACAATATGAAAGCAGGTCTTGTGAGATCTGGCATGTACTTATAGAAGGATTATCTTCCATCAGTATGGCACCACATGGCTACAGTACCACAATGCATAAAGCATCATTTCTTACCCTATGAACTGCAGGTGGTAAAGGGGAAGGGTGCTACAAGAATTCCACGTTTGGTATGACTTCCTCACTTGGTCTGTTTACTATTAGTATGTCTTGCTATTTCCCACAGGTCTGTAGAGTTGGCAGAAATGTACAGATTCGGAATATATATATGTATATATATATATATATATATATATATATATATATATATATATATATCAGCAGCTAAGTAAAGAAAAACGAGTGGCCATCATTACTTTAAGAAATGAAGGTCAGTCAGTCCGAAAAATTGGGCAAACTTTGAAAGTGTCCCCAAGTGCAGTAGCAAAAACCATCAAGAAAGGAAGAAACTGGCTCACATGAGGACCGCCCCAGGAAAGGAAGACCAAGAGTTACCTCTACTTCTGAGGATGTTTATCTGAGTCACCAGCCTCAGAAATCGCAGGTTAACAGCAGCTCAGATTAGAGACCAGGTCAATGCCACACAGAGTTCTAGCAGCAGACACATCTCTACAACAACTGTTAAGAGGAGACTTTGTGCAGCAGGCCTTCATGGTAAAATAGCTGCTAGGAAACCACTGCTAAGGACAGGCAACAAGCAGAAGAGACTTGTTTGGGCTAAAGAACACAATGAATGGATATTAGACCAGTGGAAATCTTTGGTCTGATGAGTCCAAATTTGAGATCTTTGGTTCCAACCACCGTGTCTTTGTGCGACGCAGAAAAGGTGAACGGATGGACTCTACATGCCTGGTTCCCATCGTGGAGCATGGAGGAGGAGGTGTGATGGTGTGGGGGTGCTTTGCTGGTGACACTGTTGGGGATTTATTCAAAATTGAAGGCATACTGAACCAGCATGGCTACCACAGCATCTTGCAGCGACATGCTATTCCATCCGGTTTGTGTTTAGTTGGACCATCATTTATTTTTCAACAGGACAATGACCCCAAACACACCTCTAGGCTGTGTAAGGGCTATTTGACCAAGAAGGAGAGTGATGGGGTGCTATGCCAGATGACCTGGCCTCCACAGTCACCAGACCTGAACCCAATCGAGATGGTTTGGGGTGAGCTGGACCGCAGAGTGAAGGCAAAAGGGCCATCAAGTGCTAAGCATCTCTGGGAACTCCTTCAAGATTGTTGGAAGACCATTCCCGGTGACTACCTCTTGAAACTCATCAAGAGAATACCAAGAGTGTGCAAAGCAGTCATCAAAGCAAAAGGTGGCTACTTTGAAGAACCTAGAATATAAGACATAATTTCAGTTGTTTCACACTTTTTTGTTAAGCATATAATTCCACATGTGTTAACTCATAGTTTTGATGCCTTCAGTGTGAATGCACAATTTTCATAGTCATGAAAATACTGAAAAATCTTTAAATGAGAAGGTGTGTCCAAACTTTTGGTCTGTACTGGATATATATATATATATATATATATATATATATATATATATATATATATATATACGTTAATATTAATATGTAAACTTAATTCATCACCTTTGATAGAAATTTAGAAGAGTTGTAAAATGTTAGTACTTCATAAATTGTCTTTTAGAGTTGCTGTGAATCGATTCACACTTCCCAGTCTATTCCAGGACCTTGAAATGCTTCTTACATAGCCCCTACTTAGTTGCCCTGGCTGTGTGCTTTGGGTCATTGTCATGCTGGAAGATCCAGCCATGTCCCATCTTCAATGCACTTACTGAGGGAAGGAGTTTGTTGGCCAAAATATGACGATACATGACCCCATCCATCCTCCGTTCAATATGGTGCAATCGTCCTATCCCATTTGCATAGAAGCACCACTAATGTATGATGTTTCCCTCACCATGCTTCATGGTTGGGACGGTGTTCTTGGGATTGTACTCATCTTTCTTCTTCCTCCAAGCACGGAGAGTGGAATTGATACCAAAAAGTTTTATTTTGGTCTCATCTGACCACAAGACCTTCTCCCATGCCTCCTCTGGATCATTTAGATGGTCATTGACAAACTTCAAATGGGCCTGGACATGTGCTGGAATGAGCAGGAGGTCCTACTGTGTAGTTCTGGTCTGATTCTTGAGCTTTCGTAGAATTATTCTTACTCCACGAGGCGAGAATTTGCATGGAGCCCCAGACCAAGTAAAATTGACAGTCATCTTGTGCTTCTTCAATTGTCAAATAATTGTGCCAACAGTTGTTGCCTTCTCACCAAGCTGCTTGCCTATTGTCCTGCCTTGTGCATGTCTACAATTTTGTCCCTGGTGTCCTTAGACAGCTCTTTGGTCTTGGCCATGGTGGAGAGGTTGGAGTGTAATTGAGTGTGTGGACAGGTGCCTTTTATACATGTAATGAGTTCAAACATATGCAATTAATACAGGTACTGAGTTCAGAGTAGGAGGGCTTCTTAAGGTAAAACTGACAGGTCTGTGAGAGCCAGAATTCTTGCTGGTTGGTAAGTGATCAAATTCTTATTTCATGCAATAAAATGCAATTTAATCATTTAAAAATCATACAATGTGATTTTCTGTTTTTTTTTGTTTGTTTTGTTTGTTTGTTTTTAAGATTCTAGAGATGTTAGAAGGTGAAGGGCAACTACAATAAAAATTACAGACCTCTCCACTCTATGCGGGTGGGAAAACTTGCAAAATTGTCAGTGTATCAAATACTTATTTTCCCCACCGCCATTACCCCAGTATGTTCACTATCAACCCCACAATAACAAAAAAGGAACCTTTACTAGCTGCCACCACCATTCTTTTATTCAGGCCGTTTGGACACTCGTTACAGGCAGCGTATGGCTTGAGGGGTGCGGTTTACAGCGCAAGAGGAACAGAGCCATTCCATTTTATATTTTTTATTCCGAAATATAAGCAGTGTTTATAAAAGTATGCAAAGATTATACAAAACAGGAACAAAGCAATATGATATATACAATTCCATGGAATAAAAAGGAATAACGAAAGAAATTGACTAAACCTGATGTCACAGAAATGGCTCCGAGCTTAGCAGAGGGAAGCACTCCAAATGGGAAAATGGAACACGCTCACTGCAAACTTGTCTTCTAGAATGAACAACGACAGAGACCCAAACTTTAATTTCTATTAGCTCAATGGTACACCCACATACCCCCCTTGATGAGCTCACATGGGGGCTGGTTGTGGGATGTTCTAGGTCCTTCAGAATTTTATGAGATCCCCAACTTACAAGATATTTTCACCCCTGCAAGTCCCAGGCAGTAGATATTGGTGTCATGTTTCTTATCGAAAAGAAAAACTAACAGGTCCGTGAGAGGCAGAATTCTTGCTGGCTGGTAGGTGATCAAATACTTATTTCATGCAATAATATGCTATTTAATTATTTAAAAATCATACAATGTGATTTTCTGTTTTTTATTTTTAGATTCTGTCTCTCACAGGTGAAGTGTACGTACCTATGACAACAAATTACAGACCTCTCCATTCTTTGTAGGTGGGAAAATAGGCAGTGTATCAAATACTTATTTTTCCCACTGCATCTCCCATAAATATTAAATTGCTGCAAAACCCTAATATTTATCACTGACTACTGGGCCAAAAGGTCTGCGATCCTGTCTTTGATCAGAGGAAGCTTATGCCTGAGAAGCATACTTCACCGCCTCTGATTAAACAAATCTCACACTTGCTGTCTTTTTCTCAAAGTATTTCTCTGTTGTAAATATCTGGAAACACCAGAAAAAAGGCAGAGGCGCTTACCTGCCCGGGCCTCCAAACAAAAATATACCAAACAGCCACCCCTTCCATGGATTGGTAGGTTGAGAGTGGCTGTTTCATCAGTATGGTTGAATCTGTGTTGCCGCCATCTTCAATTGGGTCCACTGCACCCTGATAATGTATTTGTTTGGAGTCTTGAGCAGGTAAGCATCTCTGCCTTTTTTCTAGTGTTTTATGAATAATTTTTGGAGGATCTCTAGGTATTCTTTTTGTGGTTTTGCTGTAATTATCTGGTCACTGTAGGTCCCTACTTCAATGGAGGTTGAAATGTTAGCTCTTTCTCTCACTTCTAATTATAATTAGTTTTTCTCTTCCCATCTATAATTAATCCCACATGTTCAATGTAGAGTTCTACTGCAATGGAGGTTGAAGTGTTGGTTATTTTTTGTCTTCCCATATGTTCAATGTGAAGGGGACATGTGATCAAAACATTGCAAACAAAAAAAAATACAAAAAATGTGTAGAAAAAGTGAAAGTAAATTCCAAGTAAATAAACAAAAATTAAAACAAATAAATTTTTGTTCAATCATAAATGGCTTAATTATTGAACAAGGTAAAGATAATAACTATATAAATATAATTAGTATGACTGCAACAATAATGACTAGTATTATAAAAATTTGCACTTCATCCAGTAGGGTTCAAACCATTAAAAATAACAATTTCAAAATATTTTTCATTGTCAAAGCCCCACTGACAATAAAAAAAACAAACAAAACAGTTGTGGTTCTCAGAATGCATCGACAAACCAATTATTTAAAACAAATATATTTATTGTGCTAACGTAGCAAAACACTAAGAAAAAATGTATAAATATGATATCTCTACAATCATAAGTGTGATGCCCCAGGGTCCTGGTCGTCACAGTAATGTTGCTTTCCTCACGGGGAGAGTGATGCTACGTTTGGAGGCAAGAAAGGATAACTGTAACCTGGTACCACAAACATGCAACACATTCACACTCCAGGCCACCAGGGGGAGCTTTTGATCCTATTTACTAGGCGACTCCCCATATATATATAACTGGTAGTCTGTAGGGAGTGTTAGAAAGTTCCAGACAGTCGTCTGAGGAGGACAGAGGGTTTACGGAGCTGTGCATGCCCCCAGAGCTGCAGCTCCCAGAAAGAGACATTTTTAGATAGCAGAATTGATTGTAGTGAGCATGCAGGAGAGGAAGTACAGGAGAGGATACCAGAAGGGGACCAGCCCCGAGCAGGCTACCTTCTTCTGAGGCGCAGAACACCGGTAGCCGGAACACCGAGGTTGTAAGGACCTCCACGCCTTACATCAGAGACCGGCAGGACAGCTAATTGCACGTTACCTGTCTGCACCTACACCCAGGAGGCATGGTGACACCCCACAGAGCCGGGTCATCTTAGAGACCCTATAAGCAGGCTCAAGTCACCAGTCATACGGGTTTTGTCCTATCCTATATGGGGGACAGAGAGAGAGAGAGAGATAACATCAGTGAGGACCTTATGTGAAGCTTAGCAGTAAGGGACTACACCACTACAGCGCAAAGGAAGGCTTTTACTTTCCACCTGGATAAAGGGACTTTGGACTTGCCTCCGAACGGGCCGGACCCTGTTGTGAATTAGACTTTTTTGGCTCCCTCTTGTGGTCACTAGTGATATGACTCTGGGATTGTCTTTCCTCAGTTTGGCACCCACCTGGGTCGTTAGTCCAGGGGTGTTGCTATATAAACTTCCTGGTTTCTCAGTCCAGTGCCTGGCATCGTTGTAATCAGTTCCTTTCTGTTTGCTCCTGTCTGCTGGTCTTGGATCTTGCAAAATTAAGCTAAGTCCTGCTTCCTTGTTTTTTGGTTATTTGCTTTGCTCTTATTTTTTTGTCCAGCTTGTACTAAATGTGATTCCTGATTTTGCTGGAAGCTCTAGGGGGCTGGTGTTCTCCCCCCGGGCCGTTAGACGGTTCGGGGGTTCTTGAATATCCAGCGTGGAAATTTTGATAGGGTTTTTGCTGACCATATAAGTCATCTTACTATATTCTGCTATTAGTCAGTGGGCCTCTCTTTGCTAAATATCTAGTTCATTCTTACGTTTGTCTTTTCTCCTTACCTCACCGTTATTATTTGTTGGGGGCTTGTATCCAACTTTTGGGGTCTTTTCTCTGGAGGCAAGAAAGGTCTATCTTTTCCCTTCTAGGGTTAGTTAGTTCTCCGGCTGGCGCGAGACGTCTAGAACCAACGTAGGCACGTTCCCCGGCTGCTGCTATTTGTGGTGCTAGGATTAGATATATGGTCAGCCCAGTTACCACTGCCCTATGAGCTGGTTTTTTGTGTTTGCAGACTTGGTATGTACTTTTGAGACCCTCTGCCATTGGGGTCATAACAGGACCCTACCTGCCCTGTGATCCAGTGCCCTGGACTGTGGCTGCTGAAGTCTTCAGTAAATGAGGTAAAGAGACTGCAAACCTGTGTCCTCGTTCCTTACTACCCCTCTCACCATTCTACCATTCTACCATCTACACACTGGGAAGCCCTGGGGATACACTTCACCTGTGGGAAGTTATACCATCTAGCTGCCATAACATCACCCCAGAGGACCCCTTAAAGCAGCATCGGTCCCCACTGACCGAATACCACAGCTGGTATCACGAACACAAACCTTTTTCCATTTAAAGACCTTTGCCCTTTTACATGGGCGCCCAGGGCCATGAACCGGGTCATAGCCACTGTGACATCCCCCTGTGTACACCGGACCCGGTACCGAGTACCCCACGGCCCTGGCGGGCGACTCATAAGGACCTGCAAAATAAAGATAATATACGATTTATACCACATGCTAACGGCAATGAAAAGAAATCTTAAAACTGCTCCTTTCCTTTTTCTATTCTTCCCCCCAAAATGCGGCTAAGCCAACATAGTCTTTTAGAATGCAGAGATGTAAAAAATCAAACAATTGCTGCTTCATTTTATCTTAAAAGATTCAGATAGAACAAATATAGCGATCAGCTAATGATATAAATGGCGCAAGAGAATAAGGGTACAACTGGGTGGCTCACTCGCTACTTTGCCCCGAAAATTGCTGAAATTTCTAAAAGAGACAGTTGATCGTACTGAAATTTGGACTGTACATACTTTGGTTTATGAGAAGTGAAAGTGCAATGAACCTCAGCGACAGCGATGAGAAACATTGTCACGCCGAGTGGTCTTGCCGACTTGTTGCCGCACTGAGCGGCACAGCAAATGGGTGTGGGTGTCAGCTCTATGTGAGATTGGTTTTAGCACTTATCGTAAATGTTTCACCCCTATGATACCGCTGTCAATAGTGACAGCGACATCGGGGAGAATCGTACAGGGAGTGAGCTCCCTCTCTGCTTACATCAGCACATCGCGATGCAATCGTGTTGTGCTGATGGTCTCCATGGTGCCCCTTTCTGCAACATGGCAGCGCGGTCCTTCAGGGTCCTGCAGGAAAGGTGGCTTGTGAGCATCTACTAAGAACAGGAGCTGACATGCCTCATCACTAGTGATGAGCGAGTGTACTCGTTGCTCAGGTTTTCCCGAGCATGCTCGGGTGACCTCCGAGTATTTATGACTGTTCGGAGATTTAGTTTTCATCGTGGCAGCTGAATGATTTACAGCTACTAGACAGCTTGATTACATGTGGGGATTCCCTAGCAACCAGGCATGTACTCAGCCTGGCTAGTAGCTGTAAATCATTCAGCTGCCGTGATGAAAACTAAATCTCCGAGCAGTCATAAATACTCGGAGGTCACCCGAGCGTGCTCGGGAAAACCCGAGCAATGAGTACACTCGCACATCACTACTCATCACCTGCCTTTCAAACGCTGATCTGATGCAGTGCAGACGCACTGCAGAGTATCAGATCAGTTATCTCTCAGTATAAGGATGATGTCCCATAGTGGGACAATTTAAAAAAGTAAAAAAAAGTTATTATAAAGTGTATAAAAAAAATTCCCAAAGAGCAAAAAAAGAAAAAAAATATTATTCCAATATATACATTTATTTATGTAAAAAAAGAAACAAAAAAGTACATATATTTGCTATCACTGTGTCTGCAACGTCCCACTTTATAAAACTGTCCCACTAGTTAACCCCTTCAGTGAATGCTGTAAAAAAAGAGGCAAAAAACTATGCTTTATCATCATACCGCCGAACAAAAATTCCAATAAAACGCGATCAAAAAGATGAATCTAAATAAAAATGGTATCACTGAAAACAAACAAGCTGCCATAAAGCTCCATCATCAGAAAAATAAAAAAGCTATAGCTCTCAGAATAAAGTGAAGCAAAAATAAGAATAAAGCTGCCTGATCAATTTTACCACATGTGGAATGGTATAACCACCCCCCCCCCCAAAAAAAAAAAAAAAAAATGAAACTCCCGAATTTCTGATATTTGTTCATTCTACCTCCCAAAAATCAGAATAGAAAGCGATCAAAAAATGTTATGTCATGTGGCTGAAAATGGTACCAATGAAAACATCAACTTGTCCCACAAAAAAATAAGCTGTAACACGACTGTAGGCAGAAATATGGAAGATTACAGCTGTCTAAATATGGGGATGCAAAGTTTTTGTGTGACAGCAGCCAAACATAAAAACCTGATATAAATTTGGTATCACTGTACTTAGACCAACTAGAAGAATAAATTTGCATGAGGAACGGCGTAAAAAATAAATAAAACCAATTCTTCAACTGTTGTTGCTTTGTTCATTCTGCCTCCCAAAGATCGCAGTAAGGCTCGGCTCATATTTATCCTGCATTCTCTGCTGAGTGCTTAAACTGGGTTTTCCATGTAAATCTCTGGAATATGTGATTCAGACGGAACCCCTGGCAGAAGATTTCCTTTAATTAGGCAGTTGGAGTCACTGTAGACGCCATAGGACCTGTTATCTGGCTGTGTCCATCTTTTTAGGCGAGCATAAAAGTGTGGTCGACCACAGTTTTGTGTACTTCTGAAAAGAAGGACACCATGGAACAGAGGCCAGACGGAGTCCAGAGTAACTCTGCTGCCTCATTATAGTGAGTGGATCCCTCGGGGGTTTCATCTGTCACACCACTCAGAGACTCAGAGATTTAGATGGAAACACCAAAGTGCTGAGCGTAGAGCGCCAGTAAATGTGATCCTAAATGTTATGTAAAATGTTCCCAATAAAAGCTTCAATTCAATCCACAGAAAAGCAAGTTCTCACTCAGCTGTCATCTGTTAACGGAAAATAGAGTGGCTTCCACGATAATGGGAGCACAAAGGCTCTGGAAAAGCAAAATGGCTCCTCACCCGTCAAAAGAAATTCAGCAAATTCTGACCTCCCAATTCCAAATGGCCTTCCTTCCTTCTGAACCCCAGTGTATCTAAACTACATATAGCACCCACATGTTTGGCTTTTCTGTAGTGATGAGAGCCCGCCTAATTTATAGGTGCGTGTCTCCAGAAGCACGGCTGGGCACAATGTACTGGGCACTTCAACATACTGGTCACTACAATGGCAGTTTGCAATTTTCACTCAGCAACATCCAATACTGCTTGCTTTCTGGAAAACATCCATAGATTTAAAATTGTCACTACATCGGTAGATAAATTCTCAAAGGGGTATAATTTCCAAAATGGGGTTACTTGAGGGGGGATTCTGTTTTTCTATCACTTGAGGGCTCTGTATATGGAGTCTAAAAGCTATTGTAGGAAAATTTGCGCTCCAGGAGGCAAATAGCCCTCCGTTCCTCCCGAGTCTCTCCGTGTGGTTAAGCAGTACTGTACAGCCATATATAGGGTATGTCTAGATTCAGCAGAAATTGTGGGAAATATTTTGGTGCCATTTTTACCCATTTCCCAGTATGTAAATGTATAATTTGGGGACAACACACAATCTTGGCCATATTTCCAACTAGACTGTATCCGGCCTTGCTCAATACACTTGCATTGAGAGGAGTTGCGCCCATGTAATCGGCACGTGACAGCATGTATACAAATCACTTTCTTGCGACGCCAGCACTGTAGAATCCGCGCAGTGTGCGAGATGTGATGATTCAACTCCTTTAATGCTCTTCTTCTGGTTTTCCTCCTAGAAATCTACAAATATATACATAAACGGGTGTTACCATTACCCTTGTCAAATTGGCCTATTCCTACACAGCCTAACAGTCAGCACTGATTGATCAATGTGAGCATGAGCTGATAGACCACCTCAAAGTGTCAAAATGCTAAAAAGTGTTTTGTTCCCCATAGCAATAAGAGTTCGTTTTTCAATGTTGACGTCTGGTTGCTATGGGCACTTCTATGGCAAACGTCTCACAGAATTACCGCATGTCACGATAACTGTTTCAACTGCATAGAAAATGTGAGCTGCCAAGCTTTTCACAACAGCAGGAGGGGAAAAGAATGTGTAAATTAAAGTATATGTTTTTTTTATGGGAAGTTAATGGCAGATGTATCCAAATGTGTAGGATACATGTTCGCTTAAATTTTGATCAGCCTGAAAAAAAGTCGAAATAATGTTCATTTTCCCTATAAATATGTAATTTGCTGGTCATTGAGCATGAACCCAGATGAAGATGTATTAGAACCATTTATTATCTATATAGGACAGCATTATGTTTATTGAGATCTGAGTGCAAGCTTGTAGACAGGTAGAGTTGCCGTGTCAGCAGTAGGACCTTATGTTGTGTCTGACCTGGTGACAGAGATCACCAAACTTTCAATGCTTATTAGATATCTCCAACTGTTTCCTAAAGAGGATTAACCATATTAATGAGATAAGCTCAGCTGATATATTAGCTGGCTTAAAAAATGCAACTCTGTATTCATAACATTGGATGAAGAAAATAATTATGGAGAGTGTGTTAGAGGAAAGTCTTTTCTTGCTCTTTGCTCAGCTGGAAACATTCAGGGCTAGCCTTTGAGGAAACGTTTGCTATTGAAGAGTAATATTATTCCATGACCTTGGAATAGCAGCTATACTCCCCTCCAGTGCTGGTCCAACGATGTCAGTGTCTGTTCTCCAGTGGCTCACATGACATTCTTATGCCACATGGGCCCTGCAGCCAATCATTGGTTACTTCCCCCTCAAGGGAATTCGAGGTCTCTCTGTCATGTCGGACGCTATTCACACTAGGGCGTCCAACAGACAGCGGTAATTCCACATTTGTCCACTATACGCTCAGTGGCGCCGGCTAGACTTTATCCAGATATTCCGGGGTTAATCTAGCTGGTAATCGGGTTGGAGGCTGGGTCACGCCCGTGGCCTTTAAATAGTCATTCTGGACTTTGGGCGTCGACGATTATAGCTTGTGTCTTGTGCCTGGTGATCTCGGTCTGGAGTGGTGGTCTAGGACAAGTAATATTGTATCTGGTGGTGTATTATCCTTTGTCATATTTCTCCTTCCTATATTTGTATTTGTTTTGCCCTGTGCACATTATAGTGTTTTCCTGTGTGTCTGCGGCGTGGTGCGTTTTTAGTTTTCCCTGTCTGTGCTTTCTGTAGGGGTTGGTGTGTGGTCTTATCACTGGGAGGCGGGTGGAGGTTTCAGCATAGGACTGAAACAGGAGTCAGGGTCAGGCCTGGCGGCCCAGACAAGCACACCATCAGTGTAAATTCTGGGAGAGGGACAGACAGGGTTTTCCCTAGTCTGAGGGATATCGCAGGGGCCCGGGTAATCAGTTGTAGTCTACCCAACACCCGCGTGACATTATAATCGGCCAAAATAAATTTTGGATGCCATGGATCCCATGACTTCCATAACCCGCCAGTTGGAGGCGCTGTCCTTACAGGTCACTGAGTTGAAGGGGGCAGTTCAGCAACAGGGTCTGGTAGTATCTAATGTGCAAGCTGAAAATGCAGGTAGAGTTTCTGAGCCAAAGATTCCTTTAACTGAGAGGTTTGCTGGGGAACGCTGTAAATTTGTTGTTTTTCGTGAAACAACAGGTATTGAGGCTCAGCGTGAGGGCCTGGTATTGTCATTACTGAACGGAGACCCCCAAGCATGGGCATTTTCATTACCATCTGATTCAGCTGCATTTAACTCAGTGGAGATTTTTTTTTCTGCTCTTGGGCTCATATATGATGATCCTGACAGATTGGCTCTAGCAGAATCTAAAAGATGCGCTCTCCGCCAGGGGGAGCGAATGGTGGAGGATTACTGTTCTGAATTTCGCCGCTGGGCGGTGGACACACAATGGAATTACCCGGCGCTGCGGAGTCAGTTTGTACATGGGGTTTCAGGAAGGGTTAAACAAGCCCTCCTGATGTATGAGACTCCTGCTTCTCTAGAGTCTGCCATGAGTCTTGTTGTCCGCATTGATCGCCGTTTGCGTCAGGGGGTGCAAGAGACGCCGCTTATGGGGGAGGGCGTAGGTGCACGTGAGGTTGCTGCAGGTGAGCCCGCGGAGCCTATGCAAATCGCAGGGGTGTCACATCATCGAGCCCCCTCATTCAGGAAGCAGGGAGCCTGTTTTTGCTGTGGCAAAAAAGGGCATTATGTTAATGCTTGTCCTCTGTTTTCTAAGAAAAACGCAATGGAGGAAAACTACTAAGCTCAGAGGGTGTGGAGGAGGCCAATCTGAGCTTATGCATATCCTCCATGGTGGTCTCTCAATGTATGCTTCCTGCCAGAGTTATGGTCGCTGGCAGAGAGCTGCCAATCACTGTTTTTGTGGATAGTGGGTCGGCCACTAATCTCATTGATGAGGAGTTTGCGCGCACGGCCGGGTTCACGGTCGAAAAACTGCCTCATCCTATCCGGGTGGTCACCATCAATGCTACTCCACTCCCACAAGGGGAGATTACTGAGTTTGTGGCTGAGGTTAAACTCCACATTGGGGTCCTACATTCTGAGCAAGTTACATGTAGGGTGCTCAGTAATCTTCCTGCACAAATGGTTCTGGGTTTTCCATGGTTGTCTGTGCACCACCCGGTGATTGACTGGAAGACTCAGGACATAATTCAGTGGAGCGGATTCTGCCAGGAGAATTGGCTGGCCACATGTGTCCGCTGTGACTCCTAGCATTCCTGAGTCACTGCTGGATTTCGCAGATGTGTTCTCTGAGAAGGTTTGCTCAGAATTGCCACCACATCGACCCTATGACTGTACTATTAGGTTTAAACCAGGGGCCAAATTGCCGAAAGCTAGGATGTTTAACATCTCTGGTCCTGAGAGGCAAGCTTTAAAAGATTACATTGCTGAGAGTTTGAGCAAAGGGCACATCAGGCCTTCGTCCTTGCCAGTGGCAGCGGGGTTCTTCTTCGTTAAGAAGATGGCAGACTACGCCCGTGTCTGGATTTCAGGGAGTTAAACCAGATTACGGTTCGTGATCCATACCCTATGCCACTGATACCTGATTTGTTCAACCAGGTGGCTGGTGCTAAGTGGTTTTCCAAACTTGACCTCAGGGGGGCGTACAACCTCATAAGAGTCTGTCAAGGTGATGAGTGGAAGACGGCTTTTAATACTCCTGAGGGTCATTTTGAAAATTTGGTGATGCCATTTGGGTTGACAAACGCGCCTGCTGTATTTCAACATTTCATAAATAATGTGTTCTCGCATGTACTGGGGAAATTCGTTATGGTGTACCTAGATGACATTCTCATTTATTCATGCGACCGTGATACTCATTTAGAGCATGTGAGGCAGGTATTACAGCTACTCAGAGAAAATAAGCTCTATGCAAAACTGGAGAAATGTGTTTTTTTCCGTTCAGGAGTTGCCTTTCTTGGGTTATATTGTGTCTGCTTCAGGGTTTAAGATGGACGCCGCTAAGGTGCAAGCAGTGCTGCATTGGGAACGGCCTGATAACCTAAAAGCACTCCAGCGGTTCCTTGGATTTTCTAATTATTATAGAAAATTTATCAAAGATTTTTCTACCATTGCTAAACCGCTTACTGACATGACGAAAAAGGGTACCAATTTCTCCGCGTGGCCTGAGGCTGCTGTGCGCGCATTGGAATTTTTGAAGAACAGTTTTGCTTCGGCCCCCATTCTGGTGCAACCAGACGTATCAAAACCGTTTACCGTGGAAGTTGATGCGTCTGAGGTTGGAGTGGGGGCGGTGCTGTCACAAGGCTCATCCTTGGGCGAGTTGCGTCCATGCGCCTACTTTTCCAAGAAGCTGTCGCCCGCCGAACGTAACTACGATATCGGCAACAGGGAGTTGTTGGCTATCAAGTTGGCTTTTGAGGAATGGCGACACTTCTTGGAGGGGTCGGTCCACCAGGTTACAGTTATCACCGACCATAAAAATCTACTTTATTTAGAGTCAGCCAAGCGTCTGTCCCCCAGGCAGGCTCGCTGGGCATTGTTTTACACGCGTTTCATCTTTTTTGTTACGTACCGACCGTGGTCTAAGAACACTAAGGCAGATGCTTTATCTAGGTGTTTTCTGGGGGGAGAACCCCTCCAAAAGGGTGCAGTGGTCTCGGCTCTCACGACAGAGGTTGAGGCTGAGATTGCCGAGGCTCAGGAGGAAGTACCACCAGAGCTTCCCATTAACAAATCATTTGTACCGCTCCATCTTTGCCTAAAGGTGTTGGGTGAGCATCATGATATTGTTCTGGCTGGCCATCCAGGGGTTAGGGGTACCTTGGAGTTGGCGTCGCTGTTGTGAATTGACTTTTTGGGCTCCCTCTTGTGGTCACTAGTGGTATGACTCTGGGATTGTCTTTCTTCTGTTTGGAACTCACCTGGGTCGTTAGTCCAGGGGTGTCGCTATATTAACTTCCTGGATCCTTAGTCCAGTGCCTGGCATCGTTGTAATCAGATCCTTCTGTTGCTCCTGTCTGCTGGTCCTGGCTCTTGCAAAATTAAGCTAAGTCTTGCTTCTTTGTTTTTTGAGTTACTTGCTTTGCTTCTATTTTTGTCCAGCTTGTACTAAATGTAATTTCTGACTTTGCTGGAAGCTCTAGGGGGCTGGTGTTCTCCCCCCCCCCGGCCGTTAGTCGGTTCGGGGGTTCTTGAATATCCAGCGTGGATATTTTAATAGGGTTTTTGCTGACCATATAAGTCATCTTGCTATATTCTACTGTTAGCTAGTGGGCCTCTCTTTGCTAAATACCTAGCTCATGCTTATGTTTGTCTTTTCCTCTTACCTCACCGTTATTATTTGTTGGGGGCTTGTATCCAACTTTTGGGGTCTTTTCTCTGGAGGCAAGAAAGGTCTTTCTTTTCCCTTCTAGGGTTAGTTAGTTCTCCGGCTGGCGCGAGACGTCTAGAACCAACGTAGGCACGTTTCCCGGCTACTTCTATTTGTGGTGCTAGGATTAGATATATGGTCAGCCCAGTTACCACTGCCCTATGAGCTGGTTTTTTATGTTTGCAGACTTGGTATTTATTCCTGAGACCCTCTGCCATTGGGGTCATAACAGTATGCCAGGCCAACATTGAATGTTTAATGCATTGCAGAAGTGGGATATAAGAAAGGAAATTCTGAATTTTTTTTTTCTTTTTTTCCTCTCTTCCTCCCCTTTACCTCTGAGTGGCTTGAGCATGCTGCAGACATGAATATCCAGACCTTGATTACAAGTGTGGACCAGCTTGCTGCTCGTGTGCAAAGCATACAAGATTTTGTTACCAGTAGTCCTATGTCTGAACCTAAAATACCTATTCCTGAACTGTTTTCTGGAGACCGATTTAAGTTTAGGAATTTCAGGGATAATTGTAAATTGTTTCTATCTCTGAGACCCCGTTCATCTGGAGACTCAGCTCAGCAAGTTAAAATTGTTGTCTCTTTTTTGCGGGGCGACCCTCAGGATTGGGCCTTCTCGCTAGCGCCAGGAGATCCGGCATTGGCAAATATTGATGCGTTTTTTCTGGCGCTCGGATTGCTTTACGAGGAACCCAATCTTGAAATTCAGGCAGAAAAAGCCTTGCTGGCTATTTCTCAGGGTCAGGATGAAGCTGAAGTGTATTGCCAAAAATTTTGGAAATGGTCCGTGCTTACTCAGTGGAATGAGTGTGCTCTGGCCGCAAATTTCAGAAATGGCCTTTCTGAAGCCATTAAGAATGTCATGGTGGGTTTCTCCATTCCTACAAGTCTGAATGATTCCATGGCGCTGGCTATTCAAATTGACCGGCGTTTGCGGGAGCGCAAAGCCGCGAATCCTCTGGTGGTGTTGTCTGAACAAACACCTGATTTAATGCAATGTGGTAGAATTCAGACTAGAAATGAACGGAAAAATCATAGACGACAGAATGGGTTGTGTTTTTACTGTGGTGATTCTACACATGTTATATCAGCATGCTCTAAACGCCTAACTAGGGTTGTTAGTCCTGTCGCCATTGGTAATTTGCAACCTAAATTTATTTTGTCTGTAACTTTAATTTGCTCATTGTCCTCCTACCCTGTTATGGCGTTTGTGGATTCAGGTGCTGCCCTGAGTCTTATGGATCTGTCGTTTGCCAAGCGCTGTGGTTTTGTTCTTGAGCCTTTGGTAAATCTTATCCCTCTTAGAGGTATTGATGCTACGCCATTGGCGGAAAATAAACCGCAGTTTTGGACACAGGTAACCATGTGCATGACTCCTGAACATCGGGAGGTGATTCGTTTTCTTGTTCTGCATAAAATGCATGATTTGGTCGTTTTGGGTTTGCCATGGTTGCAGACTCATAATCCAGTCTTGGATTGGAAGGCAATGTCTGTGTCAAGTTGGGGCTGTCAGGGTATTCATGGTGATTCCCCGCCAGTGTCTATTGCTTCCTCTACTCCTTCAGAAGTTCCTGAGTATTTGTCTGATTATCAGGATGTGTTCAGCGAGTCCAGGTCCAGTGTTCTGCCTCCTCATAGGGACTGTGACTGTGCCATAGATTTGATCCCAGGTAGCAAATTTCCTAAGGGAAGACTATTTAATCTGTCTGTACCTGAGCATACCGCAATGCGTTCGTATATCAAGGAATCTCTGGAGAAGGGGCATATCCGTCCTTCCTCTTCCCCTCTTGGTGCGGGATTCTTTTTTGTGGCCAAGAAGGACGGATCTTTGAGACCTTGTATTGACTATCGGCTTTTGAATAAGATCACTGTTAAATTTCAGTACCCTTTGCCTCTGTTGTCAGACTTGTTTGCCCGAATTAAAGGTGCCAAGTGGTTCACCAAGATAGATCTTCGTGGTGCGTACAACCTTGTGCGCATTAAGCGAGGAGATGAATGGAAAACCGCGTTTAATATGCCCGAAGGTCATTTTGAGTACTTGGTGATGCCTTTTGGGCTCTCTAATGCTCCTTCAGTGTTTCAGTCCTTTATGCATGATATTTTCCGGAAGTATCTGGATAAGTTTATGATCGTTTATCTGGATGATATTCTGTTTTTTTCTGATGACTGGGACTCGCATGTAGAGCAGGTCAGGATGGTGTTTCAGGTTTTGCGTGAGAATGCTTTATTTGTTAAGGGCTCAAAGTGTCTCTTTGGAGTACAGAAGGTTCCCTTTTTGGGGTTTATTTTTTCCCCTTCTGCGGTGGAGATGGACCCAGTCAAGGTCCGTGCTATTCATGATTGGACTCAGCCCACGTCAGTTAAGAGTCTTCAGAAGTTCTTGGGTTTTGCTAACTTCTACCGTCGTTTTATTGCTAATTTTTCTAGTATTGCTAAACCTTTGACGGATATGACCAAGAAAGGTTCTGATGTTGCTAACTGGGCTCCTGCAGCCATGGAGGCTTTCCAGGAGTTGAAGCGCCGGTTTACTTCGGCGCCTGTTTTGTGCCAGCCTGATGTCTCACTTCCCTTTCAGGTTGAAGTGGATGCTTCTGAGATTGGGGCAGGGGCCGTTTTGTCGCAGAGAGGCCCTGGTTGGTCTGTGATGAGACCTTGTGCCTTTTTCTCGAGGAAGTTTTCGCCTGCTGAGCGGAATTATGATGTTGGCAATCGGGAGTTGTTGGCCATGAAGTGGGCATTTGAGGAGTGGCGTCATTGGCTCGAGGGTGCTAAGCATCGTGTGGTGGTCTTGACTGATCACAAAAATTTGATGTATCTCGAGTCTGCTAAACGCCTGAATCCTAGACAGGCCCGCTGGTCATTGTTTTTCTCCCGTTTTGACTTCGTGGTCTCGTATTTACCAGGTTCAAAGAATGTGAAGGCTGATGCTCTTTCAAGGAGCTTTGTGCCTGACTCTCCGGGAGTCGCAGAACCAGTTGGTATTCTTAAAGAGGGAGTTATCTTGTCAGCCATTTCTCCAGATTTGCGACGTGTGTTGCAGAGATTTCAGGCTGGTAGACCTGACTCTTGTCCACCTGACAGACTGTTTGTTCCTGATAATTGGACCAGCAGAGTCATTTCCGAGGTTCATTCCTCAGTGTTGGCAGGGCATCCGGGAATTTTTGGCACCAGAGATCTGGTGGCTAGGTCCTTTTGGTGGCCTTCCTTGTCACGGGATGTGCGGTCGTTTGTGCAGTCCTGTGGGACTTGTGCTCGAGCTAAGCCTTGCTGTTCGCGTGCCAGCGGGTTGCTCTTGCCCTTGCCTGTCCCGAAGAGGCCTTGAACACACATTTCCATGGATTTCATTTCAGATCTCCCGGTGTCTCAGGGCATGTCTGTCATCTGGGTGGTATGTGATCGCTTTTCTAAGATGGTCCATTTGGTACCTTTGCCTAAGCTGCCTTCCTCTTCCGATCTGGTTCCTGTGTTCTTTCAGAATGTGGTTCGTTTACACGGCATTCCTGAGAATATTGTGTCTGACAGAGGATCCCAGTTTGTTTCCAGGTTCTGGCGATCCTTTTGTGCTAGGATGGGCATTGAGTTGTCGTTTTCGTCTGCCTTTCATCCTCAGACTAATGGACAAACGGAGCGAACTAATCAGACTCTGGAGGCTTATTTGAGGTGTTTTGTTTCTGCGGATCAGGATGATTGGGTGACCTTCTTGCCGTTGGCTGAGTTTGCCCTTAATAATCGGGCTAGTTCCGCTACATTGGTTTCGCCATTTTTCTGTAACTCTGGTTTCCATCCTCGTTTTTCCTCGGGACATGTGGAGCCTTCTGACTGTCCTGGGGTAGATTCTGTGGTGGATAGGTTGCAGCAGATCTGGAATCATGTGGTGAACAACTTAAAGTTGTCACAAGAGAAGGCTCAGCGTTTTGCCAACCGCCGCCGCGGTGTGGGTCCCCGACTTCGTGTTGGGGATTTGGTATGGTTGTCTTCTCGATTTGTTCCTATGAAGGTTTCCTCTCCTAAATTTAAGCCTCGCTTTATCGGTCCTTACAAGATATTGGAAATCCTTAATCCTGTGTCCTTCCGCTTGGATCTTCCGGTGTCGTTTGCCATTCACAACGTGTTCCATAGGTCTTTGTTGCGGCGGTACGTTGTACCTGTGGTTCCTTCTGTTGAGCCTCCTGCTCCGGTGTTGGTTGAGGGCGAGTTGGAATACGTGGTGGAGAAGATCTTGAATTCTCGTCTCTCCAGGCGGAGGCTTCAGTATCTGGTCAAGTGGAAGGGCTATGGTCAGGAGGATAATTCCTGGGTGGTTGCCTCTGATGTGCATGCGGCCGATTTAGTTCGTGCCTTTCACGCTGCTCATCCTGATCGCCCTGGTGGTCTTGGTGAGGGTTCGGTGACCCCTCCTTAAGGGGGGGGTACTGTTGTGAATTGACTTTTTGGGCTCCCTCTTGTGGTCACTAGTGGTATGACTCTGGGATTGTCTTTTTTCTGTTTGGAACTCACCTGGGTCGTTAGTCCAGGGGTGTCGCTATATTAACTTCCTGGATCCTTAGTCCAGTGCCTGGCATCGTTGTAATCAGATCCTTCTGTTGCTCCTGTCTGCTGGTCCTGGCTCTTGCAAAATTAAGCTAAGTCTTGCTTCTTTGTTTTTTGAGTTACTTGCTTTGCTTCTATTTTTGTCCAGCTTGTACTAAATGTAATTTCTGACTTTGCTGGAAGCTCTAGGGGGCTGGTGTTCTCCCCCCGGCCGTTAGTCGGTTCGGGGGTTCTTGAATATCCAGCATGGATATTTTAATAGGGTTTTTGCTGACCATATAAGTCATCTTGCTATATTCTGCTGTTAGCTAGTGGGCCTCTCTTTGCTAAATACCTAGCTCATGCTTATGTTTGTCTTTTCCTCTTACCTCACCGTTATTATTTGTTGGGGGCTTGTATCCAACTTTTGGGGTCTTTTCTCTGGAGTCAAGAAAGGTCTTTCTTTTCCCTTCTAGGGTTAGTTAGTTCTCCGGCTGGCGCGAGCCTTTTAGAACCAACGTAGGCACGTTCCCCGGCTACTTCTATTTGTGGTGCTAGGATTAGATATATGGTCAGCCCAGTTACCACTGCCCTATGAGCTGGTTTTTTATGTTTGCAGACTTGGTATTTATTCCTGAGACCCTCTGCCATTGGGGTCATAACACGTCGCGTCGGTTTTGGTGGCCCAAAATCCGACAGGACGTGGTCTCGTACGTATCAGCATGTACCACGTGCGCTAGGGCTAAGACGCCCCGCTCCCGTCCTGCTGGCTCATTACATCCTCTAGGGGTTCCCAGTAGGCCATGGACGGAGATCTCCATGGATTTTATTACAGACCTGCCCTCCTCAGCTGGGAGCACGGTCATCTTGGTGGTTGTTGATCGGTTCTCAAAGAAGTTGCACTTTGTGTCCTTGCCTTCGTTGCCTAACGCGAAGCCTCTGGCTCAGGTTTTTGTGCAGGAGGTGGTCAGACTTCACGGGGTCCCGTCTGACATAGTGTCGGATAGGGGTACTCAGTTTGTGGCAAAGTTTTGGAAAGCATTTTGCTCACGGCTGGGGATCAAGTTGTCGCATTCTTCGGCGTTTCATCCTCAGTCAAATGGTCAGACCGAGCGTATGAACCAGAATTTGGTGCAGTACTTATGCTGCTTTGTTTCTGACAACCAGGAGGAGTGGTCTACGTTCCTTCCTTTGGCTGAGTTTGCTATTAATAATCACCGCCAGGAATCGTCTGGGGAGTCCCCGTTCTTTTGTGTTTACGGGTACCATCCTCAATTTTGTACTCTGCGTCAGGGTGGCTCTGCTGGCGTTCCGGAGGAGGACCAGCTAGGAGCACAACTGTCAGCCGTTTGGAGGAGTGTGAAACAGCGCTTGCTGAGCGTGGGTGCAAGGTACAAACGAGTGGCTGACAGTAGACGTGTTCCAGGTCCGGACCTGAGTGTGGGTGATTGGGTGTGGTTGTCTACAAAAAACATAAAACTCAAAGTACCATCCCTGAAATTGGGTCCAAGGTTTATTGGTCCATTTAGGGTCATCGCCATCATTAACCCGGTAGCCTACCGATTGGAGCTTCCTACGGTATATAAAATACACAACGTGTTTCACAGATCTCTTTTAAAGAAGGTGGTGGATTCCGTGGACGCGGCGCTGATGTCACCTCCAGTCTTGGTGGATGGGAATTTGGAGTTTGAAGTCTCCAAGGGGGTTGACTCTCGTATTGTGCGCCGCACATTATAGTACCTGGTACACTGGCGTGGTTATGGGCCGGAGGAGAGGTCTTGGGTACCAGCCTCGGACATACATGCGGACCGGCTGGTCAGTATGTTTCACCGCCGCCATCCGGACAAGCCGGGTCCTATAAGTCATGAGGGCCCTGGGGTCCCTCGTAGAAGGCGGGGTACTGTCATGTCGGATGCTATTATAGCGATTATAGCTTGTGTCTTGTGCCTGGTGATCTCGGTCTGGAGTGGTGGTCTAGGAGAAGTAATATCGTATCTGGTTGTGTATTATCCTTTGTCATATTTCTCCTTCTTATATTTGTATTTGTTTTGCCCTGTGCACATTATAGTGTTTTCCTGTGTGTCTGCGGCGTGGTGCGTTTTTAGTTTTCCCTGTCTGTGCTTTCTGTAGGGGTTGGTGTGTGGTCTTATCACTGGGAGGTGGGTGGAGGTTTCAGCATAGGACTGAAACAGGAGTCAGGGTCAGGCCTGGCGGCCCAGACAAGCACACCATCAGTGTAAATTCTGGGAGAGGGACAGACAGGGTTTTCCCTAGTCTGAGGGATATCGCAGGGGCCCGGGTAGTCAGCTGTAGTCTACCCAGCACCCGCGTGACACTCTCTTGAAGAAATTGTGTTTGTTCAGCTAAGTAAAAAAGGCACCTCAGATGTGATCTCAATAAAATGTCTATATATATATTATATATATTTATATATGGTCAATAAAAAGAATTGGTGCATGATTTATTTCTACAAAGGAGCAGAGAATATTCGTTTGAGGAAAGATGATTACAGCATCTAAATATACAAAAGGATTCTTTACAGTTAGGCTGGCTTCACACATTCAACTTTCATGGCCGTGTACACACTACACAGGGCTCTACTGACCCAAATTCAAAAACATATGATGCTGTTGATTTTGGGCAGGAGACCTGCAGCCAGTCCACACGTCCTGGTTTAATAGGAAGTAGTGATATTCCTGAAGAGCCCTTGTAGGATGTGCCATTAATGAGGAGAGACTGCCATCTGCTGGCCAGGCCAGGCGAAATCAAATTGTGCTGGAAGATTTGTAGAGGGAGCAAACTTCGTGTGCTGGACCTGATCAGGTGACACACAGGAAGGACTTCTTTAAAATAAAAGCCTGCATGCCAAACCACTGGCAAATTTGGCACCAGGGAAGAGAACGGAGCAGACGTGCTCCAGAGATGCCGCTGAGACAAGCGTGACAGGCCTCAGCAGGAAGTCTACACTACCAAAGTGCCCGTCACAGCCTGGCAAGGTCCGGATTCCCCTCAAGGGAAGTTTTGCCTATGCTGGTCAGGACCAGGATCCGTGCCCTGCACTTGTCAAACCTCCAAGGTCCAACGTCGCCTGTCAAGAGCTGAGGCCTAGTCCTCTCCACCCCGAGCCTAAAAGACTTCTGCTGATGGACAATCGAGAAGATCCACAAGGATATTACGACAGGAGAGGCATGCCTGCGATTGCTGAGGAACAACACCAGTGAGCAGGGCTGTAACTTCCAGCTATAATTTACAGTACTGGGGTAAGCTGGGATTAGGACAACAGGTTGGGGGGGAACCCGGTTGTTGCATGGGAGGCCCAACGCGCATTAATAAACTATGTCAAAGAGAAACTTGAGACCTAGCTGGAAAACCTGGTGACCTCCGCTAGGGCCAGAGCTGCAGAGAGAACTTAGGTAGTGATGACTGTTCGCACCACCTTTGTGAAAAGAACATTAACATTATATAGTGAAAGACTTTCTTTGCTATTCCAAACTTATTGTTAATTTTAATGCTGATTTGCATAGTTACTAGCACTAATTGTTTAAAGTTACTTTAAATCACTGTAAAGTTACAGCTCTATATAAATAGAGCTATAACCATCCCTGACTGTTCCCTCCTCGTGTTCTCTGCACTTTGCATCCAGACACCTGCATTACCCTGGTCCGTACCCAAACTATGAATGACGAATGCAGGAAGCCAGCCTCTGAGTACTCAGACTGTGGAATGCCCTACCCCTGAGCTAGTAACTGCAGACATAATATCAGCATTAAAAAAATATTAGTTTAGTTTCTAATAACAAATAGTATTGTAGATTATAAACAATCTTGTAATAGTGTATAATTGATCCATAAAGATTGAACTTCAGGGACCGGTGTCTTTCTTTAAACTTCTTTTACTATGTAAAAAAATACTGACACAGAATACTAACTAAAATACTGATGTGTGAAAGTGACTTTATGTATACGTCTAATCAGTAGTTTCTGGATGACATAAAAGATATTACTATTCCCGTACCACACCAGAACTATGTATAAAAACATAGATGATAACTATGTATAACAACAAAAATATATGAGTGTGTCTTATTATTATGAGCATCTGAATAGCTTAGTATCATGTATAATTTTTACTAAAATAGCTGGAGAACTATTAATACTTATCATACTTTTCTGGGAAAATCAAAGTACCACTGTAATTTATATTTTACATTAAGCTACTTGCCTTATTTTGCCCAGCCCTTTATAAGAGTTCACACAGAAATATGCTTCCAGTGAAGCCCATTAGTGTTCCCACATAATATCTCTTTCATGGCCCCCCAGACATTATATCCACCCCACAGTCCCCCAACAAAGTATGTCCCCACAGTGTTTCCCACACACAGTAGAATGATCCCATACTGGCCCATATATACAATATGATGACCCCCACAGTCTCCCCCACACAATATGCAGTCATAACAGTGGCATCTCACTTGCCTGTGTGTCCTGTCACATATGTGCTCCTTTGCTACTGGCCTGGTCTCTCTCATCCTGTCATGTGACCTGAGAATGCTACTTGACTTTAAGGTACTTGCATGTCCTCCAGTCTCTACTGAGAATACTGAGAATAGTGGAGCAGGAAACTAACAGTTCTCTGCTATTAAACAGTTGGGCAGCTCCCTAAATTCAAAACTACCGTTAGATCCGGGACATATTACACTACTATGCAGTAGCATAAAATTTGGTGGCTACGATATTTTACAATGGCACTGACATATACTACAGCAAAAGCAATGGAAGTTCCCACTGGCAGCAAACACAGCCCAGCAAGTTTGGGGTCAGGGTGGTTATCACAGCACAAATTGTAGTATTTCACTCTCTCAGTCTGTAACAAGGTGGCATGGGGTGGTAGCCATGGCCAAGTCCATTTAAAGTAGCAGTCCACGAACACCCCAGCCCCTTGCACATAGAACAGATACAGTCTGGCAATTACCTTTCCGTCACAGTCACTGTGGTCACTGGTGAGGAGGGTCCAGGGAAACACTCAGTTTTAATCCAATAGGGAAAACGTTTTAATGAAGATGCAATGAACAAGATATAACTTTCTGCACTTTCCCTAGCAGAGTCCATCGCAGCATCAGCAGCAACAATAGCAGCAGTTCAAAAGTCGGTATCTTGACGCTTATAGTCCTCGGCGGGGCACTCAAGCAGTCCTGGTGTTCACTTCCACTGCCTGGATGTCCAGGGCAACACACTCTCCCCTCCAGGGGAGTCTTCAGCTCCAGAGGCTGCTGAGCACCTGCCCTGGGCAAGCCTGCCTGGGCACTGACTGTGACTGAGGAGCAGGAACTTCCTGCTCCTTTTGGGGCTGTTAGCCCAACTTCCTGGGTTAACCTCTTCTGTCCCTGCCTCCAACATGTACATAGCAGGTACAACACATTTCACATGTGTTTCACAGTATATACATTATAAGACAAAACACATCAACATGTACATACAGGCAAACCTCAACACAGTAAAAGAGAGAGAGAGGGGAGGCAACAATGCAGCGCTTCCTTTAGGGCTTTTTTTGTCCATTTCCTGAGCAGCATATGCCTTATATTAACTCATTGGGATTCTTCCCTTCATACTACCAGATATTTTATACTACTCATGAATTCTGTTCTTATTTGAGACTAACATCCAATTGCGGACGCATAATGTTTTCCCGTACCTCCATACCTCTAGTCTGAGGAAGGTCTGAGTCATAGACCGAAATGTCACAAGATACTGGGACTTTCTATATTTAATAAATCAAGTTGCACACAATTTTTTTGAGTGCCGGATCTTTGTATATTTATGATTCAAGAAGAGGTATCCTTCTCTGTGCACCACCTACCACGGAGTGACGTGTATCCCATCCTTTTCTGTAAAAAATGTAACACAGCCCTTTTAAAACTCATATAGTCTTTGTTATTGCCAGCAGACCGAGCATGGTCTTGGCTAAATTAATACACTCCAGCTCATACAGTCCATAAAAACATCAGAGCGTTTCACAGTCCATGAAACGTGCTTAGTCGCTTAAGGTGGGCCCGTCTGGCCTGGGGAGTCCTTTAAACATATGGGCCCGATGGCCACTTAACACAGCACTGACCCGGCTCGCTCCGCGGGTCCTGATCAGCGTCTCCCCCTCCCTCCTTTTAGTGGACCACGGGTTTTTAATAGTGGTGAGCTGCATATAACATGGGGCCAGTCCAGGGGTAGAAATGGGGCAGAGTCCAGGAGTAACACAGTCCAGTTCTTAGGCAGCCACAGACAAAGCCCACCATAGCCAACCCCTGTGGGGTTTCAGCCCTGTGAGCCAGCAAGCAAACTAGGAGTAGGAAGAAAACGAAACTCAGTCCTTCATCTGTGACCAAGGTGGCCACTCCTGATTCCTCAGTCCTTTGGCGTCATGCAAGGCTCACTGCCCCATCAGGGAAGTGGTACAGTTCTCTTTTGTTTCTTAGGTGCAACTAGCCCAACTCACATTATTTTTTTTTAAAGTGGCCACTTCAGTCTATGCACGGCCGCTGGTTAGTGTAATGGGCCGCATGCGGACCCTGCACTACAATGTATGAGTTGGATGAGGATCTGCTGGAGGAGTCTCCACTATTCCTCCTGCTCTGCATCCCCTCCAGCGGCCGCCCCACAGCTCCCAGAGCTTCTGGCTCTACTGCTGAATTTGCGGTTGCCTCACTGCGTTTAGGCACCGCTCTCGTCTGCATATCTTTAGAAACTGCAGCCGTGGCAACCGGCCGTTCATCTAGCTGAGACTCCTGCTGTGGGCTTGCCTCACGATTGGAGGCCATCCGTATGGCCGCCGCATATGGCCCTCGGGGCCCTTGTTCTTTAACAAAGGCAACACGGTCCCCCACCCGAAGAGGGCCGCAAAATGTAAAGGACCCCGCATTCACGTATATCTTGGCTCCAGTGCCGGCCTCCTGGATGAAACCGTATCCTCTTGCTATGTCCTGGTGTCAGACCACACTGCCGGTCATCTGGCCAGTTGCAGCTCCCCCATCAGGGCGCTGTAATTCTATGACAACGCGGTGCTCTCACCGCTTCTTCTCTCGCATGACCTCCCAAACCCAAAGGGCCTTCCCTGAAGAGAGCAATAGCAGCAGTTCAAAAGCTGGTATCTGGATGCTTATAGTCCTCGGCGGGGCACTCACGCAGTCCTGGTACCCACTTCCACTGCTCGGCGGTCCAGGGCAACACACTCTCCCCTCCATGGGTGTCTTCGGCTCCAGAGGCTGCTGAGCACCTGCCCTGGGCAAGCCTGCCCAGGCACTGACTGAGGAGCAGGAACTTCCTGCTCCTTTTGGGGCTGTTAGCCCAACCTCCTGGGTTAACCCCTTCAGTCCCTGCCTCTAACATGCACATAGCAGGTACAACACATTTCACAGTACATACTGTACATTATAAGACAATACACATGAACAGGTTACATACAGGGAAACCACAACACAGTAAAAGAGAGAGAGAGAGAGAGAGGGGAGACAACAAGGTCCTCCACCACCTCCTTACAAGTCCACAACAACTCACTATCAAGAACAGTACAGTGTGTACTCACAGATACAGGGCAAACAGGCTCTCAGCCAGTCTTCTGATGCAGGCCACAGTCTTTATCACTGTCTACTGTCATAGGCTACAGCGTCAAGCACCACTCATTCAATTGTGCCCTTTGGAATCCACAGTCTGTATGTAACAAGCTTCCTTTCCTGCACAACTACTTTGTGAACAACTCTCTGAATCTGTTGGCCCTCACTGAAACCTGGATCCAGGACTCTGACACTGTCTCCCTCGCTGCCATTTCTCATGGTGGCTTACAATTCTCCCATTCCCTGAGACCCACAAACAGACCTGGTGGTGGAGTCAGCATACTCCTGTCCCCACAATGCATGTTCCAGATTATACCCCCAGTTCCATCACTCTTATTCCCTTCTTTTGAGGTCCACACCATCAGGCTCTTTCGTCCCCTCTCCCTCAGAGTAGCGGTCATATACCGACCCCCAGGCTCACCCAACCACTTCCTGGACCACTTCTCAGCCTGGCTGCCGCACTTCATGTCCTCAGAACTTCCAACCCTTATCCTGGGAGACTTCAACATCCCCATTAACAGCCCCACTTCCACATCGGCATCCCAGCTTCTATCACTAACCACTTCTCTAGGCCTCTCACAGCTCTCAACCTCTGAAACACACAAAGACTGTAATACCCTGGACCTGGTCTTTGTCCAGCTGTGTTCAATCTACTACCTAGATAACTCACCGCTTCCCCTCTCTAACCACAAGATTCTATCCTTCACACTCAAAATTCCTCCCCCGCTCCAGCACTCTCCTACCTACAACACATTCAGAAATCTACATGCCATTAATCCTCATACGCTTTCAGACTCCCTACACTCATAATTGTCCCCAATCTCTTCTTTTTCATGTCCTGATCTGGCTGTACATCTCTACAACGACACTCTTAGAAGCACCCTTGAACAAGTAGCTCCCCTCACCCTCAGAACCTCCAAACACAGAGTGAAACAGCCCTGGCTCACATCGCAAACCCGATTTCTCCAGCGATGCTCTAGGAGTGCTGAACGCTTATGGAGGAAAACACGCACACCAGAAGACTTCACACACTTCAAATTTATGTTAAGAACGTATAACTCTGCCCTTCACCTCGCCAAACAGACCTACTACACCACCCTGATCTCCTCACTATCCAGCAACCCCAAGAAACTTTTTAATACCTTTCACTCCCTCCTCAGGCCAAAAGTACAAGATCCTATCACAGACATTTGTGCTGATGACCTGGCCTCCCACTTTATCGAGAAAATAGACAATATCCGTCAGGAAATCCGCTCCCAGACACCAAGTGCAATGACTCCCATCCCTCCCTGCATCTCCCCTGGCTCACTCTCCACATTCAATCCCATCACAGAAGAAGTCTCCAAGCTCCTCTCCTCTTCTCGTCCGACTACATGCACTACCGACCCCATTCCCTCACAACTCCTCCAGTCTTTCTCTCCAGTTGTCACAACTCACCTAACCACAATCTTTAATCTCTCCCTCTCCTCTGGCATTTTCCCCTCCTCCTTCAAACACACTATCATTACTCCATTACTAAAAAAAACTACCCTTGACCCATCCTGCACAAACAACTACAGACCGGTCTCCAATCTCCCCTTCATCTCTAAACTCTTGGAGCGCCTGATCTACTCCCGCCTTACCCGTTACCTCTCCATTCACTCCCTCTTAGACCCTTCACAGTCCGGTTTCCACCCCTACATTCGACAGAAACTGCACTCATCAAGGTGACCAATGACCTTCTGACAGCAAAATGTAACGGTGACCACTCTCTGCTCATTCTTCTCGACCTTTCTGCAGCTCTTGACACTGTTGACCACCCTCTCCTACTCTCTAGGCTCCAGTCACTAGGCATTAAGGACACTGCTCTCTCCTGGTTCTCTTCCTATCTTTCTGACCGCTCCTTCAGTGTTCTGTTCTCTGGTTCCACTTCATCTCCTCTTCCTCTCACTGTCGGGGTACCCCAGGGCTCAGTCCTTGGCCCCCTTCTCTTCTCCCTCTACACGGCCCCAATTGGACAGACCATCAGCAGATTTGGCTTTCAGTACCATCTTTATGCTGATGACACACAACTATACACGTCATCCCCTGACCTTACCCGCGCTGTACTACAGAACGCCACTGACTGTCTGTCCGCAGTCTCCAACATCATGTCCACTCTCTATCTGAAACTCAACCTCTCCAAAACTGAACTTCTTCTGCTCCCGCCATCTACTAACCTCCCTAAATCTGACATTTCCCTCTCCGTGGGTGGCACCATAATAACACCCCGGCAGCAGGCGCGCTGTCTGGGTGTTTTGTTTGACTCCGATCTCTCCTTCACATCCCATATACAATCTCTTGCCCGCTCGTGCCGCTTACACCTAAAGATGAATGACCTCAGGGAGATCAAAACATCCAACACCGCGGAGACACCATCACGTGTTTCTCAACGCAGTGATCCAGAACACTGCCCCCATCCTTTATGGGAAATATGCAAATGCATGTAGAAAAGCCGCGGAGACACCATCACGTGTTTCTCAACGCAAGCACTGCTCCTAATAGCCAGTTTCCTACTCCATGTTTTGGCATAGGTGGTTTTCCTTTATTGGATGCTGCCCTTCCCGTGGTTGTTCCTTCCCGGTGAAAGACCTGGCTATTCATTGCTTGCGTTGAGAAACACGTGATGGTGTCTCCGTGGCTTTTCTACATGCATTTGCATATTTCCCATAAGGGATGGGGGCAGTGTTCTGGATCACTGCGTTGAGAAACACGTGATGGTGTCTCCATGGTGTTGGATGTTTTGATCTCCCTGAGGTCATTCATCCTTATGTTCATAGCCTTTTCACTAGGCACTGCTCCTAATAGCCAGTTTCCTACTCCACACTGATAAGGGGCAAATACCCCGAAACAGCTGTCTGTGGATGGATACCATGTTTTGGCATAGGTGGTTTTCCTTTATTGGATGCTGCCCTTCCCGTGGTTGTTCCTTCCCGGTGAAAGACCTGGCTATTCATTGCTTGCGTTGAGAAACACGTGATGGTGTCTCTGTGGCTTTTCTACATGCATTTGCATATTTCCCATAAGGGATGGGGGCAGTGTTCTGGATCACTGCGTTGAGAAACACGTGATGGTGTCTCCGCGGTGTTGGATGTTTTGATCTCCCTGAGGTCATTCATCCTTATGTTCATAGCCTTTTCACTAGGCACTGCTTCTAATAGCCAGTTTCCTACTCCACACTGATAAGGGGCAAATACCCCGAAACAGCTGTCTGTGGATGGATACCATGTTTTGGCATAGGTGGTTTTCCTTTATTGGATGCTGCCCTTCCCGTGGTTGTTCCTTCCCGGTGAAAGACCTGGCTATTCATTGCTTGCGTTGAGAAACACGTGATGGTGTCTCCGTGGCTTTTCTACATGCTTACACCTAAAGAACATCTCTAGAATCCGCCCTTTTCTTACCTTAGAGACAACAAAAACCCTCACTGTCGCCCTGATCCTCTCCCGCCTGGACTACTGCAATGCTCTATTAATTGGCCTCCCCCTTACTCTACTTTCCCCTCTCCAGTCCATCCTTAATGCAGCAGCCAGGGTTGTCCATCTGGCTAATCGTTACTCAGATGCATCCGCTCTTCGCCAGTCATTACACTGGCTGCCCATTCATTACAGGATACAATTCGAAGTTCTTGTTCTCACCCACAAAGCTCTCCACAGTGCAGCACCCCCATACATCTCCTCCCTCATTTCGGTCTATCGGCCTAACCGACCGCTGCGCTCTGCAAATGACTTTCGACTAACCTCGGCATTAATCCGTACCTCCCACTCCCGACTCCAAGACTTCTCCCGTGCTGCACCAATCCTCTGGAATGCTCTACCACAAGATATTAGGACCATCCACAACTTGCATAGTTTTAGGCGCTCCCTCAAAACACATTTGTTCAGAGCTGCCTACCACATTAACTAATCAAGGTCATTTTATGTTTGTGTGTGTGTGTAGCCTTTTCACTATCTCCATCTATCCCCCACCCCCTGAAGATGGCTGGACCATCATTGTAAATACATAATTGTAAATACACACCTGTACTTTGTATCTCCCCCACCTCATTGTAGATTGTAAGCTCTCACGGGCAGGGTCGTCTTATTTTGCTTTATTATTGTATTGCTAACATTGTTACCTATGATTGTTGTTTGAAACTGTTAAACTGTAAAGCGCTGCAGAATATGTTGGCGCTATATAAATAAAGATTATTATTATTATTATTATTATGACAGGTGTCAACTCTACACACTACCATAGGTTGCAATGCCACGTCACATATCACAGTCTGCAGGCTACACTATCTCACCACAGGTAGCCTAAGGGCTCACAGGCTGACACAGTCAATAGCTATATTGATATTCTATCTGAGTTCATGCATACGATCAATAACTTAAGTTAAAATGTTTCTCCACAGTTCTAAAGTTCTGGTAGTCTCCAGAGTCTGGTCTGTAACTAATGTCCAGAGCCACACACACACTCAATATCTATTTTTCTCCCAGCAGGCTCTATTATTCCATCACTCCTCAGTACGTCTTCTGACCTCTCATTCTGCTGACAGGCACAACCTTTGACTAGCTGCCCTGAATCACACACCCAGGGGCTATGCATCTCTAATGACTAGTCTAAGGCAGTTGCCCTTCTCCCCATGCTGACTCCATTGACTAACAGGTCTTGGGCTTGACAGTTAAACGGATGGAGGTATTAAGAAGCCATAGGGGACTTTGCCTTGGACTAGTTATCTGAGATGCTTAGTCGATTGATTTTCAAAGTATGTTTCTCTGAAATGTGGAATTTGTATCTCTGATTTCAGAATCCTCTGTCAGCAACTAATCTCCAGGGAGAGTAAAGGATCAGACATTGAAATTTAACAAGATAGATGTTTCCCATGTCAGTAGGCCCCCATACAATATAGACTAATGGCCCTTAGGGTACTGTCACACAGTACCATTTTGATCGCTACGACGGCACGATCCGTGACGTCGCAGCGATCGTATGATTATCGCTCCAGCGTCGTAGACTGCGGTCACACGTTGCAATCACGGCGCTGGAGCGATGCCGAAGTCCCCGGTAACCAGGGTAAACATCGGGTAACTAAGCGCAGGGCCGCGCTTAGTAACCCGATGTTTACCGTGGTTACCAGCGTAAACGTAAAAAAAAACAAACAGTACATACTTACATTCCGGTGTCTGTCCCCGGCGTTCTGCTTCTCTCCACTGTGTAAGCGCCATAGCCGGAAAGCACAGCGGTGACGTCACCGCTGTGCTCGCTTTCTGGCTGGCAGACGCTCACACAGTGGAGAGAAGCTGAGACGCTGGAGGACAGACACCGGAATGTAAGTATGTACTGTTTGTTTTTTTACGTTTACACTGGTAACCACGGTAAACATCGGGTTACTAAGCGCGGCCCTGCGCTTAGTTACCCGATGTTTACCCTGGTTACAAGCGAACACATCGCTGGATCGCTGTCACACACAACGATCCAGCGATGTCAGCGGGTGATCAAGCGACGAAAGAAAGTTCCACACGATCTGCTACGACGTACGATTCTCAGCAGGATCCCTGATCGCTGCTGCGTGTCAGACACTGCGATATCGTAACGATATCGCTAGAACGTCACGAATCGTACCGTCGTAGCGATCAAAATGGTACTGTGTGACAGTACCCTTAGACCTGCTGATATTTGCAGGATTGTCCGAATTTAGTCTTATGTGTATGAGAGCCTTTAGGTAACCAAGAACATCAAATTTGTATGCTGTTTTAACAAAATGTTGACCTTTTTATTTTACCCAGCCCACATCCTCCAAGTGGCTTTTATCGGATATTATTGTCAGAAACCTTTAAGGGATTCGTGGCTGCTCTGGGTCTGAAGGAATTTAAATGCATTTTTTTCCTTTGGTCAAGCAAGAGTTAATGTCAGTTGTCATGCTGCTGCAGTGCAGTATAGCGCAACCTCCAGAGGGAGCTTGAGAGGGAAGTGAGACTGTGTACACAGAGAAGCAGCACAAAGCAGCAGCACAGGCGCCACCAAGTGGCGAGAGAGTGGTCAGACAAGCCGAGTCAAAAAAGAATAAGAGGCAGAAGTACCAAAGGGATCAGCAGTACCCGTGGTCAGGAACAAGCCAGGTGGTTCAGCAACGGTCAGAAACGGATAAGTCAAAGTCAGAAGGCAGAAGCGAGTCTGAATACAAGCCAAGTCAGAAACCAGAGAATCAAACCGACAAGCAGGGAAACGCTGGGAAAAGTGCAGACAGAGGGAGTCAACAGACACGGGGCAAGTCAGGGATCACAGCAGCACAAATCAAGAGCTACCAGAGTCAGGTTCACACGCCAAAGGCAGAACTATAGCTGACACCGCCAGCAGGATGCATGGGAGCTAACTAGCAAACCTGAACCCAGAATGAGGCAGAGCAAAGTTAACCCTTGACATGTTCCGCCCGGAAAAAGGGCAGACAGGATTAAACCTTGGAACGGATCATGACATCAGACTTTTGCTATAGTAGATCAAGGGGATCGCAGTCCAAAATAGAAACGTCCTCAGATAAATAATGTAATGTAATAGAATAATCTGAGGACCACAGGAGATCAATGCCGAAAAATTATTTTATTGTTATATACTATAACCAGTCATACACTGCACCAACGTTTCGGCCATAAGGCCTTTGTCAAGGTAATTATCTGTATGACGGTACAATGATTTATACTGATAATAAAGCCGTGTGGGGGACCGGAATAAGAACTCACTACCACAGCGGCTTATTTCGGTCCCCACACAGCTTTATTATCAGTATAAATCATTGTACCGTCATACAGATAATTACCTTGACAAAGGCCTTATGGCTGAAACGTTGGTGCAGTGTATGACTGGTCATAGTATATAACAATAAAATAATTTTTCGGCATTGACCTCCAGTGGTCTTCAGATTACTCTATTACATCAGTCTTTTGCTGGCAGCTTCTTTTAGGGTGGTCAGCTGATGTTGGTTGGTAACCATTCCCACCTCCTTTTAAATAGTCACATGACCCATCAGCTGATTTTTTACTTATAGAGTTTACTTTACAGCTAGGCGTGTGGAGCTCTCCTCTGACTGTGGTATTGCCGCCATTGTAGTCCTGTTTACCTATATGTTGTGCTGTCCGCTGGACATATCCGTGTGCAGTTGTGACTAGTGTTGAGCATTCCGATACTGCAAATATCGGGTATCGGCCGATATTCGCTGTATCGGAATTCCGATACCGAGTTCCGATATTTTTGGGATATCGGAAATCGGAATTGGGATCCATATTCATGTAAAAAATAAAGAATAAAAAATATGGATATACTCACCCACCGACGGCCCCTGGCTCTCAGCGGTGCAACCGGCAGCCTCCGTTCCTAAGAATGCAGTGAGTGTAGGACCTGCGATGACGTCGCTGTCTTGTGATTGGTCGCGTGACCGCTCATGTGACCGCTCACGTGACCGTGACATCATCGAAGGTCCTTCACGGAGGCAGACGCTTGCACCGGTGAGAGCCAGGGTCCGTCAGAGGGGTGAGTATATCCATATTTTTTATTTTTATTCTTTATTTTTTACATGACCCTGGGAACCATCCAGGATCGCTCCCTATTACGTTCCGATATTTGTGTCCCATTGACTTGTATTGGTATCGGGTATCGGCGATATCCGATATTTTTTGGATATCGGCCGATCCAATCCGATAACAATACTTTCAAATATCGGAAGGTATGGCTCAACACTAGTTGTGACATTATAACTGACCTGAACCATTTTCCTGAGTCCCTATGGCCCAAAGCTGAAGCTTTTGCACCCCTGATTTGGACCCTCATGGATGAGGTTACTGAGTTGTGGTCACAGGTGGTGCAGCAGTTTCAGCATGTGTCTGGGTTCTTGGTCTCGGCTCTTGCCCAGGCTCAACCAGAACCCAAAATATCTCTCCCCGAAAGATTCCCTGGAGGGAAAGATAAATTTATGATTTATAGGGAAGCCTGTAAATTATGTTTCAGGCTATGCCCCCTTTTCCACAGGGAGTGAGAAACAACGAGTGGGGATTGTAATCTACCTTCTTAAGGGTGATCACCAGTCCTGGGCCTTCTCCCTGCCGACCAACTCTCCATCTTTGTGGTCAGTGGATGATTGTTTTTGTTTCGGCCCTGGTGTATGGTAATCCTGATGGCGTCTCCCTGGCTGAGTCTAAACTCTGTAAGAGCAAGCAGGGGGCCTGGCCGGCTGTGGAGTACTGCTTGGAGTTCCGGAGATGGGCCACTGCTAGAACTAGAAAAGGGCCATGTGTTCTGTATATGTCTGGGGGTCTGACTGGTTCACCGAGAGCTGCTGAAGATTCCGATGGGCCTGAGAACCAGTCGAAAATCTTCCCTGCAGCTGTGCAATAAGCTCCACCCTTTCTCCTGAGTGAGAGCGCGGGGGAGAAGATGGCCTGTGCTCCCTGCTCAGGAGAGGATGGAGGCTGCAGCATCTGCAGCCAATTATACCAATAAGCCTGCAGGATAGGAGGGCAGGGAGAGCAGAGCTGAAGGGACAGCAGGAAGATGGAGATCCTCCAGCTCCACATCCAGTCTACTGCTCCTGGCCACACAGGACGCAGCAGGAAAGGAGGCACAGGACACAAAGTCCAGGGGGTCTTCTGCAACTTATGAGGAAATAGAGGTAACTTTACTAGTTTAATCTATTTCTTTCTAAATTCAACCTCTGCTGCTTCTACTGTATATATGTGTTTATGTGTATATGTATATGGTGTGTGTATGTGCCTGTGGCACATATTCTTAGCAGTGTGGCTGACTCGTTTATGGTGTAGTTTGTGCAGTAATTATTGTGCACAGGTTGTGTGTGTTTGTGCTTTTCTGATGTATGTGTTCATGGTGTGTCCAGCACTTATGTGATATGTGCGCAGCGCGCATGTAATTTGTGCTGCATTCGTGTGATGTGTGTGCTGCGCTCATGTGATGGGTGTGCTGCTTTCGTGTGATGTGTGTGCTGCGCTCAAGTGATGAGTGCGCTGCATTTGTGTGATGTGTGAGTTGTGCTTGTGTGATGTGTGCGCTGTGCTCTTGTGATGTGTATGCTGCCTTCGTGTGGTGTGTGCTGTACACTCATGTGATGTGTACACTGCGCTCGAGTGATGTGTATGCTGCGCTCGTGTGATGTTTATGATATGTGCACATTATGAGATGTATGTGCTATGCTTGTGTAACGTATAGAATGTGTGCACTGCAGTTATGTGACTTGTGTGCAGTGTACTTTTTACTTATATGACATGATATGTTTTTTTGTGTCAAACAAGGGGGTTTCCTGTTTTAATTCTTTTAATGTCCTAAGGCTTATGTAACACCCCAGGTGACCGGTTGTTACAGTGATATTGCCTTCCTTTCGGGGAGGGTAATATGCTTGGAGGCAAGCGGAATTCCCTTCACGAGGTAAGGGATCCTCACACAACACATTCCAAATCCAGGCCAGAAGGGGGAGCTTCCCTCAGATAGATATATCCTGGTCTGGAGGAGGAGTTAGCCAATTGTTCAGAGACAGTGGACAGTGACAGTTGACCCAGGGAGACCAAGGCGTGAAGTTGGATAGAGACACTCAGGAGAAAGGAAGTCTGGAGCAGAGTGCAGACTATGGAGCCGTGCAGCCAGGACTGAGCTGCAGCTCCAGGGAAGGACGAGAACCCGAGGGGTTGTATGTAGTGGAGCCATTGAGGGAAGGAGCAAAGGAGTGGAAAAGGGCTCAGAGGGGAACTGTGACTGGGCACCCTCAGAGCCGAAGCGCAGAAACCGGGCACCGGGAGCCCGAGGCTTTTGTGGTACTCTAGGACACATAGCAGAACCAGAGGGCATAGGACTGTATGTTATTTGCCCACACCACGCCTGCAGGTGAAGCAGCACCTGAAGAGCACAGGTCATGATAGAGACCCTGTAAAATGGCTCAAGCTGCCCGCCATACAGGTACCTGTCCCAGGACAGAAGAAGGAAGGGGTACTTTGCCAGAAAGCTTCAGTCAGCAGGGACCTCACACATCAGCGCAAGTAGGAAAGGCTTACGGACCTCACCTGGGAGAGGGATCTACCTTTGCCTCAGGCCGGCCGGACCACATCACCACCTGTGCCTGGTACTCTGGACAGTGGACTGCTACCACCAGTAAACCAGGTAAAGACTTTACAACTCTATGTCCTCCACTTATTTACCGGCATACACCATCCTTGCCCATACACCTTGGGAGCCCTGGGGACCCCGCTTCACCTGTGGGAAGCGTCACCATCTTGCTGAAACAACATCACCCCAGAGGACCCCTTTAAGCAGCGTCGGTCCCTCTGACCGAGAACCACATGTGGCATCACGAATAGACTTTATTACCAAATTCCCTTTAAAGACTTAGCCCCTTTTTAAGTAAGCACCAAGGGCCACGGACCAGGTCGCATCCACCGTGACATCCCCTTTAAGAGCGACCGGACCCAGTACCGAGTATCCCCATTGCCCTGGGGGGTGACTCACTTACACTACAGAAAAATAAAATCAAGGATACTCATCCACCTTGGGAACAGCAATTCCTCTTTGCTACTGCGCTTGTCTTTGATTTCAGATTGCAACCATGATTCCGTGACTAAAACATGTGAGTACTGCAGCCAACCACTGAGCTCGGCAGTCATGCCAAGGTAGATGGTACAAGCTGCTGAGCCTTGTGATTGGCTAAAGTCATCATGTGTGACATTACCACTGCAACCTGTAAACTTAGATGGAGCAGTAGCAGAGAGATATCACTAGACCATGTGAAAAAGAGTACAGTGGGGAAAAAAAGTATTTAGTCAGCCACCAATTGTGCAAGTTCTCCTACTTAAAAAGATGAGAGAGGCCCGTAATTGACATCATAGGTAGAACACAGCTATGAGAGTCAAAATGAGAAAACAAATCCAGAAAATATCCTTGTCTGATTTGGCAAGAGTTATTTTTCAAATTATGGAGGAAAATAAGTATTTGGTCATTAACAAAAGTTCATCTCAATATTTTGTTATATATCCTTTGTTGGCAATGACAGAGGTCTGTAAGTTTTCACAAGGTCGGCACACACTGTTGGTGGTATGTTGGCCCATTCCTCGATGCAGATCTCCTCTAGAGCAGTGATGTTTTGGGCCTGTCGTTGGGCAACACGGACTTTTAACTCCCTCCAAAGGTTTTCTATGGGGTTGAGATCTGGAGACTGGCTAGGCCACCCTAGAACCTTCATATGCTTCTTATGAAGCCACTCCTTCATTGCCCTGGTGGTGTGCTTGGGATCATTATCATGCTGAAAGACCCATCCATGTTTTATCTTCAATGGCCTTGCTGATGGAAGAGTCCTGGTCGTTGCAGTAATGTTATTCTTCCACCAGGGGGAGTGATGTTACGTCTGAAGGCAATAAAGGAGATCTCTTTACCAGGTATCACAAACCACACAACACACTTCACACTCCAGGCCGCCAGGGGGAGCTATGCTCCTATCTACTAGGGCACTTCTCACAACTAGGTAAAACTGGTAGTCTGGACAGGAAGTTAGGCAGAAGCTGGCTGGAGTGAGTTGGAGTCAGATCCAGACTGCGGTCTGAGGCGGATGAGGGTCCACGGAGCTGCGCCTGCCCCACGTGCGACAGCATCCTAAGAAAGAGAGATTAGAAGAGAAGTGTATTGCGGAGGGTGATAAACGAAGTCATAGCAAAAAGGAGAGGAAATCAGAAGGAGTTCTGCCCTGCAAAAGGCTGCCTCCTTTCTGAGGAGCAGGAATCCGGTAGCCAGAATACCGAGGGAGTAAGGATCTCTACGCTTTGCTTCAGAGGCTGGCAGGACAGTTAATTCCACGTTAGCTGCCCAATCTTATACCCAGGAGGCACGGTGGCAACTTGTGGGGGCCGGGGCGTGATAAAGTCCCTGTAAAAAGCCTCAGGCCATCAGTCATATGGGTTTGTCCTATCCTATCCATCAGGGGGACAGAGAGAAAGAGACTTAAAATCTGCAATAGTTGTGAGGACCTTACCGAGAAGCTCAGCAGGGAGGGACTACAACACCCAGGTGCTAGATGAAGGCTACTGATTTCCACCTGGATAAGGGGACTCTGGATTTGCCTTCGGACCGGCCGGACTCTGCCTACCCTGTGGTCCGTACCCTGGACTGGGGACACTGAAGCCTTCAGTAAAGGTAAAGAGACTGCAACCTTGTGTCCTCATTATTCACTGCGCCTTACATCCTTCACCATCTACCATCTACACTAAGGGAAGCCCTGGGGATACACTTCACCTGTGGGAAGGTATACCATCTAGCTGCCATTACATCACCCCAGCGGACCCCTAAGCAGCGTCGGTCACCCTGAACGAATACCACAGGTGGCCTCACGAACATTATCCCTTTAAAGACCTTTCCCCCATTTTATCAATGGACGCCCCTAGGGCCACGGATCGGGTCAGCCACCGTGACATCCCCGCTGAGAACCGAAGGGCCCGGCTCCGAGTACCCCACGGTCCTATGGAGGCGTTCCATTTGCACTCAAAATCTCATGATACATGGCCCCATTCATTCTTTCATGTACACAGATCAGTCGTCCTAGTCCCTTTTTAGAGAAACAGCCCCAAAGCATGATGTTGCCACCCCCATGCTTCCCAGTAGGTATGGTGTTCTTTGGATGCAACTCAGCATTCTGTCTCCTCCAAACACGACGAGTTTTGTTTCTACCAAACAGCTCTACTTTGGTTTCATCAGATCATATGACATTCTCCCAGTACTCTTCTGGATAATCTAAATACTCTCTAGCAAACTTCAGACAGGCGCGGACATGTACTGGCTTAAGCAGGGGAACACGTCTGGCAATGCAGGATCTGAGTCCCTGGCGGCGTATTGTGTTACTGATGGTAGCCTTTGTTATGGTGGTCCCAGCTCTATGCAGGTCATTCACTGGGTCCCCCTGTGTGGTTCTGGGATTTTTGCTCACCGTTCTTGTGATCATTTTGACCCACGGGGTGAGATCTTGCGTGGAGCCCCAGATCGAGGGAGATTATCAGTGGTCTTGTATGTCTTCCATTTTCTTATTCTTGCTCCCACAGTTGATTTCATCACACCAAGCTGCTCGCCTATTGCAGATTCAGTCTTCCCAGCCTGGTGCAGGGCTACAATTTTGTTTCTGGTGTCCTTTGACAGCTCTTTAGTCTTCACCATAGTGAATTCTTGAGTGTGACTGTTTGAGGTTGTGGACAGGTGTCTTTTATACTGATAACAAGTTCAAACAGGTGCCATTACTAAAGGTAATAAGTGGAGTACAGAGGAGCCTCATTGATTGAGGGTCCAGAGAAGTCAGTTGGGGCAGTTTTTGTAAAGACAGTTGCCTGGGTGCTACTATCTCTGCTGATTTTGATAAATCTACCCCTTCTTCCCCGGTGGAGGTAGCTAAGGTGTTACCGAATAATAGAGGCAAGACTCTACCCACACCCCACGTTAACTCTAGACCTCGGTGTCTTCCCGGGAAAATTGGTCAGTGGAGGGTGATAATTCCCACTCAGTTTCCTGAAGGTAAGGCCGGAGTCACACCTAACGTATAAAAATACGGTCCGTTCTTTACGGCCGAGATACGCAGAAAAGTTCCTGGACAGTGATCCGTATTCAATGCGAGGATGCGATTTTTTTTCCAAACATTATCCGTGTGTCATCCGTATGGCATCCGTACGGTGAGATTTTCTTGCCGGCTTGCAAAATGGACATAGAATGGATCCATGGGCTCAAATATTCGTGAAAACATATATACAGTATATATATATATATATATATATATATATATATATATATATATATATATATATATATATATCAGTGAGACACAGATATATTTATATTCATATTTCATACAGAGCTAGATAGCATAAAAGCCGGTAATTCAATTGCCGGCTTTTGCTATGTGCTTATCAAACCCGACAGGATATGAGACATGGTTTACATACAGTAAACTATTTCATATCTGTTATATTTTTACATTTTTACATATCCCTCACTAATAATGTTAGTAGTGTGTGTGTGCAAAATGTGGGAGCTCTATGTGTTAAAATAAAGGGTTAATTCACAGAAAAAAACTGGCGTGGGCTCCCGCGCAATTTTCTCCGCCAGAGTGGGAAAGTCAGTGACTGAGGGCAGATATTAATAGCCTAGAGAGGCACCATAGTTATTGGCCCCCCTTGGCTAAAAACATCTGCCCCCAGCCACCCCAGAAAAGGCACATCTGTAAGATGCGCCTTTTGTGGCACTTAGCCACTCTCTTCCCACTCCAGAGTAGCGGTGGGATATGGGTAAGGTGACATTAAGCCTGGTTAATAATGGAGAGATATCAATAAGACACCTATCCATTATTAATCCAATGATAATAAAGGGTTAAAAATACACACACACACACATTATGAATAAAGTACTTTAATGAAATAAATAAACACATTGGGTTTTAATATCTTTATTTATGCTCAATCCAACTTACGACCCTCGTTCTTTTGAAAAAAAAAGGAAAATAAAAAAAAACAATATCCCATACCTGTCCGCCGTACAGTCATGTCCCACGATGTAAATCCATCTGAAGCCATCCCTGGCTGTAAAACATGGGGAATGAATGGAATGCAGCTTCGTTGACTTGCAGTGCTGCGCCCCCTGGTGGCATAAACTCATATCAACTCTAGCGTGGGAATTTTTCTGAATATTTTCTCACGCTAGAGTTCATCTATCATGCCTCTGGAGCCTACGCTATTACCATAACAGTGGGACTGAGTTTGCTATGACCTTGAGGACCAGGTGACTATGAAGGTGAATGCTAGTGTTTTGATGCATCCCTACTGTGCTTCTTTTTCGGATGAGTCCGGTCTTAAGGGTCCTGAGGCTCCTCATAGAAAAGGGTGTACTGTCACAAATCTTTAGGGGATTCGTGACAGCTGTGGGTCTGCTGGAATTTAAATGTAGTTTTTTCCTTTGGTCCAGCAGGAATTAATGTCAGTCTCTTCCTGGCAGCTTCTTTTAGGGTGGTTAGCTGATGTTGGTTGGTAACCACTCCCACCTCTGTTTAAATAGTCACATGACCGATCAGCTGATCGTCGGTTATAGAGTTACTTCTATGCAGACCAGCTAGATGTGTCAAGCTCTCCTGTGAATGTGGTATTGCCGCTGCTGGAGTCCTGTTTACCTATATGTTCTGCCGTTCGCCGGAAATATCCGCGTGCGGACGTGACAATTATATTGTGTCTTTGGTGGTAGTGATTGACATAAACTTATATTGGTAGTTTGGAAATACAAAACTATCAACCTTATGGACACCAAACAAAGTAGATTTTAATTGCAGCAGATGAAGCTCTTAGCCTGCAGGATAATCTGATTGAATACCATAAGTGGTTTTCTATTTGGTTGAAAGGTTTTTGGAATCCTACAAAACAAGTTCAGAATATTCCATACCAGCATCAATGTACTGACATAACTGCTCTTCAAACCTTATTCCTGAGCCACATATAGCTCGCTGCATTTAGACCTGAGGCTAAGTGGTTGCTCATATGCAATAAGAATACTTTTATTGACCTGTTGTCTCTGGTACAGACTGAACTATGTTTGGCATTTAAATACCTGAAACATTATTGTGTATAAGCATTTAGAGTCTGAACAATGTGTAAAATACAATAAAAGTCCTGTCAACACATTTTTACATATGGAAGCAGTGGTGTAACTGAAGAGGCGCTAGTCAACTAATATAAATGATACCTTCTTTGAATAGATCTGATGGGCAAGTCATGAGAAATCACGCTGTAATGGGAGATGAGCAGACCCCTGGATGTTCGGGTCCAGCGGGTTTGGGTGAACAGTTAAAAAGAGTTTGGGTTTGGGTACCAGAACAGTACCCTGAACCCGGACCCCATTCACTTGAAAAGAGGGCCCGAACATCCAGTGTTTGCCACTCTGTCATGTGCATGAAAACGTGGCAAACACTGCATCTGATCGGCGGTAAAATCATTAGCGCCAGTAAGACAACTGCAGTTCCCACACTGTCAAATGACAGTGTGAGCCTGCAGCTGTGATCGGATGTAAAAAGTTTAACTTTGTTCACTTGCGTCTGCTGATAGGATTACTACTCCCATCAACCGATGCCTGCTGCCACTAATAACAAAAGCAGGTGGTGGCTGATTTGAGTATTCATCAGCCGGCGCCTGCGCTCTATATAAATAATTAAAAAAAAAAACTGGAGTGGGTTCCCCTGTATTTTTGATAACCAGCCAGGCAAAACTGACAGCTGGGGGCTGCAACCCTCAGCTGTTAGCTTTAGCAAGGTTGGTTATCAAGAATAGAGGGGGCCCCATGTTATTTTTTTAAATTATTGAAATAAATAATAATAAAAGAAAGGCATTAGGTCCCCTGCATTTTTAACAACCAGCCAAGCTAAAACAGACAACTGGGGGCTGCTATTCTCAGGCTGGTAAGGGGCCATGGATATGGACCACGAATCATGTTCTTTGGGATGTTGGCTACCCCTGGCAGCCGAGACCCTGGAGAAATTCTGACGCTGGGGGGCGCTATAACCTTAAACCTCAGCGCCGTTAAAAAGCGGCACTGTGTTTTAAGTACCCTTAACTGCCACCATTAAAAGGCGTATCGGAAGTTGTTAAGGGGTTAAATCCAGGGCCGGACTGGCCATCGGGCAGTTCTGGCAAATGCCAGAAGGGCCGATGGCAGTAGTGGGCCGCTCGAGTGTGCCGCTGTCGGCACACTCCCCACGCTGTCGCGGCACACTCCCGGCCCCGCATTCAACTATACCGGCGTCATAGACACCGGTACAGTTGAATGCAATGATGGAGGAGAGAGCGTCCGCTGACGCCCCCTCTCCCATCATTCCCCGCTCTGCCTGCCGCTGACACTGCGGGTGCGCGATGACGTCATATCATCGCGCACCTGCAGTGTGACCGGGCGGGCAGACTGCATCTGCTGAGACCGGAGCAGCGCGGGGCACGAGGAGAGAGGTGAGTAGTGTGTTTGTTTGTTTTTTTATCAATCAAATAATAACGGTGAGGTAAGAGGAAAAGACAAACATAAGAATGAGCTAGGTATTTAGCAAAGAGAGGCCCACTAGCTAATAGCAGAATACAGCAAGATGACTTATATGGTCAGCAAAAACCCTATTAAAATATCCACGCTGGATATTCAAGAACCCCCGAACCGTCTAATGGCCGGGGGGAGAACACCAGCCCCCTAGAGCTTCCAGCAAGGTCAGAAATCACATTTAGTACAAGCTGGACAAAAATAGTAGCAAAGCAAGTAACTCAAAAAACAAAGAAGCAAGACTTAGCTTAATTTTGCAAGAGCCAGGACCAGCAGACAGGAGCAACAGAAGGATCTGATTACAACGATGCCAGGCACTGGACTAAGGATCCAGGAAGTTAATATAGCGACACCCCTGGACTAACGACCCAGGTGAGTGCCAAACAGAAAAAAGACAATCCCAGAGTCATACCACTAGTGACCACAAGAGGGAGCCAAAAAGTCTAATTCACAACAGTACCCCCCCCCTTAAGGAGGGGTCACCGAACCCTCACCAAGACCACCAGGGCGATCAGGATGAGCAGCGTGAAAGGCACGAACTAAATCGGCCGCATGCACATCAGAGGCAACCACCCAGGAATTATCCTCCTGACCATAGCCCTTCCACTTGACCAGATACTGAAGCCTCCGCCTGGAGAGACGAGAATCCAAGATCTTCTCCACCACGTACTCCAACTCGCCCTCAACCAACACCGGAGCAGGAGGCTCAACAGAAGGAACCACAGGTACAACGTACCGCCGCAACAAAGACCTATGGAACGCGTTGTGAATGGCAAACGACACAGGAAGATCCAAGCGAAAGGACACAGGATTAAGGATTTCCAATATCTTGTAAGGACCGATGAAGCGAGGCTTAAATTTAGGAGAGGAGACCTTCATAGGAACAAATCGAGAAGACAACCATACCAAATCCCCAACACGAAGTCGGGGACCCACACCGCGGCGGCGGTTGGCCAAACGCTGAGCCTTCTCTTGTGACAACTTTAAGTTGTCCACCACATGATTCCAGATCTGCTGCAACCTATCCACCACAGAATCTACCCCAGGACAGTCAGAAGGCTCCACATGTCCCGAGGAAAAACGAGGATGGAAACCAGAGTTGCAGAAAAATGGCGAAACCAATGTAGCGGAACTAGCCCGATTATTAAGGGCAAACTCAGCCAACGGCAAGAAGGTCACCCAATCATCCTGATCCGCAGAAACAAAACACCTCAAATAAGCCTCCAGAGTCTGATTAGTTCGCTCCGTTTGTCCATTAGTCTGAGGATGAAAGGCAGACGAAAATGACAACTCAATGCCCATCCTAGCACAAAAGGAAACCCCAGAACCTGGAAACAAACTGGGATCCTCTGTCAGACACAATATTCTCAGGAATGCCGTGTAAACGAACCACATTCTGAAAGAACACAGGAACCAGATCGGAAGAGGAAGGCAGCTTAGGCAAAGGTACCAAATGGACCATCTTAGAAAAGCGATCACATACCACCCAGATGACAGACATGCCCTGAGACACCGGGAGATCTGAAATGAAATCCATGGAAATGTGTGTCCAAGGCCTCTTCGGGACAGGCAAGGGCAAGAGCAACCCGCTGGCACGCGAACAGCAAGGCTTAGCTCGAGCACAAGTCCCACAGGACTGCACAAACAACCGCACATCCCGTGACAAGGAAGGCCACCAAAAGGACCTAGCCACCAGATCTCTGGTGCCAAAAATTCCCGGATGCCCTGCCAACACCGAGGAATGAACCTCGGAAATGACTCTGCTGGTCCAATTATCAGGAACAAACAGTCTGTCAGGTGGACAAGAGTCAGGTCTACCAGCCTGAAATCTCTGCAACACACGTCGCAAATCCGGAGAAATGGCTGACAAGATAACTCCCTCTTTAAGAATACCAACTGGTTCTGCGACTCCCGGAGAGTCAGGCACAAAGCTCCTTGAAAGAGCATCAGCCTTCACATTCTTCGAACCTGGTAAATACGAGACCACAAAGTCAAAACGGGAGAAAAACAATGACCAGCGGGCCTGTCTAGGATTCAGGCGTTTAGCAGACTCGAGATACATCAAATTTTTGTGATCAGTCAAGACCACCACACGATGCTTAGCACCCTCGAGCCAATGACGCCACTCCTCAAATGCCCACTTCATGGCCAACAACTCCCGATTGCCAACATCATAATTCCGCTCAGCAGGCGAAAACTTCCTCGAGAAAAAGGCACAAGGTCTCATCACAGAGCAACCTGGGCCTCTCTGCGACAAAACGGCCCCTGCCCCAATCTCAGAAGCATCCACTTCAACCTGAAAGGGAAGTGAGACATCAGGCTGGCACAAAACAGGCGCCGAAGTAAACCGGCGCTTCAACTCCTGGAAAGCCTCCACGGCTGCAGGAGCCCAGTTAGCAACATCAGAACCTTTCTTGGTCATATCCGTCAAAGGTTTAGCAATGCTAGAAAAATTAGCAATAAAACGACGGTAGAAGTTAGCAAAACCCAAGAACTTCTGAAGACTCTTAACTGACGTGGGTTGAGTCCAATCATGAATAGCACGGACCTTGACTGGGTCCATCTCCACCGCAGAAGGGGAAAAAATAAACCCCCAAAAGGGAACCTTCTGTACTCCAAAGAGACACTTTGAGCCCTTAACAAATAAAGCATTCTCACACAAAACCTGAAACACCATCCTGACCTGCTCCACATGCGAGTCCCAGTCATCAGAAAAAAACAGAATATCATCCAGATAAACGATCATAAATTTATCCAGATACTTCCGGAAAATATCATGCATAAAGGACTGAAACACTGAAGGAGCATTAGAGAGCCCAAAAGGCATCACCAACTACTCAAAATGACCTTCGGGCGTATTAAACGCGGTTTTCCATTCATCTCCTCGCTTAATGCGCACAAGGTTGTACGCACCACGAAGATCTATCTTGGTGAACCACTTGGCACCTTTAATTCGGGCAAACAAGTCTGACAACAGAGGCCTGGCATACTGTTATGACCCCAATGGCAGAGGGTCTCAGGAATCAATACCAAGTCTGCAAACACAAAAAACCAGCTCATAGGGCAGTGGTAACTGGGCTGACCATATATCTAATCCTAGCACCACAAATAGAAGTAGCCGGGGAACGTGCCTACGTTGGTTCTAGACGTCTCGCGCCAGCCGGAGAACTAACTAACCCTAGAAGGGAAAAGAAAGACCTTTCTTGCCTCCAGAGAAAAGACCCCAAAAGTTGGATGCAAGCCCCCAACAAATAATAACGGTGAGGTAAGAGGAAAAGACAAACATAAGAATGAGCTAGGTATTTAGCAAAGAGAGGCAAACTAGCTAATAGCAGAATACAGCAAGATGACTTATATGGTCAGCAAAAACCCTATTAAAATATCCACGCTGGATATTCAAGAACCCCCGAACCGTCTAACGGCCGGGGGAGAACACCAGCCCCCTAGAGCTTCCAGCAAGGTCAGAAATCACATTTAGTACAAGCTGGACAAAAATAGTAGCAAAGCAAGTAACTCAAAAAACAAAGAAGCAAGACTTAGCTTAATTTTGCAAGAGCCAGGACTGTTGTGAATTCGCTTTTTGGGCTCCCCTGGTGGTTGCTGGTGGTACTGGTGACTTGTGTGTGCTTTGCTGTCTCAGTTCACCTGCTCCCATCAGTGTTTGGGAGTTTCCTATTTAGCCTTGCTCTCCAGTCATTTCCTTGCCGGTCATCATTGTAACCAGAGCCTTCGGTTGCATGTTCCTGCTACTAGTCTGCTGATCAGCTAAGTGGACTTTGTCCTTTTGTTTTGTATCTTTTGTCCAGTTTGCAGTTTTTGTTATTCTCTGTAGCTGGAAGCTCTTGCGGGCTGAAATTGCCACTCCTGTGTCATGAGTTGACACAGGAGTCTTAAAGTAATTTCAGGATGGTTTTTTGAAAGGGTTTTCAGTTGACCGTGAAGTCCTCTTTTGTATCCTTCTGCTATCTAGTAAGTGGACCTCTCTTTGCTAAATCTACTTTCATACTGTGTATGTCTTTTCCTCTTAACTCACCGTTATTACATGTGGGGGGCTGCTATCATCTTTTGGGGTATTTCCCTAGAGGTAAGCCAGGTCTGTTCCTTCCTCTACCAGGCGTAGTTAGTCCTCCGGCTGGCGCGTGGCATCTAGGAAGTCGTAGGTATGCTCCCTGGCTACTATTAGTTGTGTGGTAGATTTAGCTCACGGTCAGCTCGAGATTCCATCACCCAGAGCTCGTCCGTTATTTTTGTGTTCTGATGTTTCCCGGCCATTGGGAATCATGACAGTATGACCGGCCAATGTTAAAGTTATTGGCAGAAGAAAGGAGAGAAAAAAGAAGTCTGTAGATTTTTTTTTTTTTTTTTCTCCCTATGCTTGCTCCATAGTTGGATCAGTTGTATTTCAGCTCTAATTACAGCCTTTGCCTTTCTCTCCTTCTAATCCTTGAATGGCTCTGATCTCACCTGTTTAAAGATGGACCCTCAGAGTTTGGATGTAGGTTTAAATAATCTTGCTACCAAGGTTCAAAATTTACAAGATTTTGTTATACATACTCCGATGTCTGAACCTAAAATTCCTACACCAGAGGTGTTTTCCGGAGATAGATCTCGGTTCCTGAATTTCAAATATAATTGTAAATTGTTCCTTTCTCTCAGACCTCACTCCTCTGGAGATCCTGTCCAGCAGGTTAAGATTGTAATCTCTTTGCTGCGAGGTGACCCTCAAAATTGGGCATTTTCATTTACACCAGGGGATCCTGCGTTGCTCAATGTGGATGCGTTTTTTCTGGCTTTAGGGTTGCTTTATGAGGAACCTAATTTGGAGATTCAAGCTGAAAAAGCTTTGATAGCCCTATCTCAAGGGCAAGATGAAGCTGAGATATACTGCCAAAAATTTCGTAGATGGTCTGTGCTTACTCAGTGGAATGAGTGCGCCCTAGCGGCAAATTTCAGAGAGGGCCTTTCTGATGCCGTTAAAGATGTTATGGTCGGGTTCCCTGCGCCCACAGGTCTGAATGAGTCCATGACAATGGCTATCCAGATTGATCGGCGTTTGCGGGAGCGCAAACCCGTGCACCATTTGGCGGTATCTTCTGAAGATACGCCAGAGAAAATGCAATGTGACAGAATTCTGTCCAGAAGCGTGCGGCAGAATTATAGGCGTAAAAATGGGTTATGCTTCTATTGTGGTGATTCTGCTCATGTTATATCAGCATGCTCTAAACGTACAAGGAAGGTTGACAAGTCTATTTCAATTGGCACTTTACAGTCTAAATTTATTCTGTCTGTAACCTTGATTTGTTCATTATCAGTTATTACCGTGGATGCCTATGTGGACTCTGGCGCCGCTCTGAGTCTTATGGATTGGTCCTTTGCCAGGCGCTGTGGGTTTGATTTAGAGCCTCTGGAAGTCCCTATACCTCTGAAGGGTATTGATTCTACGCCTTTGGCTTGTAATAAACCACAATTCTGGACGCAAGTGACTATGCGTATGACTCCAGACCATAAGGAGGGTGAATTGGAGTACGTTGTAGAGAAGATCTTGGATTCCCGTATTTCCAGACGGAGACTTCAATATCTGGTTAAATGGAAGGGCTATGGTCAGGAAGATAATTCTTGGGTAACTGCCTCTGATGTTCATGCCTCGGATTTGGTTTGTGCCTTTCATAGGGCTCATCCAGATCGCCCTGGCGGTTCTCGTGAGGGTTCGGTGCCCCCTCCTTAAGGGGGGGGTACTGTTGTGAATCCGCTTTTTGGGCTCCCCTGGTGGTTGCTGGTGGTACTGGTGACTTGTGTGTGCTTTGCTGTCTCAGTTCACCTGCTCCCATCAGTGTTTGGGAGTTTCCTATTTAGCCTTGCTCTCCAGTCATTTCCTTGCCGGTCATCATTGTAACCAGAGCCTTCGGTTGCATGTTCCTGCTACTAGTCTGCTGATCAGCTAAGTGGACTTTGTCCTTTTGTTTTGTATCTTTTGTCCAGTTTGCAGTTTTTGTTATTCTCTGTAGCTGGAAGCTCTTGCGGGCTGAAATTGCCACTCCTGTGTCATGAGTTGACACAGGAGTCTTAAAGTAATTTCAGGATGGTTTTTTGAAAGGGTTTTCAGTTGACCGTGAAGTCCTCTTTTGTATCCTTCTGCTATCTAGTAAGTGGACCTCTCTTTGCTAAATCTAGTTTCATACTGTGTATGTCTTTTCCTCTTAACTCACCGTTATTACATGTGGGGGGCTGCTATCATCTTTTGGGGTATTTCCCTAGAGGTAAGCCAGGTCTGTTCCTTCCTCTACCAGGCGTAGTTAGTCCTCCGGCTGGCGCGTGGCATCTAGGAAGTCGTAGGTATGCTCCCTGGCTACTATTAGTTGTGTGGTAGATTTAGCTCACGGTCAGCTTGAGATTCCATCACCCAGAGCTCGTCCGTTATTTTTGTGTTCTGATGTATCCCGGCCATTGGGAATCATGACACAGGACCAGCAGACAGGAGCAACAGAAGGATCTGATTACAACGATGCCAGGCACTGGACTAAGGATCCAGGAAGTTAATATAGCGACACCCCTGGACTAACGACCCAGGTGAGTGCCAAACAGAAAAAAGACAATCCCAGAGTCATACCACTAGTGACCACAAGAGGGAGCCAAAAAGTCTAATTCACAACAGGCTGCCTGCCTGCATTACATTCTGTGGGGGCTGCCTGCCTGCATTACATTCTATGGGGGCTGCCTGCCTGCATTACATTCTATGGGGGCTGCCTGCATGCATTACATTCTGTGGGGGCTGCCTGCCTGCATTACATTCTGTGGGGGCTGCCTGCCTGCATTACATTCTGTGGGGGCTGCCTGCCTGCATTACATTCTGTGGGGGCTGCCTGCCTGCATTACATTCTGTGGGGGCTGCCTGCCTGCATTACATTCTGTGGGGGCTGCCTGCATGCATTACATTCTGTGGGGGCTGCCTGCCTGCATTACATTCTGTGGGGGCTGCCTGCCTGCATTACATTCTGTGGGGGCTGCCTGCCTGCATTACATTCTGTGGGGGCTGCCTGTCTGCATTACATTCTGTGGGGGCTGCCTGCATGCATTACATTCTGTGGGGGCTGCCTGCCTGCATTACATTCTGTGGGGGCTGCCTGCCTGCATTACATTCTATGGGGGCTGCCTGCCTGCATTACATTCTGTGGGGGCTGCCTGCCTGCATTACATTCTGTGGGGGCTGCCTGCCTGCATTACATTCTATGGGGGCTGCCTGCCTGCATTACATTCTGTGGGGGCTGCCTGCCTGCATTACATTCTGTGGGGGCTGCCTGCCTGCATTACATTCTGTGGGGGCTGCCTGCCTGCATTACATTCTGTGGGGGCTGCCTGCCTGCATTACATTCTGTGGGGGCTGCCTGCCTGCATTACATTCTGTGGGGGCTGCCTGCCTGCATTACATTCTGTGGGGGCTGCCTGCCTGCATTACATTCTGTGGGGGCTGCCTGTCTGCATTACATTCTGTGGGGGCTGCCTGTCTGCATTACATTCTGTGGGGGCTGCCTGCCTGCATTACATTCTGTGGGGCCTGCCTGCATGCATTACATTCTGTGGGGCCTGCCTGCATGCATTACATTCTATGGGGGCTGCCTGCCTGCATTACATTCTGTTGGGGCTGCCTGCCTGCCTGCATTACATTCTGTGGGGCCTGCCTGCATGCATTACATTCTATGGGGCCTGCCTGCCTGCATTACATTCTGTGGGGGCTGCCTGCCTGCATTACATTCTGTGGGGGCTGCCTGCATGCATTATATCCTATGGGGGCTGCCTGCCTGCATTACATTCTATGGGGGCTGGCTGCATTCCTTTCCATGGGCCTGTGCTGCATTATATTCTATGGGGCTGGCTGCATTCCATTCCATGGGCCTGTGCTGCATTATATTCTATGGGGCTGGCTGCATTCCATTCCATGGGCCTGTGCTGCATTATATTCTATGGGGCTGGCTGCATTCCATTCTATGGGCCTGTGCTGCATTATATTCTATGGGGCTGTGCTGCATTACATTCTATGGGGCTGTGCTGCATTACATTCTATGGGGCTGTGCTGCATTACATTCTATGGGGGCTGCCTGCATTACATTCTATGGGGGCTGGCTGCATTCCATTCCATGGGCCTGTGCTGCATTATATTCTATGGGGCTGGCTGCATTCCATTCCATGGGCCTGTGCTGCATTATATTCTATGGGGCTGGCTGCATTACATTCTATGGGGGCTGTGCTGCATTATATTGTATGGTGGCTGCCTGTATTACATTCTATGGTGGCTGGCTGCATTCCATTCCATGGGCCTGTGCTGCATTATATTCTATGGGGCTGGCTGCATTACATTGTATGGTGGCTGTGCTGCATTATATTCTATGGGGCTGTGCTGCATTATATTCTATGGGGCTGTGCTGCATTATATTCTATGGGGCTGTGCTGTATTATATTCTATGGGGCTGTGCTGTATTACATTCTATGGGGCTGTGCTGCATTATATTCTATGGGGCAGTGCTGTATTACATTCTATGGGGCTGTGCTGCATTAAATTCTATGGGGCTGGCTGCATTACATTCTATGGGGGCTGTGCTGTATTACATTCTATGGGGACTGTGCTGCATTAAATTCTATGGGGCTGTTCTGTATTACATTCTATGGGGCTGGCTGCATTACATTCTATGGGGGCTGTGCTGCATTACATTCTATGGGGGCTGTGCTGCATTACATTCTATGGGGGCTGTGCTGCATTACATTCTATGGGGGCTGTTTTGTATTACATTCTATGAGGGCTGTGCTGTATTATAGTCTATGGGGGCTGTGCTGTATTACATTCTATGGGGACTAAGCTGTAATGCTGGATACAGCTGTAATTATGTTATATAGTTGTGTTACACTCCCCTCACTTCTTGTAGCCTACAAGTGTACAAAGATATTATACAGTCACCATGCGACAAGTGGGCCTGTGTGACTTCAAATGCCAGGGCTGAATTTTAGTCCCAGTCCAGCCCTGGTTAAATCTAACTCTCATCATTCTCCCCTGCTCGCGCCAGTTGCCGGCAGAGCAGGGGAGAATGATGAGAGCTTTGTTCAGTACCCGTCGCCGGGGAACAGCGCTTACTGTAATGCTTCTTCCCTGCGCCCGTCCATGTGGTACTGATCTGGCACACACATGCTACACGTGTGCCGCAAGTATTACACACACGGACACTGATATCTCCGGTACCGGAAATATCAGGACGTGTGAAAGAGGCCTTATAGCGGGTTTTTATGTTTGGCAGCTGTCACACGCCAAAAAAACGCTTTTTATTGCAAAAAATAGTTTTTGCATCATCACATTTTGAGAGCTATAATTTTTCCATATTTTGGCCCACAGGGTCATGTGAGGTCTTGTTTTTTGCAGGACGAGCTGATGTTTTTTTAATGGTATAATTTTCGGGCACATGCCATTTTTTGATCACTTTCTATTCCGAATTTTGGGAGACAGTGTGAGCAAAACCCAGCAATTCATGAATTTCTTTTGGGGGGGGCGTTTATACCATTCCATGTGTGGTAAAATTGATAAGGCAGTTTTATTCTTCAGGTTAGTACGATTACAGCGATACTTCAGTTATATTTTTTTAATGTTTTGGCGCTTTTATATAATAAAAACTATTTTATAGAAAAAATAATTGTTTTTGCATCACTTTATTCTGACAGCTACGGTATATTTTTTTATTTTTTCGCTGATGATGCTGTATTGCACTCGTTTTTTGCGGGACAAGATGACATTTTCAACAGTACCATGTATATTTATATCTGTTTTTTTTTATCGCGTGTTATTCCACTTTTTGTTCGGTGGTATGATGATAAAGCATTGTTTTTTGCTTGGTTTTTTTTATGATGATCACTAAAGGGGGTAACTAGTGGGACAGTTTTATAAGTTGAGTCATTACGGACACGGTGATACCAAATATGTGTACTTTTACTGTTTAGATTTTTTTTCATTCAAATATTTATAGAATAAATATTGATTTTTTTATTATTATTTTTTATTTAAAAAAATATATTTTTACAATGATTTTAAAAATTTTTTTTTACTTTATTCTGACTTACACTTTGTCCCACTATGGGACAATCATTTTTTGCAGGCTGATCGCTTCTATAGCATGCAGACGAAGCAGCATCTGCATGCTATAGAAGCTGTCAGCACTGCACTCAGTGCACTGACACTGAGAGACTTCCTGATCATGCACTGCTCATGACCAGGAAGTTTCTTAGCTCTGGTAACGACATTATGACGACATCGGGTTACCATGGCAGCGATCTGGACCTTGCGTCATGCCGTAGGATCTCCGATCCAAAGGCAGAGGGGCTGTCAGCCCTCTGCCTGTTCCCGGAATGCTGCGATCGTGTTCGATCACAGTAATCCCCCCCGCTTCTGGCACTTAGTGCTGGGTGTCAGCTCTTAGAATCAGCTGACACCCGGCTGCAATCGGCCGCACACCACCCGTGTGCGCGGCCGATCGCTGAAACGTACTATTCCGTCCATGGTCAAATTGGTCCAGGGCACATGGATTGAATAGTACGTCTGATGTCAGAAAGGGGTTAAGCAATAGGACCAGTATCAAAGTCTTGTGCATATGTACGGAAGATCTGCTTTTACGGAAACAGGGTCCTTCCAGTTTTTTTTGCTGATTATCGATGATAAGATAGCTGTACATTCACCACCATATAAAATAAAAATCTATAACAATGGGGACAAAATTAGCAATCACTGGGCCTCATAGCAAAACTTGCAATGTGGCTCCCACAGCACCATGACCACCTAGTGATGTCACAATATTGGGGTAATGTGCACCATTATAGCTTAAATTTCATGCATGCATCTGGCCACGTGGTTCATGGACCCACTGTGCCACGGGGCCGGGCTTACATTGGAGGGTCATAGCTAAGCAGCTAGCTTGTCCTTGCTAGAGCTCCTGATGGTGGAGTTAGACTTGAGCTGCCGGTAGCCTCCAGGTACCACTCCTAGACAGTCCCCGGTACTGCAGCTGCTGACCCCAGGGGTCAGGATAGCAGTCACGAACTGGGCTCGGAGTAACTGGCAGGACAGGATACGGACTTTGTTCAGACTGCACAGGTTTTGGATCCTGTGGCAGAATGGATACTGACATGGAGTCACATAAAGCAATGGATTCAGATGCTGGAACAGGCTTCAACAGTACGGAAATTGGAACACTATCCAGGACAGACACTGGTGCTTGTTCAGGTACCACCAGAATAGTTTCAGGTTCTGGTACCGCCGGTACGGCTTTAGGGTTCAAGTACCGCCGAAGCGGCAACAGGGTTCAGGTACTGTAGGTGCGACTTCAGGGTTCAGGTGCTATCAGTGCAGCTTCAGGTTCAGGCCCTGGTCACGCAAAAACCATGAATTCAGGTTCAGGCCCTGGCCACACAAGGGCCAGTGGTTCAGGTACCAACTACAGGGGATACTAGGACGGGTGTCCTGGCAACATACTGTTGCACACAAACTAAATGAAGGGAAACTACAGAGGTTGCTCAGGCACTTCCCTACTGGGGAGGGTGCCTCTTATAAAAGATGCCTCCCAGCTATTGGCTGGGGACATTTTCAAAGTGCACGTACTGACCTTGTAAGAACGGGGGAGCGTGTGCACGCCCTAGGCCAGGAAGCCTGAGCAACTTGCACAGACCAGGAGGCAGGAGAAGGAGAGTTCACTGTGCGGCCAGGGCGGTGAGTAGGTCGACGTCCCTGCATGAAAGGGGAAAAGGGATCATGCAAGGCAGTGTTAAAGTAGCAAATTGACAATGCACAAAAAAGGTCACAATCTACCTGACCTTGCAACACAGGAAAATGAATACATAATGATATCACATGTAGGTGTAACAGTAGTCCGATAGTACAGTTTAAAATGAAGTCATGTTCCGTTTTCTATGCCCACTTTCATAGTCATCACTAGCTATACTAGGTGGAAAGAGGACTAGGGATGAGCAGACCCGTGAACATTCGGGTTCGGCCTAATTGTAGTTCAAAGTTCGGTTCGGGCATCAGAACTTGAGCTGAACTTGTCCCTGAACCCAAACCCAATAGAAGTCAAAGGGGATCTAAACTTTGGTGCTTTAAAATGGCTGTAAAATGGTCATAGTAAGGGCTAGGGGGCTGCAAAAGTGACCTAAATTGGGGTAAGAGCAGGACAATTGCTTTGCAAACAAATATAGATAGGGAAATCACTGCGAGCCTTTTTATAGGGTCTCTATCACAACCCGGGCTCTTTGTGTACTGCTTCACCTCCAGGTGTGGGTGTGGACAAATTACTTAAGGTCCCTTGCATTCCGATTCTGCTGTGCGACCTAGAGTTCAACACAACCTTGGGCTCCCGGTGCCCGATTCCTGCGCTTCGGCTCAGAGGGTGCCCGGACACAGTTCCCCTCTAAGCCCTTTCCTTCTCCTTTGCTTCTTTCCTCAGATGTTCACTAACATGCCAACCCTTCAGGTTATCTTCCTTTCCTCGAGCTGCAGCTCACCCGTGGCTGCATGGCCCCACTGTCTGCTCTCAGTCCTCACTCCTCCACTGTCTCTCCAGACTAATCTAACTCCTCTTCCAGACCAGAATGCTTAAAGCTGGGGAAGCTCCCCTGAATCCGGGTTCAGAGCTCCCTTTCTGGCCTGGATTCAGAATATGTTGCATGTAGGTGCTTTACCTGATAAAGGGAATCCTCTTTGCCTCCAAGCATGATATCACCCTCCCCGAAGGGAAGGCAACATCACTGTAACAACCGGTTACCTAGGGTGTTACACTCCCCCAACAACAGTACATGTTAAAGATGTAAACATTTTTGGACATGCATGTCAACAGGTTTAAACAGGTGAAAACTTAAGCTTCCCATTCTGGGAGGTACTGTTCTTGAGCGTTACATAACATATTTACATAAGTGCACACAGGTGAAAAGTGCAAACATTTTACAAATCAAGTGCAAACATTTTAATAACAGGGTGTCCTTGTGCACCAATAACAACGATTCGGGGGACCCATCATAAACCCCCAATGTTGGATTGGGCGGGCTACAAGGCGTATATCCAGACCCGGTGTTCAGCCGCGCCAGACGGTTTTGCTTCTGGTCATTTAAAGCAAACGAGGTAAACAGGGGTTCCACACACACTGCCAGCGCATGGTAAAACCAATAAGGGGCATCTGAAGATGTGCCAACTATTTACAAGTGGTCGTTCTCAGGTAAGCACTGTTCATTATCCTACTGTCCTTTTAAACTGTAAGAAACATCAAATAAACATAATCAACAAAATTTTTAAATCAGGTAATTGTCTCTTTACTTTCTTTTCCAGGGCAGGTCCTGGTGTCCACAGCTTCCTGACTGGGAAAGTTCTTTGGTGTATGTCACAACTGGTGACTCTCCTGAAAACAGTCCATCAACAGAGGTTTGTGTAGCCTGGTTTTGCACTTTGCTCTAAGTGGGTACGCAGGTATTGGTACATTGTTCTGGGCACCTTTTAATATGTAGGGCATAATACACCCTTTCACCATGGGGTCAGGGAAAAGTTACTTTATCTCCTGGAAAAAGGGTGTCAGGGTCAGGGTGTCCCTTTAAGAGGTGTGACTCCACGTTTCTGCGGTTCACAAACAGTTCTGCAGTTTCACCATGTTCTTTTATGAATCCCCATCCTCTGTCCAGGTTAAAGGTTACTACAGTTCTTGATCTTATTGGTCCTCTATCTGCAGGTTTAGCTTTGCGGGACCGGGCTTTAGCCAATATGTTTCTTTCCTCCATAGCCTCCCATTTAGCTTGATCGTGTTTTTCCTCTGCTGCAAGTCTTAATTATTGTTGTCTACAGTACTCCTCTTTTTCTATCATTTGCACACAGTTAGTTGCTGCTTGGGCCTCTACTGGAAATCTCATAAGGTCAGCTTTACGGTACCTCCAGTGTATGGTTTCTTCTGGCCTTCAGGGGCGAGGGTTCAGGCACCATTGGGTCAGTAAGTGCATCCCCCAGATTTGTCATGCAGTCCCAGGTTACTGTAGTGGTAACTACCTGGCCAGGCGTTAACGTTGGCGGGGGTGCTAAGGGTCCCACCAGGATGTCCTCAGCTACCAGGGCAGTTTGCATACCTGTCTCTCCGGTGCCGGTGTCCTTTTCCGCTTCTGCTGGGGTCATGTGCGCTGATCGCAGAGTCTGTTTCTGCGGCATTGTTGTCTCTTTCGGCATCATCTCACTTTCCGGCTCCGTTAAAGTCAAGGGTGCAAGCTCCGGGTCTTTCGTCGGCACCGCCATCTTTTTTCAGCAGTGCCGCTCTTTCTGACTCCGCCGGGGTTGTCAGCGCTGGTGGTAAGTTCCGTTGCTGTGTGGTCGTCATCCTTTTGAAAAGGGACTCCTTCCATGCGGCCACCGCTGTCATCTGGGTCCGCAGGAGTCGTCGGACCAGCTCCTCCATCTCTGCACCGAGGAGCTCTGGATCCAAGGTGGTCTTCAGGTCCGGGGTTTCTTGTTGCTGACCGGGGACATCCTCTCTGGTGTCGGACGGTCCCGGCAGCTCTCCACTGCTGTCCGCCATTGCTCTCACCGGGTTGCGTGCTTCCCCGCGTCTTCCTCCTTCTCTTCACTTTGTGGGCGGTCTCTGCTCCACTTCTCCGCCGGCCATCTCCGGGGGTGGATCTATCTTCTTGACGGACATGTTTTGGTGGCATTAAAGTCCCTGTAGGGGGTGGATCCAGCTCTCTCGCTGTTTTTTGAGCTCCACCCATGGCAACACCTCCTTGTTTTCTATCTGGCCCGTGGTGCAATAATGGCAGCTATTAAACAATCTCACACAGTCCATTACAGTCCATGGCGCACATGGGGCGATGTTACTGCAGCAAATATGGTGACACTTCCCACAGGTGAAGCGGGGTCCCCAGGGCTCCCAATGTGTATGGCAAGGGTGGTGAATGCCGGCAAATAAATGTAGGACACAAGGTTGTAACGTCTTTACCTGGTTTACTGGCGGTAGCAGGCCACGGTCCAGGGTACCAGGAACAGGTGGTGATATGGTCCGACTGGCCTGGAGGCAATGGTGGATCCCTCTCCCAGGTGAGGTCCGTAAGCCTTACTGCTCGCACTTGTATGCGAGGTCCTTGCTGCCTGTGGCTTAGTGACAAAGTCCTCTCTCTCCTGTCCTGAGACAGTTACCCGTATGTTGGGCAGTGAGAGCCTTTTTATAGGGTCTCTATCACGACCCGGGATCTTCGTGTACTGCTTCACCTCCAGGTGTGGGTGCAAACAAATTACTTAAAGTCCTTTGCCCTCCTGTTCTGCTGTGTGACCTAGAGTTCAACACAACCTCGGGCTCCCGGTGCCCGGTTCCTGCGCTCAAGTTATCTTCCTTTCCTCAAGCTGCATCTCACACGTGGCTGCACGGCCCCAGTCTCCTCTCAGTTCTCACTCCTCCACTGTCTTTCCAGACTAATCTAACTCCTCCTCCAGACCAGAATGCTTAAAGCTGGGGAAGCTCCCCTGAATCCGGGTTCAGAGCTCCCCCTTCTGGCCTGGATTCAGAATGTGTTGCATATAGGTACTTTACCTGATAAAGGGAATCCCCCTTGCCTACAAGAATGATATCACCCTCCCCAAAGGGAAGGCAACATCACTGTAACAACCAGTTACCTGGGGTGTTACACGAGTACCCTTGGATGAATGGACAAGTAGAGGTGGTTTTAGATTGGATGGCTGAGAGTGCCTTCAGTTCCTTTGCTTTGTCTTCCACCTGGGCTCCTTCTGAAAGCGAAGATTTTGCACCTGTGTCACATTGGAATCTGTCTCCCACCTCACCCCCTTGCAAATCAGCCAGCAGTCTGAGCCCCAAGTCATGTATCAGTCACTTCTACCTTTGATGATTCTGATGGCTGTGGTTCTGTGGGCCATCCACCTGGCCCTGCCCCACAAGTAGAAGAGATTAAGGCCTCTTTCACACTTCCGTTTTTTTGTGTCCGTCGTAGTGCAGCAAAATGACGGATCAACGGACGTCATGAAAATAGTGAAAAACGTGTGTGACGCATCCAGTGTAATGACGCATCCAGTGTAATGACGGATGCGTTGTCCACAAATTCCGGGAAAATAAATGTCTGGGGACACAAGATGTCTGGGGATGAGAGAGAGAGTGAGAGAGGGAGAGAGAGAGACCTTTTTCCCGGACTTGAAAATCCTTCCGGGCATGCTCAGAGGGGAAAAACTGGATCCGTCGCTGGATTCCAGTGTGTGACGGTCGCAACATGTTTTCCAAACGCAGACATAAAGCGTTACATTGAATGTTTTTTCCAGACGACGGTCCGCCAAAACACGACAGATCCGTCGCACGATGGATGCGACGTGTGGCCATCCATCGCGATCCGTCGCTAATACAAGTCTATGGGAAAATGCATTCTCAAAAATCGACGGATTGTGACGGGAGCTGAAAGATGGAAGTGTGAAAGAGGCCTAAGTGAATGAGTGCACTGATTCCCAACCACTTGTTCTGTTTGAAGATGAGTACGTGGGAGGGGTACAGCAAACGGTCAGTGGACAATCACAGCACATCTCTGATGATGATGATGATGATGAAACACAGGTGCCAACTGCTGCCACTTTCTGTTGTGTGTAGACCGGCAAGGAGGGTAGGGGTGAGGACTGGGTGGAACATCATGCAGGGGATTATTATTATTATTATTTATTTTTGAGCACCATTGATTCCATACTGCTGTACATGAGGAGGGGTTACATACAAAACACAAATAGAAATTACAGTGAACAAACTAATAGTGACATACAGGTACAAAGGGGAGAGGACCCTACCCTTGCGGCATTACATTCTACAGGATAATGAGGAAGGAGACAGTAGGTTTGGGGGTTGCAGCCACTCCAGTGTTGGTGAGGCGGCAGCTCTAGTACTGGTAAAGAGGAAGCGGGGTCATTGCAGGCTGTAAGCTTCTCTGAAGAGATGGGTTTTCAAGTTCTGCTTGAAAGTTACAAATGTAGGGGATAGTTGGATGCGTTGGGCCACAGAATTCTACAGGATGGGGGATACTCGGGAGAAGTCCCCCCGCTGCCATCACGTGCCTAGTCCTTAACTGTCACCTTACTATATCTTTGCTACTGCACTGGCCGGCAAAGACGCTAGCCTCACCACTGCAGAAAATATCAACACAAGGGGTAGTGACAAGCATGAGACAGACAAGGAAACGTACAATAAAAAACTTAGCTCAAGTTTCTGCTGCAAGCTCCAAACAGCAGAGGATACGGAACCAGGACCTCAAGCAGCTAATACACCTATGGCACCAGAGAAAAACTATAACCATCAGTCAGCTGATGCATCATGTGGCTATTTAAAGGATAGTGGGAGTGATCACCACCGACATCAGCTGACCAGCAAACACAGCAGCTGCCAGCAAGGAAACTGAAATTAACCCTTGCTGGCCCAAAAGTAAAAACCACATTTAAATTAAAGCAGAACCAGAGCTGTCACAACTCCAAAAATGAGTCATGACAGGTGGTGTTTACGCTGCTCCAGCTGCACGCAAAGTAGGCAGTGGGGTGCAATAGATCCGAGGCTGGCCCCTACCCATTATATTGGCTGCTACTGCGCACCACGGCTGATCCCTAGTCATTAAGTTGGCTGCTACTGCGCATTGTGACCAGGTCAGTCTTTTCTCTGTCCATGTTGCTTCTTCCTCCTAGTACGATTCCTCCAATGTCTCCTCATTCAGTCATCGTAACACCTGCATGCCCAACTTTAGCAGAGCCAGGGGAAACAACAGCAGGCTGTTCTGAAACTCATCTGTTTGGGGGCATGTGCTGAATTTGAAGGTGCAGAGCTTCCTGAAAAATTATCCCCAGATGTCAGAACTGCTGCAGAAAGTGTGGGCAGTCTGTGCGCACTTTTGGCGTTCTCACCTTGCTGCTGCTCACCTGTTTGTGTTGCAGCCTGACTTCCCTGCCTCATATGCGACGTACCCACAAGGTGAAACTCCACCTTGCACATACTTGCAAGACTGTGAGAGCAGCAGCATACAATATTGGAGTTTCAGCTGCAGCATCCACAGGTGAGTCACTCCCCGGGACAACACCACTTAACGATCAACAAGTGGACCTTCATGCAGGACGTGTGTGCCGTGTTATATGCTGCTTCGAGTACTCCACGAACATAGCTAGCACTGATGATGCCATCAGCAGTGTTACTATCCCACTTAAATGCTTCCTTGAAAAAACGCTTCAGGCAATGATGAATGAGGTGGTAGTGCAGCGCCCCAGAGTCCTGGTCGTTGCAGTAGACGCTCCGCCGCTAAGGGGAGTGATGGTACGTCTGATGGCACTTAAGGAGTTCACCTGACCAGGTATCACAGTCACACTTTACACTTCACATTCTGGCCACCAGGGGGAGCAAAGGGTTCTATGCATTAGGCCACTCCTCACAATCTGGTAAAACTGGGGGCTGGATAGGAAGTTAGTCAGAAGCTGACTGGGTTGGAACCAGGCAACATCCTGTGGCAGAGGGTGTTGCAGGGGAAGATTCAGGGGGCGTCTCTGTCAGGGGTGGGATCCTGACAGTGGCCTAGCGAACAGAACGTTACGGAGCCGCGCCTGCACTCGAATGCGGCGGCATCCTAAGAAAGGAAAAGAAGCGAGGTTTATTGTGGAGAAGTGAGAAACGAGATTGCAGCAAAAATGAGATAAAGCCAGTAGGAGCCGTGCCGTAAGATCGAGGCAACATACTACTGAGGCGCGTAGCCGGTGGCCGAAACGCCGAGGAAGTATTAGGCTCCAAGTAATACTTCAAACAGCGGCAGGACAGTTAACTATAGGTTGGCTGTCTCACCTAAATCACCTAAGCAGACATAGGGGGCAATTGTGGGAGAGGGGCGACGCTAGGGTCCCGGAAGAACTCCAGGCCTACCCGTCATACGGGTGCATCCTTGTTATGATTCCAATGGCAGGGAATCTCAGAGATTACAGCAAAGTCTGCAAACATAAATACCAGCTCATAGGGAAGTGGTAACTAAGCTGACCATATACCTGATCCTAGCACAAACAGCTAACAGTAGCCGGGGAACGTGCCTACGTTGATCCTAGACGTCTCGCGCCAGCCGGAGAACTAACTAACCCTATCAGGGAAAATAAGACCTCTCTTGCCTCCAGAGAAAAGACCCCAAAGAAAATACAAGCCCCCAACAAATAATAACGGTGAGGTAAGAAGAAAAGACAAACGTAAGAATGAACTAGATTTTAGCAAAGAGAGGCCCACTGACTAATAGCAGAAGATAGTAAGATGACTTATATGGTCAGCAAAAAACCCTGCAAAATATCCACGCTGAATATCCAAGAACCCCCAAACCGACTAACGGTGAGGGGGGAGAATATCAGCCCCCTAGAGCTTCCAGCAATATCAGGAATCACATTTTATACAAGCTGGACAAAAATATGAACAAAGCAAAATAACAAAAATAAGAAAGCAGGACTTAGCTTATCTTGCAAAGAACCAGGACCTGAAGACAGGAGCAAACAGAAATGAACTGATTACAACGATGCCAGGCACTGGACTGAGAATCCAGGAAGTTTAAATAGCAACACCCCAGGCCTAACGAAGCAGGTGAGTACCAACTTGGGAAAAGACAATCCAAGTGCCAAACCACTAGTGACCACAAGAGGGAGCCAAGAAGTATAGTTCACAACAGTACCCCCCCTTTAAGGAGGGGTCACCGAACCCTCACCAAGACCACCAGGGCGATCAGGATGAGCAGCGTGGAAGGCACGAACCAAATCGGCCGCATGAACATCCGAGGCGACCACCCAGGAATTATCCTCCTGACCATAGCCCTTCCATTTGACCAAATACTGAAGCCTCCGTCTAGAGAGACGAGAATCCAAGATCTTCTCCACCACGTACTCCAACTCGCCCTCAACCAACACCGGAGCAGGAGGCTCAACATCAGGAACCACAGGCACAACGTACCGCCGCAACAAAGACCTATGGAACACGTTGTGAATGGCAAACGACACAGGAAGATCCAAACGAAAAGAAACCGGGTTAAGAACTTCCAAAATTTTATAAGGACCAATAAAGCGAGGCTTAAACTTAGGAGAGGAAACCTTCAGAGGGACATACCGAGAAGACAACCAAACCAATTCCCCAACACGAAGTCGAGGGCCCACACCGCGGCGGCGGTTGGCAAAACGCTGAGCCTTCTCCTGTGACAACTTCAAGTTGTCTACCACATGATTCCAAATCCGCTGCAACCTATCCACCACAGAATCCACCCCAGGACAGTCAGAAGACTCAACATGACCCGAGGAGAAACGAGGATGAAAACCAGAGTTGCAGAAGAATGGCGAAACCAAAGTAGCGGAACTAGCCCGATTATTAAGGGCAAACTCAGCCAATGGCAAGAAGGTCACCCAATCATCCTGGTCCGCAGAAACAAAACATCTCAAATAAGCCTCCAGTGTCTGATTAGTTCGCTCCGTTTGACCATTAGTCTGAGGATGAAAGGCAGATGAAAACGACAAATCATTGCCCATTTTAGCACAAAAAGATCGCCAGAATCTGGACACAAACTGGGATCCTCTGTCGGACACGATATTCTCCGGAATGCCGTGCAAACGAACCACATTCTGAAAAAACAAAGGAACCAGATCGGAAGAGGAAGGCAACTTAGGCAAGGGTACCAAATGGACCATCTTGGAAAAACGATCACACACCACCCAGATGACAGACATTCCTTGAGACACCGGAAGATCAGAAATGAAATCCATGGAAATGTGTGTCCAAGGCCTCTTCGGGACGGGCAAGGGCAAAAGCAACCCGCTAGCACAAGAACAACAAGGCTTAGCCCGAGCACAAGTCCCACAGGACTGCACAAATGACCGCACATCCCGTGACAAGGAAGGCCACCAAAAGGACCTAGCCACTAAATCTCGGTTACCAAAAATTCCCGGATGTCCTGCCAACACCGAGGAATGAACCTCGGAAATGACTCTGCTGGTCCATTTATCAGGAACAAACAGTCTGTCGGGTGGACACGAGTCAGGTCTACCAGCCTGAAATCTCTGCAACACACGTCGCAAATCAGGAGATATGGCCGAGACAATTACTCCCTCTTTAAGAATACCAGCTGGCTCCGAGACTCCAGGAGAGTCAGGCACAAAGCTCCTAGAGAGAGCATCAGCCTTAACATTCTTCGAACCAGGCAGGTACGAGACCACAAAGTCAAAACGACAGAAAAACAATGACCAACGAGCCTGTCTAGGATTCAGGCGCTTAGCAGACTCGAGATACATCAGATTTTTGTGATCAGTCAAGACCACCACACGATGCTTAGCACCCTCGAGCCAATGACGCCACTCCTCAAATGCCCACTTCATGGCCAACAACTCCCGATTATCAACATCATAGTTCCGCTCAGCAGGCGAAAACTTCCTAGAGAAAAAAGCACATGGTCTCATCACAGAGCAACCCAAGCCTCTCTGCGACAAAACAGCCCCAGCACCGATCTCAGAAGCATCCACTTCAACCTGAAAGGGAAGTGAGACATCAGGCTGGCACAAAACAGGCGCCGAAGTAAACCGGCGCTTCAGCTCCTGGAAGGCCTCCACGGCTGCAGGAGCCCAATTAGCCACATCAGAACCTTTCTTGGTCATATCCGTCAAAGGTTTAACAACGCTAGAAAAATTAGCGATAAAGCGACGGTAGAAATTAGCAAACCCCAAGAACTTCTGAAGACAGACTCTTAACAGACGTGGGCTGAGTCCAATCATGAATAGCTCGGACCTTGACTGGGTCCATCTCCACAGCAGAAGGGGAGAAAATAAACCCCAAAAAGGAAACCTTCTGCACTCCAAAGAGACACTTTGAGCCCTTCACAAACAAAGCGTTATCACGCAAAACCTGAAACACCATCCTGACCTGCTTTACATGAGAATCCCAATCATCCGAGAAAACCAGAATATCATCCAGATACACAATCATAAATTTATCCAGATACTTCCGGAAGATATCATGCATAAAGGACTGAAACACTGAAGGGGCATTAGAGAGCCCAAAGGGCATCACCAAGTATTCAAAATGACCTTCGGGCGTATTGAATGCAGTTTTCCATTCATCTCCCTGCCTAATGCGCACAAGGTTGTACGCACCACGAAGATCTATCTTGGTGAACCACTTGGCACCCTTAATCCGAGCAAACAAGTCTGACAATAGTGGCAAAGGATATTGAAACTTAACAGTGATTTTATTCAGGAGCCGATAGTCTATACAAGGTCTCAAAGACCCGTCTTTCTTGGCCACAAAAAAGAATCCCGCACCAAGAGGGGAAGAGGATGGACGAATATGCCCCTTCTCCAAAGACTCCTTGACATAAGAACGCATCGCGGCATGCTCGGGTACAGACAAATTAAATAATCGTCCCTTAGGAAATTTACTGCCAGGAATCAAATCTATAGCGCAGTCACAGTCCCTATGAGGAGGAAGAGCACTGGACCTGGACTCACTGAATACATCCTGATAGTCACACAAATACTCAGGAACTTCTGAAGGAGTAGAAGTAGCAATAGACACCGGCGGAGAATCGCAATTAATTCCCTGACAACCCCAACTCGACACAGACATAGCCTTCCAATCCAAAACAGGATTATGGATCTGTAACCGTGGCAAACCTAAAACGACCAAATCATTCATTTTATGCAGAACAAGAAAACGAATCACCTCCCGATGTTCAGGAGTCATGCACATGGTCACTTGTGTCCAATACTGCGGTTTATTTTCCGCCAGTGGCGTAGCATCAATTCCTCTGAGAGGAATAGGAACTTTTAAAGGCTCTAGGACAAAACCACAGCGCTTGGCAAACGACAAGTCCATAAGACTCAGGGCAGCACCTGAATCCACAAATGCCATAACAGGGTAGGAAGACAATGAACAAATTAAAGTCACAGACAAAATAAATTTAGGCTGCAAATTACCAATGGTGACAGGACTGACAACCTTGGTTAGGCGTTTAAAGCATGCTGATATAACATGTGTAGAATCACCACAGTAAAAACACAGCCCATTCTGACGTCTATGATTTTGTCGTTCGGTTCTAGTCAGGATTCTATCACATTGCATTGAGACAGGTGTCTGTTCAGACAACACCGCCAGAGGATTAGCGGATTTGCGCTCCCGCAAACGCCGATCAATCTGAATAGCCAGCGCCATAGAATCATTCAGACTTGTAGGAATTGTAAAACCCACCATCACATTCTTAATGGCTTCAGAAAGGCCATTTCTCAAATTTGCGGCCAGAGCATATTCATTCAATTGAGTAAGCACGGACCATTTCCGAAATTTTTGGCAGTACACCTCAGCTTCATCCTGGCCCTGAGAGACAGCCAGTAGAGCTTTTTCTGCCTGAATTTCAAGATTAGGCTCCTCATAAAGCAATCCGAGCGCCAGAAAAAACGCATCAACATCCGCCAATGCCGGATCTCCTGGCGCCAACGAGAAAGCCCAATCCTGAGGGTCGCCACGCAAGAAGGAGATAACAATTTTAACTTGCTGAGCTGAATCTCCAGATGAACGAGGTTTCAAAGATAGAAACAATTTACAATTATTCCTAAAATTCCTAAATTTAAATCGATCTCCAGAGAACAGCTCAGGAATAGGTATCCTAGGCTCTGACATAGGACTGCTAACAACAAAATCCTGAATACTCTGCACTCATGCAGCAAGCTGATCCACACTAGTAATCAAGGTCTGAACATTCATGTCTGCAGCAAAGCTTCAAGCCACTCAGAGAAAAAGGGGAGGAAGAAAAAAAAAAAAAAACTCAGAACTTCTTTTCTTTTAATCCCACTTCAGCAATGCATTAACTATTTATCGGCCTGGCATACTGTTATGATTCCAATGGCAGGGAATCTCAGAGATTACAGCAAAGTCTGCAAACATAAATACCAGCTCATAGGGAAGTGGTAACTAAGCTGACCATATACCTGATCCTAGCACAAACAGCTAACAGTAGCCGGGGAACGTGCCTACGTTGATCCTAGACGTCTCGCGCCAGCCGGAGAACTAACTAACCCTATCAGGGAAAATAAGACCTCTCTTGCCTCCAGAGAAAAGACCCCAAAGAAAATACAAGCCCCCAACAAATAATAACGGTGAGGTAAGAAGAAAAGACAAACGTAAGAATGAACTAGATTTTAGCAAAGAGAGGCCCACTGACTAATAGCAGAAGATAGTAAGATGACTTATATGGTCAGCAAAAAACCCTGCAAAATATCCACGCTGAATATCCAAGAACCCCCAAACCGACTAACGGTGAGGCGGGAGAATATCAGCCCCCTAGAGCTTCCAGCAATATCAGGAATCACATTTTGTACAAGCTGGACAAAAATATGAACAAAGCAAAATAACAAAAATAAGAAAGCAGGACTTAGCTTATCTTGCACAGAACCAGGACCTGAAGACAGGAGCAAACAGAAATTAACTGATTACAACGATGCCAGGCACTGGACTGAGAATCCAGGAAGTTTAAATAGCAACACCCCAGGCCTAACGAAGCAGGTGAGTACCAACCTGGGAAAAGACAATCCAAGTGCCAAACCACTAGTGACCACAAGAGGGAGCCAAGAAGTATAGTTCACAACACATCCTATCCATATCATCTAGGGGATGGAGAAAAACATCAGAATAGATACGAGTTGTGAGAAAGAAGAACATCAGAAACAGACACAACAGTTGTGAGGACTATCCCGTGGTGCTCAGCAGGGAGGTACTACAACACACAGGCGCTAGAAGGTAGGCACTGATTTCCACCTGCAAAGGGAACTCTGGAGGTGCCTTCGGACCGGTCGGTCTCAGCCAGCCCTGTTAGCAGTACTCTGGATTGAGGATCCTGAAGCCTTCAGTAAAGAGGTAAAGAGACTGCAACCCTGTGTCCTCGTTATTCATCGCGACCTGCACCACGCACCATCATCTTATCTTTCATTGGACGCCCCTTAGCAGGGTCACGGACCGGGTCTAGCTACCGTGACAACCCCAGCCCTGAGCCAGAGAGGCCCGGTATCGAGTACCCAGCGGCCCTGCGTCTTGGGGCGCTCCAGTGGCACAGGAGGAAGAGGAGTACAAATAGGGACCATTCACACCCTTGGCAGGCCCGTCGTCCCCACATGGCTTGGAGGATGGTTTCCTGTACCAACAACAGCAAGGTACACAACTTTCCAGCCAGGGGACATTTTTTGAGGATGAGATAAGGAACACTGACAGCAGGGGCTCAGGGAAATCACAAGGCAGAGAAGGAGGAAGTTGCCAACGTAGTTGGGGCATCGACACTTCCTTCGAAGGGAGCATTAGCATGGCCGAAAAGTGGAAAACCTTCCTCAGCACACTGCAACATCCAGCACTATCATGTCATACGGTCCGTATTAGCAGGAGGCAGCATTTTGGTTATGCTTGTGTAGCAACTCAATCTGGATGAATATGTTAGATACTATACCACTGCAACTGGCCCTGCCGGTTCCTGTACAGACTGGATATCCTCATACCACAGTCCCTAGTGGTTCCTGCGGGTACAGAGATAGCCCTAACCACAGAACTAGGAGATGGCAACTCGGACCTAAACTCTTTAAGCTGCCATTGAGTTTCTTCACGTTTCTCCTAAACAACGAGAGGGCATAACAGAGTGTAAATTAACTACAAGAGGAGAAGTGTGCTGAACAAAGGAAAACTCTCAGGTTGAGTAAAGTAAGTAATGAAATAGCAAACAAATAAAGCAATTACTGTTAACAAATATACAGCCTACTTACTAATGATAAACAGAAGAGAGGTACAAAGTATAGTAAAGAAACAACAAGGTGAAAATCCTTACCTCAAAGTTCACAGACTGTCTCCCAACATCAATACAATGTCAGAACTTCTAAATTAATCCATCACCAGCAGTTTACATCTGCTGGGGGACAGAATATAAAGCTGCACCCAAAAGGTAATAGGTGGAGAAATTAAATTGCCTGTGTTAAGCGAGACATACTGCAGCCAGAAAACAAAACCCAAACACCCAGAGAAAAGGTGCGTCTCCTGTTGTTCAGCAGAAAGAGAAGCTGACCGCAAAACACAAGCTGAAGGGATCAAATCTATGAGCATGACAGTTTCAGCAATTTGGTGGAAGAGTATATGTTCACACTAACCCATTTAACTTCTGGGTCTCAAAATTGGACACATGGCCTGACCTTGCTCTTTTGCCCTTCGTCTTGGAGGTTCTTGTGTGCCTGCGGCAAGTGTACTGCCAGAAAGTGTGTACAACTTGGGTAAGCTCACATTCATTAAAATGAACCAGGCATGGTTCCCACAGGACTTGTACATACCTGTGGCTGAATAGAGAAGTATACTAGCCTCACCCAGCTATTGTTAGACTCCACCAGTTTGTTTGTTCTGTCTTCCATTCACAATATTTTGGGGCCTCTCAAAAATTAAAACCAAAAATAAAACAAGGTGTTTTGCAGAGTGCGTACACAAACTGTTTTCAGAGTACACATATCAACGCAGTTTTGCAGAGAACACCCACACAGGCTGTTTTACAGAGTGACCCCACAGAGGCTGCTTTGCAGAGTACCCCCACAAAGGCTACTTTGCAGAGCACCTCCACAGAGGTAATTTCAGAGTACTCCCACAGAGACGTGTGCAGATTACACACACAAGCTTTTTTACATAGTATTCCCACAGACACAGTTGCAGAATAGAATTTTTTTTTCTCAGATTGCTCACACAGACGCTAGTGCAGATTATTTTAAAAAAATTGTTACAGACAGTACTCCCACAGAAACGGGTGCAGAATAGAAAAAAATGGTTAGGCACACTACTCCCACAGACACCAAAGAATAGCGCCAGGCCACACCAGTAATAATCATATAAACTTTATTTAGAAAAAAGATAAAAGCTAGTAGGTATAAAAATGTAATCATGAGACACAACAAGAAACAGAAACAGCTGGCAGGTATGGCTGGGAAATAAGTGGCTTGAATAGAACAAAAAGAAACCTCCCAAAAATAGTATCAACCAGATAGTAACAACACATAAATTACTCCAAAATGTAAATACCGTTAACTCCGATATAGTAACTGATAGCGATCACGCAAAATGTAAATACCAACATATAATAACGTAGATTAATGTATACTCACAATGTGAAATAGTCCCAAAACATACAATAAAAAATAAGGAGCATGATAGCCATCAGTCACTACGTCGGGGAACATATCATATACCCACTCGTAGATACAAGGAGGAACATAGTTACCTAGTATATGTCACCAGCCAGGGACCCGACCACACCCGACGCGTGTTTCGCAGAGGAAAGCTTCGTCCAGGGGTCCAGGTGGTGTCTATAATTAAAATTGCTTGGCTTGACAGATTTTGTCACTTATTATAGATGTTTACACTACTCCCACAGACAAACGTTGTCATGACTCTGGATGGGCTGGTTCTGGCTCCGTCCAGGTCGGGTCTGGGTTAAATTAGTCCGTCTCTCTTTGGTTCTGGGGCCGCTGTTTATTGCTGTTGGTTCCTGGGTTCTGAGTCGGTTATACTTCTGTCTACTTGGATTGAGATAGCTGACCCAGGTTATTTGCCTGTAATCATTGTGCCTCTGTGCTTGTGTGCCTTGCTGTGTATGACCCGGTTTGTTCCCTGACTACTGCTTTTGTTTTCTGCTTGGTACTTCTCTGTCTTGTCCTGGCTTTCTGACCCCTTGGCTTGTCTCTGACTAATCTATTTTGCCCCTTGGTACCTCACTGCCGTCTGGCTCCCGACCCCCGGCTTGTCCTTTGACTATGTCTCTGTCTTAGTACTCTGTGTCCTGTGTTTTTTGCAGACCCTCCATTCTCGTGTGGTAGCTCCACCCCATCATCCCTGCAGTGATCACGTGACCAGCTTAGTTCAGGTTCTGTGTGCACTGCGTGCCTCATTCCTCCCGCTCCCTGTGCTCCCACTAGCGCCCCCTTAGGCTGCCTCTCTACGACACCAGGCAGCATCATTACACATGTCCAGAGACATGGGTGTAGAATATAAAAATTTGGGCAAGCAAACTACTCCCATATACATGGGTGCAGAGTATAAAAAAAAGATTAGGCACACTACTCGCATAGAGACGGCTGCAAAGTCTATGTCGATTTCTTCAGTATTCTATAATTAATTAACTTTATATGAAATATGATGCGGGTATGTAGGTTGTTGAAAGCTTCAGTGGACAAGGGATCATCAGACATTAGTAGTTTTATGTTTGTTATTGACTTACATGGTAATAAATAATTCATGTTAAAGTAGACTTTACTAGGTGTTCTACAATAATCCTCTTGTGAATTATATTGTAAGGAGAACGACCCTCCAGTAGACTGCAGCTATCAGCAATTATTAAGATCAAAGTTACCCAAAATCCTGTGACATTGCATTCTGTTAGATTCAACATCTGTAATTAAATACATTATTTTGCACCCATGAAATTATATTTTTGTCAATTTTGTACCCATGATATTGTATTTTTAAAGATTATTTTACCTTGCATGCTCTTAGATGGCATGTTAATTAGGATCTAACCATCGATCTTAACAGTAAAGCGGTTCTCATCAACATCCTTTAGGAGATATTTTTTACCCAAGTATAGTTTACTCCTTAAAATGTGCTGACTAAATAGTTCTACATATTCCTGCTGCTTCATGGCCCAGGACATCTTCTTTCAAATGGCTTAAGTCTGCCAGCTTATTTCAGTTTGTGATGAGAGGGTCCTCACTTTATCAATACTAGGCTAGGATTTTTATAGTTCTGCTCACCCAAGTTTGATGGAAAACTAAGCATTCCAAAATATGGCAGGTAACTCTTGTGACTGCATATCTTTAACCAGTTGAAGAATAGGCCATTTTCCCCTGTTCATGACCAGGCACATTTTCATTTTTTTTTTCTGTACACGCAGTTTAAAGAACTGTAAAAAATGTCCTCCTTTGGATATTTAAAGGGGTTTTCCCGCCAACATAGTTAATTTTAATAATCATTTTAATCAATAGGTCTTTCAATATTATTAGGTTCCACAACTGGATGTGTTTAAAAAAATGTTCCTGTGCTGAGATAATCTAGTAAATGTGCCCCTGCTGTGTACTGTGTAATGGCCCTGTCTGACCATGCAGGAACATGGTCTGATCATATCACAGCTCCTGGCGAGGGGAGGACGCAAAGAGGGTATACAGACAGAACAGCATGGGATCACAGCTGATTCTTTCTTTGAGGAAAAGGTTGCTTAAAAACAGGCAGGGAAATGTTTTACCTCACAAAAGAATCAACTGTGATCCCCTGCTATGTCTGTATACTCTTTTACTCCCTCCCATGCCCAGGAGCTGTGGTATGATCAGACCATGTTCCAACACGGTCAGACACGGCCATTACACATTGCACAGCAGGGGCACATTTATAAGATTATCTCAGCACAGGAATATTTAGTTTAACACATCCAATTGTGGAACTTATTTTTATTCCAAGATCTATTAATTAAAATATACTTTGTTCATGGGAAAACCTATTTAAATAATTTTTGTGTCTTTTTATTTGTGACACATGGGACTTCATTTTTATGTCACTGGTCATATTTTCTCTTTTTTATATTGGGTGATATCTGTGGAAAAATAAATTAAATAAATATGTTCCCCATGCTGTAAAAAATATTGTTATATAAATCGGCCTCTTTTTTACAGGGTTAGTCCTATAAACAGCAATTTGGATTGGCAGTGGTATTTTTTAATTAATCAAATTATTTTTATTAGTTACTTTTTATTTATTTTTCACTTATTTTACACGTTGTGGAATGTAGTAAAATGCACGGAATCAGCGCATGACTTATAAATGAAGTTTTATCAAAGCCAAATACAACAAAGTATCAAACATAGACGTTTTTTTTTAAACATGACACACCAAAATTAGGCACAACACTCAGCTGAAAAAGCACGATGAAAAAAATATACGCTCAAAAATGTAATGAATAAATGCAAGTGACCCAATTTATTAAAAAATGCACCAAATACTCATTGTGGGAATGTAGGCTAAACCTCCCCAAAAAGACAACCATTAAAGACTGGTTATATACCATAAATGATACCCTTCCCATTAACTAGTAAACCTATAAATCAAAGCGTAATCCAGATATCTTCTTGAAGATTGTCTCCAAGCCCAAATAACCCATGTGCAATCTTGGGTTGACCATTTATATCTGTTGGTGGTATAAGGTAACAACCTAAAACTCCTCTGTAATTTACACTGTCACTGCCTGTGCTGACAATTGACATTCTTTTGCTATGTTTGCTTGTGTTTGTTGATTCCATAACTGGGACTGAAGAAGTGGTTTTTGTTTTTGGTCAATGATTTCTCACCTGGTGTCTGTAAAATCGAAATATGTAAGTAAAGTAAATTACTAACAACACCTCCTACTAAAACGATATACACGTGATGACCCATTAAAGATTAATTCAAAGTATTTCAAATAGTTTGAAGTGATGAAACTTCCAGAGTGTTTAATGAGATGTCATGAGGATTCAGTTATCCCAGTAGACCGGGGCTTCAGGAAGGAGTGGGTCGTATATTCTTTTTAAGCTGCAATCTCTCTGTTCTTACTTTTGTGTAGGTGGCATGTCACCCCCGCCAGGACTAATTTCAGAGGTAAGTCATTTTCACTTTCCTGAATATGTACTACAATACAATATGGTGAGAAGCTGAAGAGTTTCTCCTGTACAGTCCTTATAGTTGTTACATCTTAGGTGAGAGATTGCAGCCAAACATGTTCATTGGGCTTGGAATTTCAGAAAGAGGAGCAAGGGTTTATAGCATTGAGATTAGGGTTCCATATTTCTGTATGTACATTGTACTCAAATATAGAAACATAACATGTAATTTACATTAAGCACAAATTCAGTTTTTGAGCTTAAATTTTAGGAACTGTGGTCTTATATAGATCATTTACATGCTATATTAAAGCGCCAGGTTTTGCCCATGTATAATTTGTACAGCTGAATATTTTTAGCATAACATTCTTTGTCTTCTTTTTTTTCTTCTTCCTTCTTCTTTCATCTTCATTCTTCTTCTTCTTCTTCTATCATCTTCATTCTTCTTCTTTCATCTTCATTCTTCTTCTTCTTTCATCTTCATTCTTCTTCTTCTTATTATTATTATTATTATTATTATTTTATCAATAGGGACATAGATTAAAAAACAATTTATTCTGAATCATTAGTTGTCATAAATCTTTTATATAGCCAACACAGTAAGATACATAATAACGGTCTGGACAGATTATTACATAGACAGAGAGCCTTTGTTCTGCTGTTACAATGGCCATTAAAAGGGGAAGAGGACAGGATGATGGCTCGTCAGATGAACCACCCAGCATTAATGTGTATTACAACCAATGGGAGCGCTGGAATAATAGAGATGCCAGATTTGCATCATTTCTGCTCATTTCCTGCACACTTATTTGTTAGAGCCCCTTGTAATTTTTTTTTTTTTTTTTTTTACAGTCCAGCTGTTATTATTGTTTGGGACTATTTAATATAATAGCTTCATTACTAGAGTGCAAAACACATTTAAAAGGGTGGAGAGAGCAATGAAAGACTAAAGAGAAAACAATCTTGTTTATGATGGAAGGAGGGGACGCAGGCTTTCCACCAGATGCAGCTTTACAACAGATCTGGACAAAGGATGATTTCTTCCTTAGGCTTGACTCTGCAAATATATCTGTTCACAGTGTACTTGTTAATTCCATATAAATAAATATAGAAAAACTTAGAATTCCTCTTGAAACTGGAAATCACTTTATTAAAATAATGTTACTAGTAACAAGTTACAAATAATGTGTCCCCAGGCTTCCATGGTAAGAGTGCTGTAAATACAAGCAAATGAACAATAGCTTCACTTTTGGACACCGTTTTTACAGTTTAAGTATAGAATGAATCTATATCAGCAGTTGAATAATTTTTGAATACTTTGTATTCCCTACCAATAGAGGGGAATACAAAGTTATAGAGTTATAGAGTCCAGAGCTGTATTCACAATTCTGCTAGCTAACAGTTTGCATAGGTTCTATAATGTAAAGTTTATGCACATTACTGGCATGAGATTGTAAATTACACAGGCAAGCTCTATGTATATTTTATGAGCAAGTAGTACTAGATATTATTAGCTCTGGAGTTAGCAGAATTGTGAATTCAGCTCTGTACTTGTGAGTTAAATAAAATGAACTTAGAATAATCAATTTGATAAAAAATTGTTTCTATAGATGAACTGTAAAATGCGATCTAACAAACACATATAATTTCTTGAACGGAGATTTGGAAGATTCATTCAGAGAGGAGAAGATCCTGGAGGCGATCAAGGGGCTTAAGACAGGCAAAAGTCCAGGTCCTGATGGTTTCACCCCAAGATTTTATAAACTATTCAAACAACAATTAGCTCCAATTCTTCTACGATCCTTCAACTCCATTGCATTGGGAGGAAAATTCCCACCACAATCTCTTTTGGCACATATAACTGTTATTCCCAAGCCAGGTAAAGATCACAAGCATTGTAATAATTTTCGCCCCATATCTCTAATCAACATTGATCTCAAGATGTACTCCAAGATGATTGCTATGAGGCTACAACCATAAAACAAAAAAATGAAATATGCCAGGTCTAATATTGCTATATAAACCAAAAAGAAAATCAGGCCTAAAGATAACTTTTAATTGATTCGTTTAAAAAATTTCAAAAAAGTATCAAAGGATTAATACCAAAGATAGTGAGAGGAGGATCAGACAGAAAATAGTCATATGCCAGGTCAAAAAAATGTCTCAACTACAAAACGATATAGACTAGGGAGATAGAGATGATACTACCTATTTTTCCTACCTGGCAGCGGAGGTTGGCACCCTAGGGGGAGATGAAATGGCGCCTCCGCTCCACGTTGACTAGCCTATCTGACCCTTAAGGGAAGCCCTCACCAAACCAACACCAACACCATGAAAACAAAAGTGATTAAGATCTTATTAATTAGAGAACCTCATACATATCTGTTTGCTCAGTGTATGTTTGAGCAAAAAATCAATATTAATCCCGGAGGTTTTTTCAGTTTTGCGTTTTAGTTTTTTGCTTCCCTTCTTCTCAGAGCCATAACTTTTTTATTTTTCCATCAATATGGCCATGTCAGGGCTTGTTTTTTGAGGGCCGAGTTGTACTTTTGAACCACACTGCTGCTTTTACCATGTTGTGTACTAGAAAACAGGAAAAAAATTCCAATTGGGGTGAAATTGCAAAAACGTGCAATCCCACACTTGTTTTTTGTTTGGCTTTTGTCCTAGGTTCATTAAATGCTAAAACTGACCTGCCATTATGATTCTCCAGGTCATTATGAGTTCATATAATGAGAACAATAAACAAGGAGTGCAAATGTGTGAAACCTGGTGATTAAGTGGATTATCAAATGGGCCAAGTGGACACTCACCTAATGAAGGGATGATCCCTGAGGACTGTTGGCGACTGCAATGCACCTCCACTGCTGGCCAGCACTTCCAGGTTCTGGTCACGTGATCAGGGAACAGGATGCACGTCACCACAGGTCCTTAAGCTGAGAAGTGTGGATCCAGCATTGCCCGGACACTGCAGGTCCTTAACTTCTCCTGACGCAAATCCTCAGGAGGAGGGATATGGAATGATGAAGGAGAAAAAGTTGTAGCAGTCTGTGGAGCACTGACATAAGGGATAATTATAGGGACAGCAATCTGGTATTAACACTTCGATCTGTGGATCAAAGGGTAAAAACATCTGAACTAATTACAAGATCGTCTCCAGATGTTACAGGACACCAGACCGCATTCATCACATGTATCCTAATATAATAAAAAAGTGTTGGAGATGTGACTCCACTGTAGGTAACATGGCTCATATCTGGTGGTCTAGCCCCCGAATATCCACATTGTGGACAGGATTGTTTGATCTCTTCAACAAATTATTCTTCAATAACTTCCTGAGCTCTCCAGAAACAGCTTTACTATCAATATTCCCTATATTTATTTCTACCATTAAAAACGGACTATTTAGAGTATATTTAGCTGCAATGAGACAGCTTATCCCCAGACATTGGAGATCAATCACCATTCCTTCTAAATTGGAATGGGTTGAGGCGATAGATAACCTTAGTCACATGGAAGAGCTCATGGTCTCTGACAGTTGGCTGAACTTGGACTCATACGAATATATGAGAGATTGGTTACCCTGGACATCATTCAGAAATTCATCTGAATTTAGCACTTGGCTAACATTGCCATTCTAGCGATGTTGAGCCATTGATATCACACTCAGAATATGCAAAATTCCCCTCCCTATACCCCCCTCCTGTGTTGACCTTTGTATTCCCCCCAATCCTTCCCTATCATGTCTCGTCATTTGAATACAATAATTTATTCACATAACATGATACAACGTTCCAATACTAATTGTTGCACTATACGATCCCTTTTCAAATAAGTAAATGCTGCTTAATATACTTACATTTTGTTGATTGTACCTGCTATGCAACCTTAATTTGATTTTGATATATGTTGAAACATCAATTGTTAATTATATCTTCAATAAAAATACAGTGGGTACGGAAAGTATTCAGACCCCTTTACATTTTTTACTCTTTGTTTCATTGTAGCCATTTGGTAAATTCAAAAAAGTTCATTTTTTTTCTCATTAATATACACTCTCCACCCCATCTTAACTGAAAAAAACAAATGTAGAAATTTTTGCATATTTATTAAAAAAAATGAAATATCACATGGTCATAAGTATTCAGACCCTTTGCTCAGACACTCATATTTAAGTCACAAGCTGTCCATTTCCTTGTGATCCTCCTTGAGTTGGTTCTACTCCTTTATTGGAGTCCAGATGTGTTCAATTAAACTGATAGGACTTGATTTGGAAAGGCACAAATCTATCTATATAAGACCTCACAGCTTAAAGTGCATGTCAGTCCAAATGAGAATCATGAGGTCAAAGGAGCTGGCCAAGGAGCTCAGAGACAGAATTGTGGCAAGGCGCAGATCTAGCTAAGGTTTCAAAAGAATTTCTGCAGTACTCAAGGTTCCTAAGAGCACAGTGGCCTCCATAATCCTTAAATGGAAGAAGTTTGCGACCACCCAAAGTCTTCCTAGACCTGCCGTCCAGCCAAACTGAGCAATCGTGGGAGAAGAGCCTTGGTGAGAGAGGTAAAGAAGAACCCCGAGATCACTGTGGCTGAGCTCCTGAGATGCAGATGGGATAAAGTTCCACAAAGTCAACTATCACTGCAGCCCTCCACCAATCGGCCTTTGTGGCAGAGTGGCCTAACGGAAGCCTCTCCTCAGTGCAAGACATATGAAAGCCCACATAGTGTTTGCTAAAAAACACATGAAGGACTCCCAGACTATGAGAAATTAGATTCTTTGGTCTGATGAGACGAAGATGGACCTTTTTGGTGATAATTCTAAGTGGTTTGTGTGGAGAAAAGCAGGCACTGCTCATCACCTACCCAATACAATCCCACAAGTGAAACATGGTGGTGGCAGCATCATGCTATGGGGGTATTTTCAGCTGCAGGAGCAGGATGACTGGTTCAGGAAACATGAATGTGGCCAAGTACAGAGGTTTCCTGGATGAAAACCTTTTCCAGAGTGCTCTGGACCTCAGACTTGGCCAGAGGTTCACCTTTCAACAAGACAATTGCCCTAATCACACAGCTAAAATAACAAAGGAGTGGCTTCAGAACAACTCTGTGACCATTCTTGACTAGCCCAGTCAGAGCCCTGACCCAATCCCAATTGTGCATCTCTGGAGAGACCTGAAAATGGCTGTCCACCAATGTTCACCATTCAACCTGACGGAACTGGAGAGGATCTGCAAGGAAGAATGGCAGAGGATCCCCAAATCCAGGTGTGAAAAACTTGTTGCACCATTCCCAAGAAGACTCATGGCTGTACTCAGAGGCATAGCTAGGGTTTTGGTTCAGGGGGGCAAAACTTCTGAGTGCCTAACCAGGTAACCTTGATTACAACTGAGTGATGCACCCTAAGGGTATGTACAGTATTTTTTAGCTCGGCAGATTTTTCTGCAGCGGATTTCATAAATCTGCAGGTAAAAGGCTCTGCGTTTTACCTGTGGACTTACTGCGTAATTACCGCAGATTTTATGCAGATTTTGTGCGGATTCCACCTGCGGTTTTACACCTGTGGATTCCTATTATGGAGCAGGTGTAAACCGCTGCGGAATCCGCACAAAGAATTGACATTCTGCGGAATGTAACCTGCAGCGTTTCCGCGCTTTTTTTTCCGCAGCATGGACACTGCAGATTGCGTTTTCCATATGTTTACATTGTACTGTAAACGCATGGAAAGCTGCTGCGGACCCGCAGCTGCAGATCCGCTGTGGATCCACAGCAAAATTCATAACGTGTGCACATAGCCTAATAGTGGAGGAGAACCTCAGCAGATGACCGCGATGTTACTGAAGATAATCTCTATATAAAGACCAACATGGATATTACCGCCATATGGTCACTGGTAGATAGCAGCCCTACAGAACATATAAGAGATTACAGCACAGTTTTTCCCGTCTTTTCCATCTGGCCCAGACCGACATGACAACTTCTTCCAAAAAGGACTCGTCTGCAGAGAATACAACAAAGACACGTTTCACTTCTCATATTCCAGCCCCGTCTCCATCTATTCCCAACATGCACAAATTCCTCATCCTGCTGATACCCCAATACTGAGCCGCGGCTGCCGTATGTGCCCCTATTACTGCACCTGCTGTGTGGTACTATGTGCCTTCTAAATTCTACAGCAACCCTCTATAATATAGTAATGTCGGGTGCAAGTGCCTTAGAAAACAGTGCCCACATTTTGCCGCCTAAAAAGTAATATTGCCCTCTGTGTGCCCCTTTTGTAATCACAGTAACCTGAGATCCCCTACAACAATAAGTGCCCACTTTACATTGAATAGTGTCCGGAGTCTCCCCCTGTACAGCTCCCCTATACACAGTATGATGCTCTTTTATACACAGTATAATGCCCCCTCACTGTAAAGTACCACCCACACAGTATACTGACCCCTTAGTAGCCCCCAAACTTTGATGGCTCCAACACTGTATGATGCCCCCTCACTGCAATCTCCACACTGTATGATGCCCCTTAGATAGCCTCCATATAGTATAATGCATTCCCCATAAGCCTCCATATAGTATAATGCACTCCCCATAGGCAGACTTTACAGCACAAGGCAGCACCCATAGGCAGACTCTATAGCAAAAGGCAGCACCCATAGGCAGACTCTGTAGTATAATGCAGCACCCCATAGGCAGACCCTGTAGTATAAAGCAGCACCCCCATAGGCAGACCCTGTAGTATACGGCAGCACCCCCCATAGGCAGACCCTGTAGTATAAGGCAGCACCCCCATAGGCAGATCCTGTAGTGTAAGGCAGCACCCCCTTAGGCAGACCCTGTAGAATAAGGCAGCACCCCCATAGTCAGACCCTGTAGTATAAGGCAGCACTCCAATAGGCAGACCCTGTATTATAAGGCAGCACCCCCATAGGCAGACCCTGTAGTATAAGGCAGCACCCCCTTAGGCAGACCCTGTATTATAAGACAGCACCCCCATAGGCAGACCCTGTAGTATAAGGCAGCACCCCCTTAGGCAGACCCTGTAGTATACGGCAGCACCCCCATAGGCAGACACTGTAGTGTAAGGCAGCACCCCACAGGCAGACCCTGTAGTATAAGACAGCACCCCCATAAGCAGACCCTGTAGTATAAGGCAGCACCTCCTTAGGCAGACCCTGTATTATAAGGCAGCACCCCCTAGGCAGACCCTGTAGTATAAGGCAGCACCATCATAGGCAGACCCTGTAGTATAAGGCAGCACCATCATAGGCAGACCCTGTAGTATAAGGCAGCACCCCATAGGCAGACCCTGTATTATAAGACAGCACCCCCATAGGCAGACCCTGTAGTATAAGGCAGCACCCCTTAGGAAGACCCTGTAGTATAAGGCAGCACCCTCATAGGCAGATCCTGTAGTATAAGACAGCACCCCCATAGGGAGACCCTGTAGTTTAAGGAAGCACCCCCATAGGCAGACCCTGTAGTATAAGGCAGCACACACCCCCATAGGCAGACACTTTAGTATAAGGCAGCACATTCCCCTATATAGGCAGACCCTGTAGTATAAGGCAGCCCCCATAAAAAAATAAATACTCACCTCTCTACTTCCTGGTCCCTTCGCAGCCCTGAGCGCCCGCTCATGTCCTGACAGCGGGCGCCATTTAGTGATATCATCACGGCCGCTGTCAGTGTCGATGTCGATGACGTCACACGTTGAAAGGGGGATGATGGGAGAAGGAGCGTAACGCTCCTTCTCCCATCAATGCAATCAGCTGTATCGGCTAAATGCTGGTACAGCTGACCTTGCGATGACGGGCGGGGGGCCACTGCTGGCACCGGGCCCCCCTCGCCTGCTCAGGGGCCCCATAGCGGCCAGGCAGCAGAGCAGGGAGATCGATATCTGTATATCTGTATCGATGCGGGGCCCTGGGTAACCGCCCACTCTGCCCCCCCGGTAGCTACGCTACTGTCTGTACTAGCTCAAAATGGTGCTTCTGCTCAATACTGAGCAAAGGGTCTGAATACTTATGACCATGTGATAGTTCAGTTTTTTTTTGTTATAAATTTGCAAAAATTACTACATTTCTCTTTTTTTTTCGGTCGAGATGGAGTGCAGAGTGTACATTAATGAGAAAAAAATGCAATGAAACAAAGAGTGAAAAATGTAAAGGGGTCTTAATACTTTCCGTACCCACGGTATAATGAACCATAATTTCTTGAACTGATACGATGTTATATGTAGGAAAGTAATTGCTCCCATGACATCTTTTCAGGAGTGTACTGTCCTCAAGCCTCCTGTATTCCTACTTTCCCATGAGGCGGTGCTCTGCTAATTGACAGAGGCATCATTGCAACGCTGGTGCGAGTTATGCGCTCTCTAATACAGCTTTGCCTCTGCAGCATGATCCAGCAATCTCAGACAACTTCACTGCAGTACTTACAAGCTCAATAGAAGAAAGCTTGTAAGCACTGCACATGTCACAATGAGCTGTAATAAACAGTAAAACATATATTAGTCATTATAAGGGCAACACGGCTTCATTTTAATAAGTATATTGGGAAGTTGCTTGTTTTTCCAAGCACTGTCCAATTTTACACATCTTTTAATTTGAGAATAACCCTTTAAAGCTTGTTTTCTGTAAACTTGGTGAAAGGACCTGTAAAAGTCAAATGCTCCTATTACAGAAGTCCGCATTATGCATTGTTCATGCTACAATTCAGTCATTATGTTTGAGCTTACATGGTTTTATTAGTAGGTAAATGGCACAATAATAAATCTTTTATAATGATTGCAATGGACTGTTTTGTAAACATGGAAAAATAGGTTGCAAAATATATCACAAGTAGAGTTGCAAAACCTTCTCTGCTCCACATTGCCCTATTTAACCTATTTTAAGATGCTACTTTAAAAATCAAAGGGATTTTGCCATGTGAGACATTTTTAGGATATCAAGAGTATATGCCATATGACTCTGATAGTTTTACTTTCCACTTTCAGGACTCCCAACTTTTGGGAGAACGGAGATCATCTTCTCCCCCGATAGGAACTCCAGAGAAGTGTAGACTATGTATGCATGTGAGACTCTCTATTAAAGATTGTGGGTGCTGCCCCTAGTCTTACATTTCACAACTCCCATAAACTGCAATGGAGAGAGCTGCAAGAATAGACTGCCACCTCTAACTCATGTACTCTTTTTCTGAATGGATTAGTAGTGGCCAAAGTACCCTATTTTCCTGATATATGATGGAACGAGAGAAGTGAGGCCGTACTGGGCCGCAGGCTATAGAAGGGAGGATGACATGACAGGGTTGAGAGTGATTGAAGGAGCTGGGGTTGTGTTAGCAGGGAACACTGTAGGGGTTAAGTTACTGTAGTGAATGGGGCAGAGTTTGGATTGGTACGAAGGAGGGGCCAGAGGTGGGTTTATGGTCTAGTGGTATAAAAGAGGGGAGCCATCTTAGTGGGGCAACTATTTTAGGTTCCCCTTCGCAACAGCAACAATCTCCTGGGTCTGTGTAGGGTGTTGTGAACTCTGTTTTCAGGCTCCCTCTTGTGGTCACTGGTGGTATGGTGTGACTTTTGCTTTGGGCTCCCCCTGGTGGCTTGGTTTGTTATCCTGCTGGTCTCTGGCTGTCAGCTGGTTCGTTATCCTCTGGGAGGTTCCTATATAGCTGTGTTTCCCTTCCACTTGTCGCCGGCTGTCGATGTAATCAGTGCTACTCAGATTCCTTCTGACTACCTTGCTCCCAGTCCATCCAGGACAAGCTAAGTTTTGTTTGCTCATTTTTTGATCAGCAGTGTTTATCATGTTTTCTTGTCCAGCTTGCTAAAATGTGATTCCCTCGCTTGCTGGATGCTCTAGCGGACTGAGTTTCTCCCCACACACCGTTAGTTGGTGTGTGGGTTCTTGAAATCTCAGGATGGATATTTTGTAAGGGTTTTTTATTGATCGCATAGACCCCTGCTCTATTTTCTGCTTTCTAGTACTAGTGGGCCTCTTTTGCTGAATCTGATTTCATCCCTACGTATGTGCCTTCTTCTTACTTCACCGTTAATATTTGTTGGGGGCTTCTATATCTTTGGGGATTATTTCTCTGGAGGCAATCGAGGTCTTTCCTTCTCTTTAGGGGTAGCTAGTTCCTCAGGCTGGCTCGAGACGTCTAGGAATTTTTTAGGCACGTTCACCGGCTACCTCTAGTTGTGTTGGATAGGTTCAGATTTGCGATCAGTCCAGTTACCATCTCCCTAGAGCTTATCCTTAGTTTATTCAATTGCTGGTCTATTTGTGATCCTCAGCCACTAAGGATCATAACAGTACAGCCGGCCCACAAAGTGTTAATTGCATGGCAGAAGCAGGAGAAAAGAAGCCTTGAGAAATTTTTTTTTTTTTTTTTTGTTGCCGTGTGTCTAGCTGCTGTGGCTAGCTTCTCTCCTCCTCTTAATCTTGGTGTGGCTCTGAGTTCAGCTGCTGACATGGATGTCCAGAGCTTGGCTTCCAGTCTGGATCATCTTGCTGCTAGGGTTCAAAGTATTCAGGATTTTGTTGTTCACAGTCCTATGTCAGAGCCTAGAATACCTATTCCGGAGTTGTTTTCTGGAGATAGATCTAGGTTCCCGAATTTTAAGAACAATTGTAAGTTGTTTCTTTCTTTGAAACCTCGTTTCTCTGGTGATGCCGTTCAGCAAGTTAAGATTATCATTTCCTTTTTGCGTGGTGACCCTCAAGATTGGGCCTTTGCATTGGTGCCAGGGGATCCTGCATTGCTTAGTGTAGATGCGTTTTTTCTGGCCCTTGGATTGCTCTATGAGGAACCTAATCTTGAGAACCAGGCTGAAAAAGCGTTATTGGCCCTCTCGCAGGGGCAAGATGAAGCAGAGGTGTACTGCCAGAAATTTCGGAAATGGTCGGTGCTTACTCAGTGGAATGAGTGTGCCCTGGCTGCAAATTTCAGAGAAGGTCTTTCTGAAGCCATTAAGAATGTCATGGTGGGGTTCCCTACGCCTGCAGGTCTGAATGAGTCAATGACTCTGGCCATTCAGATTGATCGGCGTTTGCGGGAGCGCAAACCTGTGCACCATTTGGTGGTGTCTTCTGAACAGACACCTGAATCTATGCAATGTGACAGAATTCTGACCAGAGGTGAACGGCAAAATTATAGATGGCAAAATGGGTTGTGCTTTTACTGTGGTGACTCAGCTCATGTTATCTCAGCATGCTCTAAGCGCAAAAAAAGGTTGATAAATCTGTCACCATTGGTACTTTACAGCCTAAGTTCATTTTGTCTGTTACCCTGATTTGTTCCCTGTCATCTTACCCGGTTAATGCTTTTGTAGATTCAGGTGCCGCCCTGAGTCTGATGGATTGGTCATTTGCCAGGCGCTGTGGTTTTGATTTGGAGCCTTTAAAATTCCCTATTCCACTAAGGGGAATTGATTCTACACCATTGGCTACGAATAGACCTCAGTACTGGACACAAGTGACCATGTGCATGACTCCTGTTCATCAGGAGGTGATTCGCTTTCTTGTACTGCATAATTTGCATGATGTGGTCGTGTTGGGTCTACCATGGTTGCAGACTCATAATCCTGTCCTGGATTGGAAAGCTATGTCTGTGTCAAGTTGGGGTTGTCAGGGAATTCATTGTGACGCTCCTGTGGTGTCAATTGCTTCGTCCACTCCTTCTGAAGTCCCTACGTTTTTGTCAGACTACCAGGATGTATTTGAGGAGCCCAAACTCAATTCTCTACCTCCTCATAGGGACTGTGATTGTGCTATAAATTTGATTCCTGGTAGTAAGTTTCCTAAGGGACGACTTTTCAATTTATCTGTGCCGGAGCATGCTGCCATGCGGAGTTATATAAAGGAGTCTTTGGAGAAGGGACATATTCGCCCGTCCTCATCCCCTCTTGGTGCAGGATTCTTTTTTGTGGCTAAGAAGGATGGTTCCCTGAGACCTTGTATTGATTATTGCCTTTTGAATAAAATCACGGTCAAATTTCAGTATCCTTTGCCATTGTTAACTGATTTGTTTGCTCGCATTAGGGGGTCTAGTTGGTTCACCAAGATAGATCTTCGTGGTGCGTATAACCTTGTGCGTATAAAACAGGGTGATGAATGGAAAACTGCATTTAATACGCCTGAAGGCCATTTTGAGTACTTGGTGATGCCTTTTGGACTTTCTAATGCTCCTTCAGTTTTTCAGTCCTTTATGCACGACATCTTCCGTGAATATCTGGATAAGTTTATGATTGTGTATCTGGATGATATTCTGGTTTTTTCGGATGATTGGGAGTCTCATGTTAAGCAGGTCAGGATGGTCTTTCAGGTCCTGCGTGACAATGCTTTATTTGTGAAGGGCTCAAAATGTCTTTTTGGAGTCCAGAAGATTTCTTTTTTGGGTTTCATTTTTTCTCCTTCTACTATTGAGATGGACCCAGTCAAGGTTCAGGCTATTCATGACTGGACGCAGCCTACATTTGTTAAGAGTCTTCAGAAGTTCTTGGGTTTTGCAAATTTTTACCGTCGCTTCATAGCTAATTTTTCTGGTGTTGTTAAACCTTTGACGGATTTGACCAAGAAAGGTTCTGATGTGACTAATTGGTCTTCTGCGGCTGTGGAGGCCTTTCGGGAGCTGAAGCGTCGGTTTTCTTCGGCTCCGGTCTTGTGTCAGCCAGATGTCTCACTTCCCTTCCAGGTGGAGGTTGATGCTTCCGAGATTGGAGCGGGGGCTGTTTTGTCGCAGAGAAGCTCCGATGGCTCTGTGATGAAGCCATGTGCTTTCTTTTCAAGAAAGTTTTCGCCTGCCGAGCGGAATTATGATGTCGGTAATCGGGAGCTGTTGGCTATGAAGTGGGCATTTGAGGAGTGGCGACATTGGCTCGAGGGAGCTAAGCATCGTGTGGTGGTCTTGACTGATCACAAGAATTTGATTTATCTCGAGTCGGCCAAGCGGCTGAATCCCAGACAGGCTCGTTGGTCGTTGTTTTTCTCTCGTTTTGATTTCATGGTCTCGTACCTGCCTGGTTCGAAGAATGTGAAGGCTGATGCTCTTTCTAGGAGTTTTGTGCCTGACTCTCCTGGAGATTCAGAGCCGGCTGGTATCCTTAGAGAAGGGGTGATTTTGTCTGCCATCTCCCCAGATTTGCGACGTGTGCTGCAAGAGTTTCAGGCGGATAGACCTGACCGCTGTCCACCGGAGAGACTGTTTGTCCCGGATAGATGGACCAACAGAGTCATCTCCGAGGTTCATTCTTCGGTGTTGGCGGGCCATCCTGGAATATTTGGTACCAGAGACTTGGTGGCCAGGTCTTTTTGGTGGCCTTCCTTGTCGCGGGATGTGCGTTCCTTTGTGCAGTCTTGTGGAATTTGTGCTCGGGCTAAGCCTTGCTGTTCTCGTGCCAGTGGTTTGCTGTTACCTTTGCCTGTCCCGAAGAGGCCTTGGACGCACATTTCCATGGATTTTATTTCTGATCTCCCTGTCTCTCAGAGAATGTCTGTCATCTGGGTGGTGTGTGATCGTTTTTCTAAGATGGTCCATTTGGTACCCTTGCCTAAGTTGCCTTCCTCCTCCGAGTTGGTTCCACTGTTTTTTCAAAATGTGGTTCGTTTGCACGGGATTCCTGAGAACATTGTTTCTGACAGAGGATCCCAGTTTGTGTCTAGATTTTGGCGGACCTTTTGTGCTAAGTTGGGCATTGATTTGTCTTTTTCGTCGGCCTTCCATCCTCAGACGAATGGCCAAACCGAGCGAACTAATCAGACCTTGGAGACTTATTTAAGATGTTTTGTTTCTGCTGATCAGGACGACTGGGTTACTTTTTTGCCGTTGGCCGAGTTTGCCCTTAATAATCGGGCTAGTTCTGCTACTTTGGTTTCTCCTTTTTTTTGTAATTCGGGGTTTCATCCTCGTTTTTCCTCGGGTCAGGTGGAGCCTTCTGACTGTCCTGGAGTGGATGTTGTGGTGGATAGGTTGCATCAGATTTGGAATCATGTGGTGGACAATTTGAAGCTGTCACAAGAGAAGGCTCAGCTCTTTGCCAACCGCCGTCGCTGTGTGGTTCCTCGACTTCGCGTTGGGGACTTGGTGTGGTTGTCTTCTCGCTTCGTTCCTATGAAGGTCTCCTCTCTTAAGTTCAAGCCTCGGTTTATCAGTCCTTATAAGATTCTGGAAGTCCTTGGCCCTGTGTCATTTCGTCTGGACCTCCCGGCATCATTTGCTATTCATAATGTGTTCCATCGCTCGTTGTTGCGGAGGTATGTGGTAGCTGTGGTTCCTCCAGTTGAGCCTCCTGCCCCGGTGCTGGTTGAGGGAGAATTGGAATACGTGGTGGAGAAGATCTTGGATTCTCGTATTTCTAGACGGAGGCTCCAGTATTTGGTTAAGTGGAAGGGCTATAGGCAGGAGGATAATTCTTGGGTTGTCGCCTCTGATGTTCATGCGGCCGATTTGGTTCGTGCCTTCCATGTGGCTCATCCTGATCACCCTGGGGGTTTTCATGAGGGTTCGGTGACCCCTCCTCAAGGGGGGGGTACTGTTGTGAACTCTGTTTTCAGGCTCCCTCTTGTGGTCACTGGTGGTATGGTGTGACTTTTGCTTTGGGCTCCCCCTGGTGGCTTGGTTTGTTATCCTGCTGGTCTCTGGCTATCAGCTGGTTCGTTATCCTCTGGGAGGTTCCTATATAGTTTCACTTCCACTTGTCGCCGGCTGTCGATGTAAATCAGTGCTACTCAGATTCCTTCTGACTACCTTGCTCCCAGTCCATCCAGGACAAGCTAAGTTTTGTTTGCTCATTTTTTGATCAGCAGTGTTTATCATGTTTTCTTGTCCAGCTTGCTAAAATGTGATTCCCTCGCTTGCTGGATGCTCTAGCGGACTGAGTTTCTCCCCACACACCGTTAGTTGGTTAGTTGGGTTCTTGAAATCTCAGGATGGATATTTTGTAAGGGTTTTTTATTGATCGCATAGACCCCTGCTCTATTTTCTGCTTTCTAGTACTAGTGGGCCTCTTTTGCTGAATCTGATTTCATCCCTACGTATGTGCCTTCTTCTTACTTCACCGTTAATATTTGTTGGGGGCTTCTATATCTTTGGGGATTATTTCTCTGGAGGCAAGCGAGGTCTTTCCTTCTCTTTAGGGGTAGCTAGTTCCTCAGGCTGGCTCGAGACGTCTAGGAATTTTTTAGGCACGTTCACCGGCTACCTCTAGTTGTGTTGGATAGGTTCAGATTTGCGATCAGTCCAGTTACCATCTCCCTAGAGCTTGTCCTTAGTTTATTCAATTGCTGGTCTATTTGTGATCCTCAGCCACTAAGGATCATAACAGTAGGGTACCTGTTAGGATGGATGTCGAGTCCATGCTGCAGTTGCGTGTTCATGGGGCACAGGATGGCTGCAAGCTTCGGTTCAGGGCTTGCTTCAAGGGGCGGTGGCAGGGCCCCCTCAGGCTCAGCAAGAAGGACGCTGGCCATAGAGAACCAGGCCTCCGGTGCGCCTCAGCCCAGAGGCCACCTGCCGGGTCTGGTGCCACATCAGGAGCCCCTCTAGGGACCCTCCAGCTCAAGGCACGAGCGGCAGGCCAGGAGCCCATAAGCCGAGAGCCTGGAGGAATCCAGTCACATGAATCCAGTCAACCTCCCTCTCTACAGCAGCGACGTCGGGGACACAGGATCCGGGCACAGGTACGCTAGCCGTGGTCAGGGAGAGGCAGTGAGCCGACAGGGGCCTGCATCGCAGGCAAACCAGGACAAGGTAATCAGTTCTTTCAGGGGGGCACTGGGGGTTCAGGACAGTCAGGACACTTGGTGGCAATGCAAAAAAGGCTGTGTTTCTCATTCAATGAGGGTTCTTGCAGATTTGGGGGAAAATGTAAATTCAAACATGAGTGTTCATCATGCGGAGGCAGTCATGGGGCTACAAAATGCTTTAAGGGAAGAAAGCAAAAAGGGTCAGATGGTTCTGAAAAAACAAGTGACACCAGTGCGGCTAACAGAGATGGGTCGTTTTCTAAATAAGTACACCAAGCAACCTTGCTGAGGGAAGGTTTTAGGGATGGGTTTAAAATTCCTTTTGTAGACGTTAAAGTGGGGTTATCAACTATGAATCTAAAATCAGCATTTCAGTTTCCAGAAGTGGTTACAGAAAAATTGAATAAAGAAGTTGCGTTGGGCAGGATGGCGGGGCCTTTTGAGTCAGCTCCTATTGTTAATCTGAGGGTGTTACCACTGGGTGTAGTGCCAAAGAAGGAGCCTAACAAATTTAGGCTGATCCACCACCTTTCATTTCCAAAAGGTCTGTCGGTGAATGACGGGATTGACCCGCAAATTTGTTCGCTGATGTACACTTCTTTTGATGCTGCCATGGATTGGGTATGCTTGTGTGGAAAAGGGGCTTGGTTGGCGAAAACGGATATCGAGGTGGCATTTAGTCTGTTACCGGTTCATCCAGAGAGCATGCATCTGTTGGGATGTTTTTGAGATGGGGTTTTTTATGTTGATCGTTGTTTATCCATCGGGTGTTCGTTGTCATGCACGTACTTTGAGACGTTCAGTACGTTTTTGGAGTGGACAGTTAAGGAGGTGTCCGGTTTGACTTCTTGTATTGCCTATTTGAATTACTTCTTGTTCATGGGTCCAGCTCAAAGTAGTGATTGCTCCTTGTTGTTGCGTACGATGGAAAGTGTTGCCATAAAATTCGGAGTCCCGCTAGCAGCTGAAAAGACTGTAGGCCCAGTCACCTCGCTGAGTTTTTTGGGCATTGAAATTGATTCAAATGCAATGGAATGCAGGTTACCCGTAGGCAAACTGTTAGACATGAGGACAGAAGTTAATCGGGTTAGCGGATTAAAAAAGGTGACGTTACGAGAGGTTCAGTCTTTGTTAGGCAAATTGAATTTTGCATGTCGTATTATGCCCATGGGCAGAGCATTTTGTCGGCGGTTGTCGCTGGCAACGGTATGAATGAAATCTCCGGGGCATTTTATCAGGCTTAAGAAAGATTTACGAGATGATTTGAAGGTATGGGCACTTTTCTTGGATTCCTATAACTGCAGATCCATTTGGATTGCACCAGTGGTGTCGGCGGAGGATTTCGGTTTTTTAGTGGGTTCAATTGGTTCACGCGGTTTCTGTCTATTATTTGTCAGAGAATGGTTAGTAGAATTCTGGCCTCAAATTTGGAAGGAAAGTGGCTTGGTAACTAATCAAGTTATATAGGGGGTGTTTCCCATAATTGTGGCATTGTCTTTGTGGGGAGAAAAAGTGCAAAACAGGAAGATTTGTTTTTCGTGTGAGTCAGTGATGGCAGTGAGGGCCATAAGTTCGTTATCTTCACCTGATTATGCTGTGTTGAGAGTTTTGCAACAGTTAGTTCGGGTAGGTTTAAGTTACAACTTGTGGGTTGTGGCGGAGGTTAGGTCTGACATGAATTACCCCATTGTCGAAGCTCTTTCTTCTTCACAGTGGGATCGCTTTCAGGAGTTGGCGCCTCAAGCAGATTCAACAGGGCTGGCATGCCCAGTGGAGTTGTGGAACCTTCCTTTGGGGTGGTAAGGGAATTATTATCCAGGTTATTGTAATCGGGAACCTGGGCGCATTACAGGAAAGCATGGAACATTTGGGAGGAATGGAAAGCGGTGTTAGGTGAGGAGGTGGATGATGAAAGTAAGTTGCTAATGTTGGTCGGCCATTATTGGGAATTGGGTTGGTCAGTTCCGAAATTAAATAATTCGATGGCAGATTTAGTCTTCAGCTTCAAGTTCAGGGGATTAAGTGATTTAACGAAGTCCTTTTTGGTCCGGCAGGCTGCGAAGGGATGGATGTTGGAGGGTGTCGGATGGCAGGCGCCCGGTATCTTATGTGGTTTTATTTGTTTTGAATACTCGCATAAGTGATATTTGTTCTTCTCCTTGGGAATATGCTCTTTTTAAGTTAGCCTTTTTGTTGTCATTTTTTTGGGGCTTTTTCTTGGGGGAATTAGTTAACTCATCCAAGTCCAAAAAAAGAGGGCTTATGAAGCAGGATGTGGATGTCGGTGAGGACAGAGTGGTGATATTTATCAGTACTTCAAAAACGGATATGGAGGGTAATGGTTGTAAAATACTACTATTTGAGGTGCAAGGTTCTCCGGTGTGTCCAGTGAAATGTATGAAGTAATTTTGGGGAAACAGCGGACCAGTGGATTCCCCATTGCTTGTTTATGAAGATGTGTCATTTTTGTCCCGTTTTCAGTTTGAGGCTGTATTTAAGAGGTGCCTAGAGAGAGAGGGCATCTCATCCGAAAATTATAGTGGCCATTCTTTTAGGATTGGGGCATCTACGGAAGCAGCGAGGAGAGGTTTAGGGGAGGATATCATAAGGAGGATTGGTCAGTGGGAGTTGGTAAGGTTACATTCCTATTAGTGATGAGCAAATATACTCGTTACTCAAGATTTCTCGAGCATTCTCGGGGGTCCTCCGAGTATTTTTTAGTGCTTGGAGATTTAGTTTTTCTTGCCGCAGCTGAATGATTTACATCTGTTAGCCAGCATAAGTACATGTGGGGGTTGCCTGGTTGCTAGGGAATCCCCACATGTACTTATGCTGGCTAACAGATGTAAATCATTCAGCTGCGGCAAGAAAAACTAAATCTCCGAGCACTAAAAAATACTCGGAGGACACCCGAGCATGCTCGAGAAATCTCAAGTAACGAGTATATTCGCTCATCACTAGTTCCTATGTTCGCCTGGTTTTAGTTTAAGTGGTTATTTAAACAATGCTTTAGAGGTTTTATTTGGTTGTTGTAATTTGTTTTTCGTTTCAGAGCGCAAACAACTGCTCGGTTGGATCATGGGACACTCCTTTGTTTTTTGGGCAGCATTGAGGGCAGCAGTTCGTCCGGACAGGAGGCAACTAGGTGTGCCATGGGACATAGCAGTCTTGAGATGGATTGGAAAGCGAGGTATGGTATGGCAACAACTGCTTCCTGAGTTTCATAGGTTCGTTAGACTGGATCAGGCTCCAGACGTGTTGGTGATTCACCTGGGAGGTAACGATTTGAGGAAACGTCCTTGCCAGGAACTGATTAATGATATAAAGTTTGACATGTTACGGTTGTGGTCCATGTTCCCAAAGTTGATGGTGGTCTGGTCTGACATTATTCCTAGAAAAGTTTTGTATGGGGCCAGATCAGTGCAAGGGGTGAGCAGGGCTAGGACCAAGGTGAACAGGGCAGTGTTTCGCTTTATGGCAAGGAAGGAGCGATTGTAGAACACCACATGAACCTGGAATCGTTGGAAGGGGGTTTTTGGAGGAAAAATGGAATTCATCTGAACGCGGTTGGGTTGGATATGTGGTGTTTGGCGGTGCAGGAGGACGTTGAACAAGGTTTGAAGGAGTGGAGGGACATAAATGTCTGAGGGGGTCAGAACATTTATGTTGGTGGTGTGGGGGGAGGTCCTCGAAGTTGGTGAGGCTGGCGGCTCTGAGGGGGGGATCATAAGAAGTCCTGGACTCCCCCCAGGTGGATTAATGTGGACTGGTATTTAATTATCCCGCGGAAGGGATTAAAGGGGACTCGGTTTCAATGGTAAGGGATGCTGGCCAGGCGGGTTGTTTTTGGTGTCTACGAGCTGGTGCTTAGCGGCTGGAGGCAAGACTCGGCCCTGGGCCAAGCTGTGTTTTCTACTTATAATAATGGGTTCTGGTTTGGGGCTTCGAGGACCGCCCCTCCTGGGTTGCTATTAAATAAAATGTTTGTTATGTGTTAAATAAACGGCTGCTGTGACCAATTTATCCAAGCATGTGTTATATGTCTTTATTTGGGTCACAGTATGGAACAAGGGTTGGAGGATCAAGAAAATAAGGGGTTATTGTTTAGATAGGGAGGAAAGGTAGAAGCTCTGAGGAATCTTGATTACCCTGTAGTCATGTCTACGCAGTGCACTATTAGTACTTACCTATCTTGCTCTTCTATTCCTCTTATCTCTGATATGTGAGTAGCCACACACAGACATGTATTTCTATGTCCAAGTAGTTGGGGGTAGAAAAGAGTGGCTTTAGGGGCTACAGGTAACCCACAGGTTGTAAAACCCTGATCTAGAGGAAGCACCTACATAGTATATTATACTCCAAATCTATAGTGCAGGATTAATTTAGGCTTAGTTTCTAGTGGCATTGTCAGTCTGTCTGAGCTTTAAAGGGAATCTGTCATCACTTTTGGTATTGTGAGGCAGTGAGGGGAATTATATGCGACGGACGGTATGTAACCCCCAGGATGCGCATAGAAGTGTGGTTGCAGTGCAGGATAAAAGTAAGTTTGAACTTGGTCAAGCTATTTGGCCAAGGCAGATTTAATATAACCTGGCATGGGCTTTTATTTTTGGAGTGAACTACAGGGTGGCAGTGGGGCAGTTCACTCCCACCAGCCGGGTCTTACCAGTGGCCCTTAGCCACAGATCTCATTTTAAAACCCTGCAGCAAAGGTTGCAAGTGGCTCTGAAACATCCGGCTTGTGTAAAGTCAACACAGAGCCAAGGGAAGCTAAACGCCTGGCACCCCCTTAGCGTGACATGGCTGTGCAGTCACCCACGGCAGCCGGTCTCAGATATGGACTTTTTTGATGCCCCGACTGCCTTCCGGAGGATACAGTTTGCTCTTCAGTTGTGAGTTTTTGGACAATAAAAACATTTGCAATGAACTTTACTGGGTCACTGCCTCATTACCGCATGGACCGCCTCACTACAGTATGTATTCTGAGAGCAGCATCATGTAATCGCGGAGATCCTGATTCCAGTGATGAGTCACTTACTGGGCTTCTTGCTGTCGCTTTTTATAAAATCACTGTTTTATCAGTAGGAGATTCTCACTAGCGGACTAGTAAACCTGTTGCCAGGCAACCCAAACACGTCATGCTGCCATGTAGTGCCACCACTGATTGGCTGCTTTCTACCTATGCACAGTGTCCATAGAAAGCTGCCAATCAGTGGTGTGGATGGGTTATACAGAGCTCAGCATTCAGAGAACTGATAGATCTACAGCAGATAAAAGCATTTTTAATCACAGCTACAGCAAGCAGATAAGTAAATGACACATCTCTGGAATCAGATCATTTTCTCCTACATCATGCTGCGCTCAGATGGGGTAGCAAAAACCTATCTTAACATATACTTACCTTGTAATGTCTTCACATCCTGTTCCATCCAGATGTATCCAGATCCCAGAATTCCAAGCGGCAGAAGTTCACCGACCGCCATATTGGGACACCCAAGTGATGGGTGTCTCATTTTGGAAACTGCTTGTGGTTCCAGCCTCTTGCGCGGTACCACCAGCGGAACACCGTCGCACCACACACACACTGTATGTGCCGTACACACCACACACACACACTGTATACGCCGTACGCACCGCACACACACACACACACACACACTGTGTACACCATACGCAGCCTCTTGCGCGGTACCACCAGGGGAACACCGTCGCACCACACACACACACTGTATGTGCCGTACACACCACACACACACTGTATACGCCATACGCACCACACATACACACACTGTATATGCTGTACGCACCACACACACACACACAAACTGTATACGCTGTACGCAGCCTCTTGCGCGGTACAACCAGGGGAACACCGTCGTGAACACGCAGCCGCTGGGATCAGCCGAATGATTCACTGACCGCCGCAATCTTTGTACAGGAGGAGTGCATGCGCCGTTTTAAAACAACCGAACCTGATAGACTGTTGTATAAGTGAGGACAATATGCCATATTGGGCTTAATTATTTATACACTAGTTTTAATAAAGGCTTATTGTCATTCTTCATTTTTAAAGTACTCCTAAACTTTCATTCAATACCTAGAAGTTTTATTCCCCGACATGGTGCTTAAACAGGGGCTCAGGGGGCTCACAGCTACGGAATGTAAGAGAAATAAGTGACCTGGTCTTTTCAGTCAGGATTACAATATTAAGATCAGAAACCGAGTTCATTCCTTCAGGAAAGAATGCAAGGTGAAAAGAGTCCATGATATGAACCCAACAGAGGCAGGATAAGAAAATGATCAGTAACTGAAAGCTCACTAATAACATGGTCAAAAACACCGTATTTCTTGCCTTTCAAGACTCTCTGAATGTCACATAGTAGAATATATTTGTAGTCACATCTGAGGCTTCTCCTTTGAAATAACTTGGTAATGGATACCACACAAACAAAATCACTATTAATATGTGTGCAATGGCATGTAAACGTTTGTCCACCTCTGGCCGAAATTACTGTTATTATGAACAGTTGAGCAAGTTGAAGATAAATGATCTCTAAAAGGGCTAAAGTTAAAGATGACACATTTCCTTTGTATTTTAGGCAAAAAAAATATATTGTCATTTTTTTTTCATTTTTAAAATTACAAAAGGAAAATGGGCAGATGCAATAGGTGCCTGTGGAAATTTGTGTGCTCAGATAACTTTGACCAAGGTTTCAGACCATATGTAGCCTGTTAGAGTTTTGGCTTGTTCACTATCATTGTTAGGAAAGGCCAAGTGATGTAAATTTCTCAGATTTATAAAAACCCAGCCTCTTCTAACCTTGAGCCAAAAAACAGCAGCCATGGGTTATTTTAAGCAGCTGCCTAGCACTCTGAAAATTAAAATGGAGGAGTCCCAAAAATCAGAAGAAGGCTATAAGAAGAGAGAAAAGCGTTTTCAAGTTGCCCTTTCCTCAGTTCGAAATGTAATTAAGAAATGGCAGTTAATAGGAACAGTGGAGGTACAAATAAGCTCTGGAAGACCAAGCCAAACTTCAGTTAAAGCTGAAGATGATCGTAGGATTGCTAGAAAGGCAAATCAGAACCATCACTTGACTGCAAAAGACCTTCAGAAACATTTAGCAGACTATACAGTTGTGGTACATTGTTCTACTGATTAGAGACACCTGCAAAAAAAAGGCATTAATGGAAGATTCATCAGAAGAAAACCTCTCCTGCGTCCTCACCATAACATTCGGCATCAGAAATATGCAAAAGAACATCTAAACAAGCTGTATGCATTTTGGAAACAAGTCCTGTGGACCGATGAGGTTAAAATATAATTCTTTGGCCACAATGATCAAACGTATGTGTGGAGAAAAATGGCACAGAATTTCAGGAAAAGAACATCTTGCCAACCATTAAACATGGGGGTGGATCAATCATGCTTTGAGTTGGTGTTGCAGCCAATGGCAAGGGGGAACATTTCACGTGGTAAATAGAAGAATGTATTCAATGAAATTTGAACAAATTCTTGAGCAAACATAATACATCTGTAATAAAGATGAAGTTGAAAAGAGGATGGCTTTTACAAGTGGATAATGATCCTAAAGACGTCAAAATCCACAACAGACTACCTTAAAAGGCTCAAGCTGAATGTTTTACAATGGCCTCACAGTACCCTCATCTGAATTTGTGGCTAGACCTCAAAATAGCAGTGCATGCAAGACGACCCAGGAATCTCACAGAACTGGAAGCATTTTCAAAGGAAGAATAGATGAAAATCCCTCAATCAAGAATTAAAAGACTCCTTTCTGGCTACAAAAAGTGTTTACAAGCTGTGATACTTTCAAAAGGGGGTGCTACTAGGTACTAACCATGCAGAATGACCAAACTTTTGCATTGGCCTATTTTCCTTTTTGCAATTTTTATAATATAAAATCTGAAAGAAAAAAAATAAAATAAATAAAATATATATATATATATATACATACTGTATATATATATATATATACTGTATATATATATATATATATATATATATATATATATATATATATATATATATATTTTGCCTACAATACAAAGGAAATGTGTCATCTTTAACTTTAGGCCTTTTAGAGGCCATTTTATGTTCAACTTGCATAACTGTTCACAATAACAGTAATTTTGTCCAGGGGTGCCCAAACTTTTACATGTCAGTGTATAAGCAATTACCTAATCTCTGCGTTTTCTCTGGTAAGGGATGGTTGTGTGTAAAGTTCAGTGTGTTAAATGGTCAGCTTTTCATTGTACACTATGTCCCTGCACATAGGTCATGTACTCATACGTTCCCGCAGTTATAATTAGAATATAATTTGTTAAAATATCAGGTGTCTATCCTGTTTCCTTTCTCTATTTTTAGTGCATGTAAAGAGACATGAAATTCAGTCCAAAATGAATGCACAACTTATTGTGCAGGGTATTAAGTGGTTTAAAGCAGATGTCATAATTATACCTGAACTTTTTCTGAAGGAGGCACAAATGTGTGGTAGTTCCTGTTTGGTAAAACCTGGGAATATGCTGTAATTGCTGGTTATTTCACCTGTCATCTGGGCTTCATATTGATAAGTTGATATACGCCTTGACCTGAAGAGACCACACAGGTTTAAGGGATCATGTTAAATAAACATCCGTATAGCGTAACGGCAATCCTGCAGTTGAGATATCATACCAATATCAGTTTGAAGGGCTTAAAGGGATAGTGAAAGCAGATACAAGTAAAGAGAGTTAAGACTGATGATGGCGATGAGTTTTAATTCCCAATACTGCACATATTTTGGGCCTTAAAAGGGTTGTCGAATTTATCTTTATTTTACCAAATGTATTGGGGTCTTGATTTGGTAGTGATAAATAAGTATTACTGGTTCTGTTCCTGCGTTTGTTACTTCAGCTTTCCTCTTAGACTGTACTACTTTCCTGTTTTCAAAATGGCTGCCGACGGAGGAGCATGTGACCAGGCCTGTCCATGACCTCTTCCAACTGAAAAACACTTCACATTGGAAAATTGTTTCTCAATTAGAGGAGGCCATGGAAATGTCTCACGAGTCTGTCAGTCACCTCCAATTAAAAGTTAGCTTTCCCATGAGAAGTGTTTTCCATTTGAGGAGGTTGGTCAAGTGCTCCTCCATCAGCAGCCATTTTGAGAACAGGAGAGCTGTGTAGTCTTTAGGAAGGCAGGAATAGAACCTACAATGTTTATATATTAGTAAATTCCACAAAATCATGTCCCCAACACATTCGTTAAACTAAAGAAATAGGGGAAAACTCTTGAGCAATTCTCTCTTCTGGGCAAATAGGCATCACTTTTTTATTTTATTTGTGCTATATTCTTTACATTAAGGACAGCAAATACAGATCTTTAGAGCTGCTAAAAATTGGTACACAAAGACAAATGGAAATTAGAAAATGTCATAACTTTTTTTTTTTCTTAACCCAAAAATACTCTTTTAAAGGGACTCTGTCACCTGAATTTGGAGGGAACAATTTTCAGCCATAGAGGCGGGGTTTTCGGGTTTTTGATTCACCCTTTCCTTACCCGCTGGCTGCATGCTGGCTGCAATATTGGATTGAAGTTCATTCTCTGTCCTCCATAGTACACGCCTGCGTAAGGCAAGATTGCCTTGTGCAGGCATGTACTACGGAGGACAGAGAATGAACTTCAATCCAATATTGCAGCCAGCATGCAGCCAGCAGATAAGGACAGGGTGAATCAAACACCCGAAAACCCCGCCCCTATGGCTGAAAATTGTTCCTTCCAAATTCAGGCGACAGAGTCCCTTTAAGGCTTGTCATAGTCAAAATCATCTTTCTACACTCCCCCTTTTTTACTTGCATGCATTTTTTTAAATATATACATATATTTGTAGCTTTTTATCTACACTAAGTTTCATTTTAAGATAAATCGAATGCATGCCTCACAGTTTATATGCTAGAGTTATAGTAATGAAACATACTTTCAATTTCATATCCATCTCTATTGTTGGACTAGATGAGCTCTGCATATCACAAGCTTCCAGGAAATCAGTCCAATATTGATGAGTTTGTCCTCTTGGGATTTACTAATTTTAACCTAAAGATTCAGTCCTTTCTTTTCCCCCTTTTCCTTTTTATCTACATATTCACAATTCTGGGTAACTTCACAATCATCACCGTGGCCACCCTGGATTCCCTTCTTCACACACCCATGTACTATTTTCTTCGGAACCTTTCGTTTCTTGAAATGTGTTACATTACAGTGACCCTTCCCAAACTGCTCCACACCTTTGTGGCCAGGAGGAAGACAATCTCATTTACTGCTTGCTGCACACAGATGTATTGCTTCTTCACCCTTGGGGTCACTGAGTGCTTTCTTTTAGCTGTGATGGCTTATGACCGCTTTGTAGCCATCTGCAACCCCTTGAGATATTTTTCCGTAATGAGCAAATCTGCATGCTTAAAAATGGCTGCTGTGTCTTGGGTCTCTGGGAACCTTATCTCCCTTGGACAGACTGCCTCAATTTTTTCCCTTCCTTACTGTGGTCCTAACCTTATTAACCACTTCTTCTGTGACATCCCTCCAGTGCTGAAGTTGGCCTGCACTGATGTTTCTGGCAATGAGATTGCTGTTTCTGTCACTGGTTTTCTTGTCCTTCCATTACCTTTTGCTCTCATACTTTACTCCTATGGACGCATCATTGCTGCAATTATGCGTATAAGCACCAGTAAAGGACGGAAGAAAGTCTTCTCTACTTGTGCCTCGCACTTCATCTCTGTCACTCTGTTCTTTGGAACTGGAGCTTTTACATATGTTCGGGTAAAGACTAGCAATACTCCAGATAATGACAAGCTACTGTCTCTTCTATATAGTGTAGTAACTCCACTTCTGAATCCACTTATATATAGTTTACGGAATAAGGAAGTTAAAGGAGGACTCAAAAAACTTGTGCAGCAAAAAGTAGGAATGAAGGAAACCAGACAATCTATAAATGTAAAATCTAAAAATAATGACAAATGACAATACTTCTTGGAAAAAAATACCTTGTTTTACATTTATTCCGACACTAAATTACCAAATAGTTTGTAAAAATTAGATACAAAATAAAGTGTGGTCCATAGACATATACAGTTGAAACCAGAATTTTACATACACTTTATAAAAAGACACACGTTTTTCTCAATATCTGACATGAAATCAAAATAAACCTTTCCTGTTTTAGGTCAATTAGAATTACCATAATTATTAATATTTGCCTAATGCCAGAATAATGAGAGAGACAGAATGTTTTATGGCATTTTATTACTTACTGCAAAGTCAAAAGTTTACATACACTAAGATTACTATGCCTTTAAAGAATTCTGGACTGCCCATATGATGATGTCATATGTTTGGAAGCTTCTGATTTCTGTTTTTTTTCAGCATCTGAGTTAATAAGAGACACACCTGTGGATGTATTTTAATGCACACCTGAAACACATTGCTTCTTTGTGTAGCATCATGGGAAAGTCTAAAGAAATCAGCCATGATATCAGGAAGATAATTGTGGACTTGCACAAGTCTGGTTAATCCTTGGGTACAATTTCAAGATACCTGAAGGTGCCTCGTTCATCTGTACAAACAATTATATGCAAGTACAAACAAGATGGGAATGTCCAGCCATCATACCGCTTAGGATGGAGACTGGTTCTGTTTCCCAGAGATGAGCGTGCTTTGGTCTGACATGTGCATATCAACCCAAGGATAAAAGCAAAATATCTTGTGAAAATGATGGAGGAAGCTGGTAAGATTGTGTCAATATCCACAGTGAAACAAGTACTATATCAACATAGGTTGAAAGGCCACTCTGCCAGGAAGAAGCCATTACTCCAAAAGAAACATAAAAAAGCCAGATTAATGTTCGCAAATGCACACAGGAACAAAGATGTTAATTTTTGGAGACATCCTGTGATCTGATGAAACTAAAATTGAACTTTTTGGGCATGAAGACCATCATTACGTTTGGAGGAAAAAGGGAGAAGCTCCAAAGCTTAAGAACACATCCCAACTGTGAAACACGGGGGTGGCAGCAACATCATGTTGTAGGGTTGTTTTGTTGCAGGAGGAACTGGTGCACTTCACAAATAGATGGCATCATGAGAAGATTATGTGGCAATACTGAAACAATTTCTCAAGACATCAGCTTGGGTGGAAATGGGTCTTCCAAATGGACAATGACCCGAAGTATACTGCCAAAATGGTAACAAAGTGGCTTAAGGATAACAAAGTCAATGTTTTGTAGTGGCCACCACAAAGCCCTGATCTCAATCCTATTGAAAATTTATGGACAGAGCTAAAAAGGCAGGCGCGAGGAAGTCGACCTACAAACCTGGATCAGTTACACCAGTTTTGTCAGGGAAAATGGGCCCAAATTCCGACCAGCTATTGTGAGAAGCTTGTGGAAGGATATCCCAATTGTTTCATCCAAGTCATTCAGTTTAAGGGTAATGCTACCAAATATTAATGAAATGTATGTAAACTTTTAACTTTGCAGTAAGTAATAAAAATGCCTTAAACATTTTCTCTCTCTCATTATTCTGGCATTTGGCGAATATTAATAATTATGGTAATCCTAATTGACCTAAAACGGTAAAGGTTTATTCTGATTTTGTAACTAATGGAAACGGAGGCACAGATAGTGAAGTTCACATTCATTTTTATTGAAATTAAACGTGGAATCTCTGGACCACGGTCGGGGGTGGTCCGAAGGGGGCGTGACTATGTGAGCCCCAGACACCCGTAGTAAGACCCCTCGAACAGGGTTAGAAAGGGATACCTGGGGGACACGGGTGCTACCTCCAGTTAGACTCCGGACTCGTGGTAGCTGACCCAGCGGGACAGACGGATTAGCAGGGTTAGCGGGTGACGTAGAGCTAACCAGTGGGTAGCGGGGGTATGGGTAGAAGCTGGTTCCAGCGGTACTGACGTTGTCCTGAGGTTCAGGTAACTGACTGGCGGGATGAGACGGAACTGGAGTAAGCAGATTGGAGATCGTCCAGGAGAGCCAGGTGAAGAGTAGCAGATAATCTGTGGAGACAAAAAGTGTAAGCGGAGCACTGACAGAGAACTTCAGAAGCACATGCTAGCAGGAACCGGAAGTTAGCAACTGGGGATACTTGTTGCTCCAGCACCCTCACTATGGTGGAGGGGCTAGAAATAGTTATCATTAACACGCCATTGGTCAGAAGCACTTTTTGGAAAATGTGTGCTGTCTCTTTAAGAGACCGGGAGTGAGCGCACGCGCAACCTAAGCACACGGCCCGAGGACCTGCTGGCTGCATGCCAGGAAGCAGAGGAGGAAAAGAAAGCAGAGGCCCTGTCAGGACAGAGTGGAGCCGGCACAGATCGGGAGTCCCGACGGGCACCCCGTGAAGGTACAGGGACCGGACCGGGTGTAACAGATTTCATGTCAGATATTGAGAAAAACATGCATATGTGTATTTTTATATAGTGTATGTAAACTTCTGGTTATCACATGAAATCTCAATGAAATAAATATAAGTCTATGGGTGTTACGTTAATTGTGGAAAAGTTCACAGGGTATGAATACTTTTTCAAGCCATTGTATATTGGCATATATGTTTCAAGATGTCTTTTCAGGTAACAAGCCTCAAACAAACTGCTAATCCATATGCTTATTTGATCTCCCCATGCCCCTATAGTTATACTATTTCATACGTGACAAGATCTTATCAGTAACATTTTATAAGATAGGGTCTGAGAGGTGTTTGCCCCAGGCATAAAATTCTGTAAATATGCAAAATCTCACCCCATCACATCCCACCTGGGCCATCTCAGAGTTGCTTATGGAGAGCAAGATGTGTTCGTCTTCAGCTGCTGCTTTCTGCATAGGAAGTGATGAAAATGATAAAGCTCATCATAATGAAGAGAACTTTGTCATCTCAGTAATTTTCTTTGTAGATTGCAGCAGATGACAAACTCACCTTGCTCTGCTTAGCAGTAGCAACCAAGATGACAGATGAGCAGCTGAAGAATGAAGACAGTAATGATCAAGTGCAGGGCAAATGTTCCATACTGTCTTCATTCATTACTAAGAACTGTTTTTTTTTTCCACTTTTTCTAACATTAGAGCTAAGGATCTGATTAGGATTTGCTGCTAGGGCTAAGGATAGGCTAAGGGTACTGTCACACAGTGGCACTTTTGTCGCTACGACGGTACGATCCGTGACGTTCCAGCGATATCCATACGATATCGCTGTGTCTGACACGCAGCAGCGATCAGGGATCCTGCTGAGAATCGTACGTCATAGCAGATCGTTTGGAACTTTCTTTCGTCGCTGGATCTCCCGCTGTCATCGCTGGATCGTTGTGTGTGACAGCGATCCAGCGATGCGTTCGCTTGTAACCAGGGTAAACATCGGGTTACTAAGCGCAGGGCCGCACTTAGTAACCCGATGTTTACCGTGGTTACCAGCGTAAAAGTAAAAAAAAACAAACAGTACATACTTACATTCCGGTGTCTGTTCTGCTTCTCTGCACTGTGAGCGCCGGCCAGCCGGAAAGCGAGCACAGCGGTGACATCACCGCTGTGCTTTCCGGCTGGCGCAGACACAATGCAGAGAAGCAGAACGCCGGGGGACAGACACCGGAATGTGAGTATGTACTGTTTGGTTTTTTTTACTTTTACGCTGGTAACCACGGTAAACATTGGGTTACTAAGCGCGGCCCTGCGCTTAGTAACCCGATGTTTACCCTGGTTACCCGGGGCCTTCGGCATCGTTGGTCGCTGGAGAGCTGACTGTGTGACAGCTCCCCAGCGACCACACAACCACTTACCAACGATAACGGCCAGGTCGTATCGCTGGTCGTGATCGTTGGTAAATCGTTGCTAGGTTAATAAAATTGTTTTATAAAAAATTATAGTAAAAACAAAAAGTAAAAAAAATTGAGCAATGTACAGTACATTTTGAATTTTTTTTATTTTGCAAAAAGCAGGAAAGAACTAGGAGGTAAAAGTACAAACTATTATTACATTAGTATTTTTCTCAAATTACAATACATGTGCTTCCAGGATGAGGAATTTAATTCTGGACTGGTGGTAGAGACTAAAAGAGTGCTGACAGTTCACGGGTTAGGGGGCACAAAATACTTGCCTTGCCCCGGCGTCTGGCAAACAACACTACACCAGTGTTTATACATATTATATTTCAAGCAATCAGGGATTGGGAAACGTGTGAATCAACATATAATGGCTGTGAATGTTCTTGCTCTTTTGTGGGAATGGGGATTGTAAGCCACCAGGCACTGAAAACCTCACTTGCCCAATTCAAGAACACATCACTTTGTAAGCCTTACAGATCTGACACTGTCGTGGTTTCTGATGTATGGAAACCATGATGCACATGTAGAAATAGCCTGGTGTCATTGAGTATCTCACAAAATGTTATTTTCAGATTATGAAAAAAAAAATTGCACAATACAAGACATTTCATTATATTATTAATTTGTAGTGTGAGCACATATTTTGTGCTTTTTGCTAAATGACATTCAGATTTCGGACATTTGTAGCTCAGAATCTTACTACACACTGACAATCTCACCCAATGTATTCTTATGTATTGTGAGTGGTGGGGTGTAGTTAGGATCTGAGATCCAACTGTGAGAAATCTAAATGTCATGTGAGCATTAATCCTCGCATGCAACATATTATTGAAAAGCTCAATTAAAGATGATTAGAATACCCAAGTCTTCTGATTAAAAATGCTGTATCACTGGCTTATAGCTTGTATTACTGTACATCCATATTAACACATATTTAAGATTAATAATATAGACATAATACAGGCATTTTTAATACATACTGAGCAGATAATATTCTTGAAACCCTTTACCCTGGTACATCTGTTTCTGTTAGAGTTGTTTTTGCTTTCTTTCTTCAGGAGCCCACTGCCCCTCTGCCTCTTGGTTTCCAAATTGCCAAGCAATGGTTCATATCTGAAGAGTGACAGTTGACGCCATTGGCATTGATGTGCCGCTGGCCCAAACTGTGCCCTCTCCTAGGCTGCCGTAGCGACAGCTATGCATTTGCAGTATCGGAGAAGTTCAGGGGCACTTGATCTGTTTAGAGTCAGCAATCACGCCAGCTTCACAGCACAACTTGTACAAGGTGTAACTGGAGAAGGTGAGGCACATGCCCCGGGAGAAGATAGCAAGGGGCACCGGTAGAACACTTCTGCCATTCGTGAGATGAGGGGGCTGAGGTGTCTCCTAGGGATGGGATTCAGCAACTCAGCTGTTAAACTGACAGCCGGCTCAGAGGACCAGTAGATGACTGATCCCTCACCTACTGTATTTGCAGCGCCCCAGAGTCCTGGTCGTTGCAGTGCTGATGCTCCGCCGCTAAGGGGAGTGTTGGTACGTCTGATGGCACTGAAGGAGTTCACCTCACCAGGTATCACAGACACCAATACACTTCACAGTCTGGCCTCCAGGGGGAGCTAAGGGTGCTATGTATTAGGCCACTCCTCACAATCTGGTAAAACTGGGGGTTAGATAGGAAGTGGGTTAGATAGGAAGTGAGACAGAAAGCTGACTGGGTTGGAACCAGGCAACATCCTGTGGCAGAGGCCTAGCGAACAGAAAGAACGTTACGGGACCGCGCCTGCACTTCATTGCGGCGGTACCCCAAGAAAGGACAAGAAGCGAGGTTTATTGTGAAGAGTGAGAAACGAGATCAACGCAACAAGGAGAAAACACCAGTAGGAGTCGTGCTGTAAGACCGAGGCAACATCCTACTGAGGCGCGTAGCCGGTGGCCGGAAGCGCCGAGGAAGTATTGAGCTCCAGGCCTTACTTCAAACCTACGGCAGGACAGTCAGTTATAGGCTATAGGCGGGCTGTCTCACCCAAATCACCTAAGCAGACATAGGGGGCAACAGTTGGAGAGGGGCGACTCTAGGGTCCCGGAAGAACTCCAGGCCTACCCGTCATACGGGTGCGTCCTAGCCATATCATCTGGGGGACGGAGAAGAACATCAGAATCAGTTGTGAGGGAACTTCTGAAACAGACACAACAGTTGTGAGGACTATCCCATGGTGCTAAGCAGGGAAGGACTACAACACACAAGCGCTAGAAGGTACGCACAGATTTCCACCTGCAAAGGGAACTTTGGAAGTGCCATCGGACCAGCCGGTCTCAGACAGCCCTGTTAACCGTACTCCGGATTGAGGATCCTGAAGCCTTCAGTAAAGAGGTAAAGAGACTGCAACCTGGTGTCCTCGTCATTCATCGCGACCTGCACCACACCACATCATTCTCAACTTTCACTGGACGCCCCTCAGCAGGGTCACGGACCGGGTCTAGCCACCGTGACAATCCCAGAACCGAGACAGAGAGGCCCGGTACTGGGTACCCCTCGGCCCTGCGGCAGTGGGGGCGCTCCATATTCTCACCCATCCCTTGTAGATTGTGAGCCCTTGCGGGCAGGGACCTCTCTCCTCCTGTACCAGTTGTGACTTGTATTGTGTGAGATTATTGTACTTGTTTTTTATTATGTATACCCCTCCTCACATGTAAAGCGCCATGGAATAAATGGCGCTATAATAATAATAAATAATAATAATTCCCTTCTTTTTGCATTAATTGTGTTTGCGTCTTTCAGACGTGAATAAAATTGTAGCTTTGAGTGCAGGCTGCAATGGCAATGGCAATGTGCAACAAAGTGATGATTGAAGGTAAGTGCTCTGTAGTGGAGCCGAAGATACTTGTGTGAGTAAACAGTATACAGAGTGAAGAGAAATTGTGAGAAGAGGGTACGGTATAGAGACTGAGCAGTGTGGGATGGACACAGTGTGAGGGGACAGTGTGGGGGATAGTATTAAGACAGTTTGAAAGCGTAGTATATGGAAAAGTGTGCTGGGGGGCAAAGTGAGAAAGAGGAGAGTGAATAGATGGGGGCTGCATAGGGGGAATTGTGAGATCATAGTGGGAATTAGGGCCTAGTATTAAAAGGCGGCAATATGGAGGGGACACTGAATATAGCAAAACGTAAAGGAAACCACGGCACTCCCAAAAAATGTAATATATTAAAAATATTGTTCTTTATTCATCAAAGCTTAAATAAAGAAGACTACCTTTGATCCAAGTAAGATAAGATCAGAGGCATGGTGCCCTCCAAAGAAGTTGGGGGCACCAGGCCTCTGATCTTACTTGGATATTGGGACTATAAAAGTTTCACACCACTAATCTAATCCAATTAAGATTTCAGTCTCTGAGCTCAGTTTGTTTGTTTATTATACCATGCCTCTTTTTTTTTGCTGTTTGTGCATATATTTGTGTTTCTTCAGAAACTTTGTTATACCATGCCTTAGGAAGGGACCTAAGAAGTTCCGAATGCTTGCTTTGTAACATCATTTATTTTATTTTTTTTAGCCATTAAAAGGTATCATAACTACAAGATTATCTTGTTTTTCACACAGCGCATTATATGATCCATATATGGCTTACTTGGGTTGTGGGGAATGTGTGTTGAGATATACAGTTAGGTCCATTGTCACGGGGTCCTTCTCCGGTACCACACAATCAAGAGAGCTAGAGTATAGTAAACAATTCCAAGACCTTTATTTAGGCAAAAATACGAAAGGTCCATATACGATCCACCACACAAAGGATAACATAGTCCAGAACACGAATGCAGTTCAGTAACAGAATAAAAGTCCAACATTCCAGCAGACAGAGGATAGCATAGTCCATATACTCTTTCTCTCTGATATGCTGTGAACCCATCATCATTCCACACAGGACTGATCTGTGTCTCACCTCCCTGATATTTACAAGTCCATCTCCTCATTCACAGGTCAGGAGGGGGAAGGTCGCAGGGGCTCATTGTTTCAACAAGCTAGGTCAACAGGTCATTAGTATATTAGGAAACAATACTGTGGGGGCTGATATCAGATGGCAGCAAAAGCCATTCATCAATTAGCAAACAACTCATCTTACAAGAGAACACCATGAAAACAAGTAAAATAGAAATATATACAAAAATGATACCCACATAGCATATCACACCATCACAACCTCTCCCCCCTCATAAGTGAGCACGCTATGAGGTCTACACAGACCTCTGGCCTGTTCACTTTAGTCCATATTGCTCAATAGTTTATAGTTCCTTGTACAGTGGCAGGGGTTGCAATAATCATGAGCACTTGACCATAAATTCCCGGGTCCTGGCTTTATGGTCATACCAGGCTTTTTGACTGGACTGGGCCATTCGCTGATGTTCATTAGCCAAGGTAGCTAGCTGGGTGAGACAGTCTCTGAACTCTAGAACGTAGGGAATGATGGGCGTTCCGGAGTCTGCAATATCTCCCTCCAATTGTTCTTTCAGAAGAGTGAGAGGCCCACGGACCTTCTGCTCCCACAAAATGACTTTGTAACTCCCCAATGTCATTTCCAAGGAGGATATCTGCAGGAAGTCCTCCCATAACTCCAATCCAACACAGTTTTTCTCCAAAACCATAATCCAAACGCACCAACGCTCGCTGTATATATTTTCGGACACCCCCGCCAGGACAATGGGAATTCCCGGGCCCTGGTGAATTGCCTCGGGTTGAACAACACAGGGGTCAGCGATAGTCAGGAATGCCCCCGTGTCTCTAAATCCTGACACTTTGTATCCATCAATTAAGACATCTTGCAGGTGGCAATGCCGTTGCTCTGTATTTCTGATGGACAAAGGCCGGAGTCCGTACACTCCAGGAGGGGTATCTATGGTGCCGTGGTCGGTGGTCCACTCTGGTGGGGGTGGTGGTAGCTCTTCCTCAGGCAGGATGGAGTGCACAAGATGTACTGGACAAGGTGGGGCTCCCTCCGAATCCTGGAAGGAAAGCCAGACTGCAAATGTCCAGGTTGCCCACACCCATAACATCTCCTCTCTGTGATACCCCCAGGTCATGGTCGGAACTGTTGGGGCCCAGGATTGTGAGGCGTGATTGTCATCGGCTTGCGACTAGGTGGAAGGGCAGATATAATTGGAGGGGGACGTGGTTCATTGTCCAGAAGCCTCCTCCATTGCGGTCGGATAGTAAGGGCTTCATCGGCCAGGGCTGCAGCTCTATCAACGGTGCACGGCGTGCGCTCCCGGACCCATTCCCATACCTCTGCGGGGCACTTGGCAAGAAATTTTTCTATAAGGAACGCCTGCATAACATCTTCCACAGTAAAGGCGTTTTCTGCTTCCAGCCATCTTCGACATGCCTGGGAAATCTTATGTGCATACATCCTAAACGATCCCCCCGTGGTGCATGGGAGATCTCGGAACTTGGCCCTATATGAGTCTGGGGTGATAGCATGGTAATCCAGGATAGTCTGCTTTACAATGTTATAATCCCGAGTCCGCTGGGAGTCAGTGTTTTGGTAAGCCTCCGCCAGGCTACCGTTCAGGAGTCCCACTAAAAAAACGCATCCAGCCAGAGTGGGGCACCTCCATCACAGCACACCGCTGCTCAAAGTCCTTGAAGAACCCCTCCACATCTCCGGAAGCCTCCTCAAATGGCTTAAACTCTGTCTGGGTGATCCGTACAGGCTCCCGGATCGTTGGGTTTACTGTTATGATCCTTAGTGGCTGAGGATCACCGAATGGACTAGCTAAGCTATTGAACATAGAACAAGCTCTAGGGAGGTGGTAACTGGACTGACCGCAACCTGATCCTAACCATACACACTAAAGTTAGCCGGTGAACGGGCCTAAATTCCTGGACGTCTCGATGCAGCCTGAGAAACTTGCTACCCCTATAGAGAAAGTAAGACCTCCCTTGCCTCAGAGAAATGACCCCAAAGATATAGGAAGCCCCCAACAAATAATAACGGTGAGGTAAGGGGAAAATACAAACGTAGAAATGAAAACAGATTCAGCAAATGAGGCCCACTAATACTAGATAGCAGAAGACAGATAGGAAACTGTGCGGTCAGACAAAATACAAAATATCCACGCTGAGAATTCAAGAACCCCCACACCAACTAACGGTGTGAGGGGAGAAACTCAGCCCCCTAGAGCTACCAGCAAGCAAGGAAATCACATATTAGCAAGCTGGACAAGGACAAATAAATAACCAAGAAACATATTGAACACTGATGAGCAAAAAATAACCAAACAAAAACTTAGCTTCTCTTGGCGAGACAGATAACGAAGGAATTCAGGAGAGATCAAAATAGCACTGAATACATCGACAGCAGGCAACCACTGAAAGTCCAGGTGAGCTAAATAGGAAACCAGCTAACAGATAACGAGACAGCTGAACCAGCCTCAGACCTGCAGAATGACACAAAGAGCCACCAGAGGGAGCCCAAAGACAGCACTCACACAGTACCACTTGTGACCACAAGAGGGAGCCTGTTATGGTTCTCAATGGCAAGAGAACATAGCCCAGCAAACATAAGTACTAGCTCTTGGAAGGATGGAAACTAAACTGACCATGAACTAAACCTGCCGCACAACTAACAGTAGCCGGGTAGCGTTGCCTACGTTTTTTATCCCTAGACGCCCAGCGCCGGCCGGAGGACTAACTAATCCTGGCAGAGGAAAATATAGTCCTGGCTCACCTCTAGAGAAATTTCCCCGATAGGCAGACAGAGGCCCCACATATATTGGCGGTGATTTTAGATGAAATGACAAACGTAGTATGAAAATAGGTTTAGCAAAATTGAGGTCCGCTTACTAGATAGCAGGAAGACAGAAAGGGCACTTTCATGGTCAGCTGAAAACCCTATCAAAACGCCATCCTGAAATTACTTTAAGACTCTAGTATTAACTCATAACATCAGAGTGGCAATTTCAGATCACAAGAGCTTTCCAGACACAGAAACGAAACTACAGCTGTGAACTGGAACAAAATGCAAAAACAAACGAGGACTAAAGTCCAACTTAGCTGGGAGTTGTCTAGCAGCAGGAACATGCACAGAAAGGCTTCTGATTACAATGTTTACCGGCATGGAAGTGACAGAGGAGCAAGGTTAAATAGCGACTCCCACATCCTGATGGAAACAGGTGAACAGAGGGGATGATGCACACCAGTTCAATTCCACCAGTTGCCACCGGGGGAGCCCAAAATCCAATTTCACAACAGTACCCCCCCCTCAAGGAGGGGGCACCGAACCCTCACCAGAACCACCAGGGCGATCAGGATGAGCCCTATGAAAGGCACGGACCAGATCGGAGGCATGAACATCAGAGGCAGTCACCCAAGAATTATCCTCCTGACCGTATCCCTTCCATTTGACCAGATACTGGAGTTTCCGTCTGGAAACCCGGGAGTCCAAGATTTTTTCCACAACGTACTCCAACTCGCCCTCAACCAACACCGGAGCAGGAGGCTCAACGGAAGGCACAACCGGTACCTCATACCTGCGCAACAATGACCGATGAAAAACATTATGAATAGAAAAAGATGCAGGGAGGTCCAAACGGAAGGACACAGGGTTAAGAATCTCCAATATCTTGTACGGGCCGATGAACCGAGGCTTAAACTTAGGAGAAGAAACCCTCATAGGGACAAAACGAGAAGACAACCACACCAAGTCCCCAACACAAAGCCGAGGACCAACCCGACGCCGGCGGTTGGCAAAAAGCTGAGTCTTCTCCTGGGACAACTTCAAATTGTCCACTACCAGCCCCCAAATCTGATGCAACCTCTCCACCACAGCATCCACTCCAGGACAATCCGAAGATTCCACCTGACCAGAAGAAAATCGAGGATGAAACCCCGAATTACAGAAAAAAGGAGACACCAAGGTGGCAGAGCTGGCCCGATTATTGAGGGCAAACTCCGCTAAAGGCAAAAAAGCAACCCAATCATCCTGATCTGCAGACACAAAACACCTCAAATATGTCTCCAAGGTCTGATTCGTCCGCTCGGTCTGGCCATTAGTCTGAGGATGGAAAGCAGACGAGAAAGACAAATCTATGCCCATCCTAGCACAGAATGCTCGCCAAAATCTAGACACGAATTGGGTTCCTCTGTCAGAAACGATATTCTCCGGAATACCATGCAAACGGACCACATTTTGAAAAAACAGAGGAACCAACTCGGAAGAAGAAGGCAACTTAGGCAGGGGAACCAAATGGACCATCTTAGAAAAACGGTCACACACCACCCAGATGACAGACATCTTCTGAGAAACAGGAAGATCCGAAATAAAATCCATCGAGATGTGCGTCCAGGGCCTCTTCGGGATAGGCAAGGGCAACAACAATCCACTAGCCCGAGAACAACAAGGCTTGGCCCGAGCACAAACGTCACAAGACTGCACAAAGCCTCGCACATCTCGAGACAGGGAAGGCCACCAGAAGGACCTTGCCACCAAATCCCTGGTACCAAAGATTCCAGGATGACCTGTCAACGCAGAAGAATGAACCTCAGAAATGACTTTACTGGTCCAATCATCAGGAACAAACAGTCTACCAGGTGGGCAACGATCAGGTCTATCCGCCTGAAACTCCTGCAAGGCCCGCCGCAGGTCTGGAGAAACGGCAGACAATATCACTCCATCCTTAAGGATACCTGTAGGTTCAGAGTTACCAGGGGAGTCAGGCTCAAAACTCCTAGAAAGGGCATCCGCCTTAACATTCTTAGAACCCGGCAGGTAGGACACCACAAAATTAAACCGAGAGAAAAACAACGACCAGCGCGCCTGTCTAGGATTCAGGCGTCTGGCGGACTCAAGATAAATTAGATTTTTGTGGTCAGTCAATACCACCACCTGATGTCTAGCCCCCTCAAGCCAATGACGCCACTCCTCAAAAGCCCACTTCATGGCCAAAAGCTCCCGATTCCCAACATCATAATTCCGCTCGGCGGGCGAAAATTTACGCGAGAAAAAGGCACAAGGTCTCATCACGGAACAATCGGAACTTCTCTGCGACAAAACCGCCCCAGCTCCGATTTCAGAAGCGTCGACCTCAACCTGAAAAGGAAGAGCAACATCAGGCTGACGCAACACAGGGGCGGAAGAAAAGCGGCGCTTAAGCTCCCGAAAGGCCTCCACAGCAGCAGGGGACCAATCAGCAACATCAGCACCCTTCTTAGTCAAATCAGTCAATGGTTTAACAACATCAGAAAAACCAGCAATAAATCGACGATAAAAGTTAGCAAAGCCCAAAAATTTCTGAAGACTCTTAAGAGAAGAGGGTTGCGTCCAATCACAAATAGCCTGAACCTTGACAGGATCCATCTCGATGGAAGAGGGGGAAAAAATATATCCCAAAAAGGAAATCTTTTGAACCCCAAAAACGCACTTAGAACCCTTCACACACAAGGAATTAGACCGCAAAACCTGAAAAACCCTCCTGACCTGCTGGACATGAGAGTCCCAGTCATCCGAAAAAATCAAAATATCATCCAGATACACAATCATAAATTTATCCAAATAATCACGGAAAATGTCATGCATAAAGGACTGAAAGACTGAAGGGGCATTTGAAAGACCAAAAGGCATCACCAAATACTCAAAGTGGCCCTCGGGCGTATTAAATGCGGTCTTCCACTCATCCCCCTGCTTAATTCGCACCAAATTATACGCCCCACGGAGATCTATCTTAGAGAACCACTTGGCCCCCTTTATGCGAGCAAACAAATCAGTCAGCAGTGGCAACGGATATTGATATTTAACCGTGATTTTATTCAAAAGCCGATAATCAATACACGGCCTCAAAGAGCCATCTTTCTTAGCCACAAAGAAAAAACCGGCTCCTAAGGGAGATGACGAAGGACGAATATGTCCCTTTTCCAAGGACTCCTTTATATATTCTCGCATAGCAGCATGTTCAGGCACAGACAGATTAAATAAACGACCCTTAGGGTATTTACTACCCGGAATCAAATCTATGGCACAATCGCACTCCCGGTGCGGAGGTAATGAACCAAGCTTAGGTTCTTCAAAAACGTCACGATATTCAGTCAAGAATTCAGGAATCTCAGAGGGAATAGATGATGAAATGGAAACCACAGGTACGTCCCCATGCGTCCCCTTACATCCCCAGCTTAACACAGACATAGCTTTCCAGTCAAGGACTGGGTTATGAGATTGCAGCCATGGCAATCCAAGCACCAACACATCATGTAGGTTATACAGCACAAGAAAGCGAATAATCTCCTGATGATCCGGATTAATCCGCATAGTTACTTGTGTCCAGTATTGTGGTTTATTACTAGCCAATGAGGTGGAGTCAATCCCCTTCAGGGGTATAGGAGTTTCAAGAGGCTCCAAATCATACCCACAGCGTTTGGCAAAGGACCAATCCATAAGACTCAAAGCGGCGCCAGAGTCGACATAGGCATCCGCGGTAATAGATGATAAAGAACAAATCAGGGTCACAGATAGAATAAACTTAGACTGTAAAGTGCCAATTGAAACAGACTTATCAAGCTTCTTAGTACGCTTAGAGCATGCTGATATAACATGAGTTGAATCACCGCAATAGAAGCACAACCCATTTTTTCGTCTTAAATTCTGCCGTTCACTTCTGGACAGAATTCTATCACATTGCATATTCTCTGGCGTCTTCTCAGTAGACACCGCCAAATGGTGCACAGGTTTGCGCTCCCGCAGACGCCTATCGATCTGGATAGCCATTGTCATGGACTCATTCAGACCCGCAGGCACAGGGAACCCCACCATAACATCCTTAATGGCATCAGAGAGACCCTCTCTGAAATTCGCCGCCAGGGCGCACTCATTCCACTGAGTAAGCACAGCCCATTTACGGAATTTCTGGCAGTATATTTCAGCTTCGTCTTGCCCCTGAGATAGGGACATCAAGGCCTTTTCCGCCTGAAGCTCTAACTGAGGTTCCTCATAAAGCAACCCCAAGGCCAGAAAAAACGCATCCACATTGAGCAACGCAGGATCCCCTGGAGCCAATGCAAAAGCCCAATCCTGAGGGTCGCCCCGGAGCAAGGAAATCACAATCCTGACCTGCTGAGCAGGATCTCCAGCAGAGCGAGATTTCAGGGACAAAAACAACTTGCAATTATTTTTGAAATTTTGAAAGCAAGATCTATTCCCCGAGAAAAATTCAGGCAAAGGAATTCTAGGTTCAGATATAGGAACATGAACAACAAAATCTTGTAAATTTTGAACTTTCGTGGTGAGATTATTCAAACCTGCAGCTAAACTCTGAATATCCATTTTAAACAGGTGAACACAGAGCCATTCCAGGATTAGAAGGAGAGAGAGAGAGAGAAAGGCTGCAATATAGGCAGACTTGCAAGAGATTCAATTACAAGCACACTCAGAACTGAAGGGAAGGGAAAAAAAAAATAAAAATCTTCAGCAGATTTCTCTTTTCTCTCCTTTCTCTGTCAATTAATTTAACCCTTTGGGGCCGGTCAAACTGTTATGGTTCTCAATGGCAAGAGAACATAGCCCAGCAAACATAAGTACTAGCTCTTGGAAGGATGGAAACTAAACTGACCATGAACTAAACCTGCCGCACAACTAACAGTAGCCGGGTAGCGTTGCCTACGTTTTTTATCCCTAGACGCCCAGCGCCGGCCGGAGGACTAACTAATCCTGGCAGAGGAAAATATAGTCCTGGCTCACCTCTAGAGAAATTTCCCCGATAGGCAGACAGAGGCCCCACATATATTGGCGGTGATTTTAGATGAAATGACAAACGTAGTATGAAAATAGGTTTAGCAAAATTGAGGTCCGCTTACTAGATAGCAGGAAGACAGAAAGGGCACTTTCATGGTCAGCTGAAAACCCTATCAAAACGCCATCCTGAAATTACTTTAAGACTCTAGTATTAACTCATAACATCAGAGTGGCAATTTCAGATCACAAGAGCTTTCCAGACACAGAAACGAAACTACAGCTGTGAACTGGAACAAAATGCAAAAACAAACGAGGACTAAAGTCCAACTTAGCTGGGAGTTGTCTAGCAGCAGGAACATGCACAGAAAGGCTTCTGATTACAATGTTTACCGGCATGGAAGTGACAGAGGAGCAAGGTTAAATAGCGACTCCCACATCCTGATGGAAACAGGTGAACAGAGGGGATGATGCACACCAGTTCAATTCCACCAGTGGCCACCGGGGGAGCCCAAAATCCAATTTCACAACAGGAGCCCAAAAACAGAGTTCACAACAGTACCCCCCCTTGAGGAGGGGTCACCGAACCCTCATCAAAACCCCCAGGGCGATCAGGATGAGCCACATGGAAGGCATGAACCAAATCAGCCGCATGAACATCAGAGGCGACAACCCAGGAATTATCCTCCTGACCATAGCCCTTCCACTTAACCAAATACTGAAGCCTCCGTCTAGAAATACGAGAATCCAAGATCTTCTCCACCACGTACTCCAATTCGCCCTCAACCAGCATCGGGGCAGGAGGCTCAACCGAAGGAACCACAGGCACCACATACCTCCACAACAAAGACCTATGGAACACGTTATGAATGGCAAACGACGCTGGGAGGTCCAAACGAAATGACACCGGGTTAAGGATTTCCAAAATCTTATAAGGACCGATGAAGCGAGGCTTGAATTTAGGAGAGGAGACCTTCATAGGAACATACCGAGAAGACAGCCATACCAAATCCCCAACACGAAGTCAGGGACGCACACCGCGACGGCGGTTGGCAAAGCGCTGAGCCTTCTCCTGTGACAACTTCAAATTGTCCACCACATGGTTCCAAATCTGCTGCAACCTATCCACCACAGAATCCACCCCAGGACAGTCAGAAGACTCAACCTGACCCGAGGAAAAACGAGGATGAAAACCAGAATTGCAGAAAAAAGGCGAAACCAAAGTAGCAGAACTAGCCCGATTATTAAGGGCAAACTCGGCCAACGGCAAAAAAGTCACCCAATCATCCTGATCAGCAGAAACAAAACATCTTAAATAAGTTTCCAAGGTCTGATTAGTTCGCTCGGTTTGGCCATTCGTCTAAGGATGGAAGGCCGACAAAAAAGACAAATCAATGCCCATCTTAGCACAAAAGATCCGCCAAAATCTGGACACAAACTGGGATCCTCTGTCAAACACAATATTTTCAGGGATGCCGTGCAAGCGAACCACATTCTGAAAAAATAGAGGAACCAAATCGGAGGAGGAAGGCAACTTAGGCAAGAGCACCAAATGGACCATTTTGGAAAAACGATCACACACCACCCAGATGACAGACATTCTCTGAGAGACTGGAAGATCCGAAATAAAATCCATGGAAATGTGCGTCCAAGGCCTCTTCGGGACAGGCAAAGGCAAAAGCAAACCGCTGGCACGAGAACAGCAAGGCTTAGCCCGAGCACAAATCCCACAGGACTGCACAAAGGAACGCACATCCCGCGACAAAGAAGGCCACCAGAAGGACCTAGCCACCAAATCTCTGGTACCAAAAATCCCAGGATGGCCTGCCAACACCGAAGAATGAACCTCGGAAATAACTCTGCTGGTCCATCTATCTGGGACAAACAGTCTCTCTGGTGGGCAACGGTCAGGTCTATCCGCCTGAAATTTCTGCAGCACTCGTCGCAAATCTGCGGAAATGGCAGACAAAATCACTCCCTCTCTGAGGATACCAGCCGGCTCTGAAACTCCCGGAGAGTCAGGCACAAAACTCCTAGAAAGAGCATCAGCCTTCACGTTCTTCGAACCAGGCAGGTACGAGACCACGAAATGGAAACGGGAGAAAAACAACAACCAACGAGTCTGTCTAGGATTCAGCCGCTTGGCAGACTCGAGATAAATCAGATTTTTGTGATCAGTCAAGACCACCACACGATGCTTAGCTCCCTCGAGCCAATGTCGCCACTCCTCAAATGCCCACTTCATAGCCAACAACTCCCGATTACCAACATCATAATTCCGCTCGGCAGGCGAAAACGTTCTTGAAAAGAAAGCACAAGGCTTCATCACAGAGCAATTAGAGCTTCTCTGCGACAAAACGGCCCCTGCTCCAATCTCAGAAGCATCAACCTAGACCTGAAAAGGGAGAGAGACATCAGGCTGACACAAAACTGGAGCCGAAGAAAACCGGCGCTTCAGCTCCCGAAAGGCTTCCACGGCCGCAGGAGACCAATTAGTCACATCAGAACCCTTCTTGGTCAAATCCGTCAAGGGTTTAACCACGCCAGAAAAATTAGCAATGAAGCGACGATAAAAATTAGCAAAACCCAAGAACTTCTGAAGACTCTTAACAGATGTAGGCTGAGTCCAGTCATGAATAGCCTGGACCTTGACCGGGTCCATCTCAATAGTAGAAGGAGAAAAAATAAAACCCAAAAAGGAAACCTTCTGTACTCTGAAGAGACATTTTGAGCCCTTCACAAATAAGGCATTAGCACGCAGGACCTGAAATACCATCCTGACCTGCTTCACATGGGACTCCCAGTCCTCAGAAAAGACCAAAATGTCATCCAGATACACAATCATAAATTTATCCAGATATTCTCGGAAGATGTCATGCATGAAGGACTGGAACACAGAAGGAGCATTAGAGAGTCCAAAAGGCATCACCAAGTACTCAAAATGGCCTTCGGGCGTATTAAATGCTGTTTTCCATTCATCCCCCTGCTTAATACGCACAAGGTTATACGCACCACGAAGATCTATCTTGGTGAACCAACAGGACCCCTTAATCCGAGCAAACAGATCAGATAATAATGGCAAAGGATACTGAAATTTGACCGTGATTTTATTTAGAAGACGATAATCTATACAAGGTCTCAGAGAACCATCCTTCTTGGCCACAAAAAAGAATCCTGCACTAAGAGGGGAGGAGGACGGGCGAATATGTCCCTTCTCTAAAGACTCCTTTATATAACTCCGCATCGCGGCATGTTCTGGTACAGACAAATTAAAAAGTCATCCCTTAGGGAACTTACTACCAGGAATCAAATTTATAGCACAATCACAATCCCTGTGAGGAGGCAGGGCACCGGATCTGGGCTCATCAAATACATCCTGGTAGTCCGACAAAAACTCAGGGACCTCAGAAAGAGTGGAAGAAGCAATTGACACCAAAGGAGCATCGCCATGAATCCCCTGGCAACCCCAACTTGAAACAGACATAGCTTTCCAATCCAGAACTGGATTATGGGCCTGCAGCCATGGCAGACCCAAAACGACAACATCATGCAAATTATGCAGCACAAGAAAGCGAATCACCTCCTGATGTACAGGAGTCATGCACATGGTCACTTGAGTCCAATACTGAGGCTTATTCTCAGCCAATGGTGTAGCATCAATTCCCCTCAGTGGAATAGGGAATTCCAAAGGCTCCAAAACCAAACCACAGCGCCTGGCAAACGACAAATCCATCAGGTTCAGGGCAGCACCTGAATCCACAAAAGCCATAACCGAGTAGGATGACAAAGAACAAATTAAAGTAACAGACAAAATGAATTTAGGCTGTATAGTACCAACGGTGACAGATTTAGCGATTTTTTTTACGCGCTTAGAGCATGCTGAGATAACATGAGTTGAATCACCACAGTAAAAGCACAACCCATTTTGACGTCTATGATTTTGCCGCTCAATTCTGGTCAGAATTCGGTCACATTGCATAGACTCAGGTCTCTGTTCAGAAAACACTGCCAGATGGTGCGCAGATTTGCGCTCCCGCAAATGCCGATCAATCTGAATGGCCAAAGCCATTGAGTCATTCAGACTTGCAGGCGTGGGGAACCCCACCATAACATTCTTAATGGCTTCAGAAAGACCTTCTCTGAAATTTGCAGCCAGGACACACTCATTCCATTGAGTAAGCACCGACCATTTCTGAAATTTTTGACAATACACCTCAGCTTCATCCTGGCCCTGAGAGAGAGCCAGCAAGGCCTTTTCTGCCTGGTTTTCAAGATTAGGTTCCTCATAAAGCAATCCAAGCGCCAGAAAAAACGCATCCACATTCAGCAATGCAGGATCTCCTGGCGCCAGGGAGAAAGCCCAATCTTGAGGGTCGCCACGTAACAGGGAGATAACAATTCTAACTTGCTAAGCGGAATCACCAGAGGAACGAGGTCTCAAAGAAAGAAATAATTTACAATTATTCTTAAAATTCAGAAACCTATATCTATCTCCAGAAAACAACTCAGGAATAGGTACTTTTGGCTCAGACATAGGACTATGAACAACAAAATCCTGAATGCTTTGCACCCTTGCAGCAAGATGATCCACACTAGAAGTCAGACTCTGAATATCCATGTCTGCAGCTGAACTCAAAGCCACCCAGAGATTAAGGGGATGAGAGAAGCTGGACAGACTGCAGCAAAGGGAGAGGAAAAAAAAAAATTGTACTCAGGACTTCTCTTATCCCACTTCTGCGATGCATTAAACACTTTTTGGCCTGCTGTACTGTTATGATCCTTAGTGGCTGAGGATCACCGAATGGGCTAGCTAAGTTATTGAACATAGAACAAGCTCTAGGGAGGTGGTAACTGGACTGACCGCAACCTGATCCTAACCAAACACACTAAAGGTAGCCATTGAACGTGCCTAAATTCCTGGACGTCTCGACGCAGCCTGAGAAACTTGCTACCCCTATAGAGAAAGTAAGACCTCCCTTGCCTCAGAGAAATGACCCCAAAGATATAGGAAGCCCCCAACAAATAATAACGGTGAGGTAAGGGCAAAATACAAACGTAGAAATGAAAACAGATTCAGCAAATGAGGCCCACTAATACTAGATAGCAGAAGACAGATAGGAAACTGTGCGGTCAGTAAAAAACCCTATACAAAATATCCACGCTGAGAATTCAAGAACCCCCACACCAACTAACGGTGTGAGGGGAGAAACTCAGCCCCCTAGAGCTACCAGCAAGCAAGGAAATCACATATTAGCAAGCTGGACAAGGACAAATAAATAAGCAAGAAACATATTGAACACTGATGAGCAAAAAATAACCAAACAAAAACTTAGCTTCTCTTGGCGAGACAGATATCGAAGGAATTCAGGAGAGATCAAAATAGCACTGAATACATCGACAGCAGGCAACCACTGAAAGTCCAGGTGAGCTAAATAGGAAACCAGCTAACAGATAACGAGACAGCTGAACCAGCCTCAGACCTGCAGAATGACACAAAGAGCCACCAGAGGGAGCCCAAAGACAGCACTCACACAGTACCACTTGTGACCACAAGAGGGAGCCCAAAAACAGAGTTCACAACAGTTTACATTCCACATTGCGTTACTCCCTCTTTCAAGCTCCATTGCTTCTTGTCTCCACTGTGCCCAGCGGGCAGCCTCCTCCTTGTACTCCTGAGAGATGCCTGGGCCCAGAACAGCCATCTCTTCTTCGTACCACACCACCCACTGGCTTTTTGGGGTGGGGGTCCTCGTCTCCAGTGCTCGTCCTTCAGACATATGGGAGAAGGTGGCCGGGCTGGCACCCACCAGTAGGTCAATTAAAGCCTCTTTAGTCAGTCCCTGGTTGTTCAGGACCAGGTTTCTGGCTCTCTCCTGTAAACTGGATACAGTCCAATTTCTGTACTCACTCTGTGGGTGGTTCTCCATTAGGTTACGCTCTGTTGATCCCACCGCTGCCACCAGTTGTCACGGGGTCCTTCTCCGGTACCACACAATCAACAGAGTTAGAGAATAGTAAACAATTCCAAGACCTTTATTTAGGCAAAAATATGAAAATCCATATACGATCCACCACACAACGGATAAAATAGTCCAGAACATGAATGCAGTTCAGTAACAGAATAAAAGTCCACCAGTCCAGCAGACAGAGGATAGCATAGTCCATATACTCTTATATGATCGATATGGACTTAAAGTGCAGGCTCCCAGCTATAATTTGAGGGTATTCACATCCTAATGGGAGTAAGGTTTTAGGAATTACAGCTTTTTAATATTTAGCTGCCTCTTTTTAAAATGACCAAAAGTAATTGCAAAATCATCTCAAAAGCTCTTTAATGGGCTGAATGGTCCATTCACTAGTTAATCCATTGCAAATTTAGCAGGTAAAAGGCCTGGAGCTGATTTCATGTGTGGTATTTACATTTGGAAGCTGTTCCTGTGAACGCACAACATGCGGTCAAAGGTGTGAGTCGCCCACCAGGGCAAGGTACTCGGTACCGGGTCCGGTCGGCTATTAAAGGGGATGTCACGGTGACTGCGACCTGGTCCGTGGCCCTGGGACTCACTGTAAAAGGGGAACGGTCTTTAAAGGGAATTGTGAATAAGTCTGTCGTGACGCCACCTGTGGTGTTCGGTCAATAGGGGAACCGACGCTGCTTTAAAGGGGTCCTCCTGGGGATGTTGTTGCAGCAAAGATGGTGACGCTTCCCACAGGTGAAGCGGGATCCCCAGGGGTCTTAGAGTGTATGGTGATGATGGTGTTTGCCGGTCAATGAGTAAAGGACACAAGTTGTAAAGTCTTTACCTGGTTTACTGTAGTTGGCAGGCCATAGTCCAGGGTACCGGCAACAGGTACATTAGGAGTCCAGGCAGCCCAGAAACAAGTGGAGTCCCCTTGGCAAGTCAGGTTGGGAGCCTTCCACTGTGCGCTTGCTATAGTCCCTTGCTGTTTGTAATGTCCTAACAAGGTCCTGGCTCCTTCCCCTGTCCTGGGACAGGTACCTGTATGGTAGGCAGCTTGAGCCGTTCCTTCTAGAGTCTCTGCACAGTGACACCAGGCTCCAGGGTGATGCTGCACCACAGGCTTAATTTGGGCAGTACACGTGTAGTTCTGTGCCCTCCGGTTCTGCTAGGTGTCCTACAGTTCCACTCTAGCCTTGGGCTCCCGGTACCCGGTTTCTGCGCTTTGGCTCCTCAGAGGCCCACTTGTAGCCTCCTTTAACCCTGAAATCTCTCCTCTGCTCCTATCCTGTCTGCTCTCCAGACTGACTGATCCAGACTAAACTATCACTATTCAGGGAAGCTGCCCTGAAACCGGGTTTTGAGCTCCCCCTCCTGGCCTGGATTCAGAAAATTATTTTATCTCACAAAATGTATCCTCTGCGATCTCCTGCTGTAATGTCAGTATTGTCTTTTGCTTCCTCCCCTGCCCAGGAGCTGTGGTATGTTCAGTACACGGTCAGACACAGACAATTTTTAAAATTAACTTTTGTTCGTGAGAAAACCCCTTTAAAAAAAAATATCAATGCCAAAATAGCTCCTCATAAAAAGTACACCAATGACAATGAAAGGAAAGCAGCAAAGGCACAACGTCAAAGACAACAAATGGCAAATGAGACTCTTGAAGAGCAACAGCATCGCTGGGACAAAAACAATGCATATAAGCGTAGGCGTCAAGCACATGAGTCCCCCGATGCAAAAGTCATTAGATTATTACAGGATGCCATTAGGCAATAACAGCACTGCATGTCTCCCCCCATCGTGACATTATCGCCCTCCCGATGCGATAGCATCGGGCCTCCATCCAGTAACAATATAACAAGCGACTGTGTGCACACTGTGCTGAATTTTCTAATGAATCATCCAAATGCTACTTCATTTTATACTCTAGTGACGTAGGGGGAAGCAAATACAAATAAAACATTTATACACTTCATGCACTACCACTGGTTTGTATGATGTCCCCGCCGCCCCCTGTAGCGCTGGCGAATTTGTCTATGACCATAACCACATTCACGGTATCTATGGTAAGAGTTGGTGGCCTGCTTATTGAAAGCTTCTTCAGTTGAGCAGATCCATTTTATTCCTAAGTATTAACCTATTGGTATTCCAAGAATGGTGCCAGCCGGATTTGATGATTCAGAATGTAGAATGGAATTGTTGCTGTTGGCTTGTGGAAGACATTGGTCGTGAGGTACCTTGAGGTGCGACCTGAACATCTGAGGCTTGCCAGTCACTGCCAGCAGGCAGGTAGAAGCCGCCAGGCACATGCCTAGATGACTAGTTACCCGTGCGGCTTGGTCCCCAGCAGCTATTACAAATATGGTATTCTTTGAAGCCTTTCAGAGGACACATACTTGGATGTAAGCATACAGACAGTGCCTGACACCAAACTGTGGGTACCATATATCACCTGTTAAGTTTCTTTTAAGCTGTGTATAGGTGGGTGTGCCATAAGGAATTTTTGCCCCAGGTGTAGTAAAATCTAGATTCACATCTGACATACAAGCTCTAAAGCAAAGAGCTTGCAATTGCGCTTTCCATGCCTGGGAAACTGGCTACCTTTGATACACTGCAGAGGTGACTGGTAACTTAGGTAATGAGCAGTAAACCATAGAATTGAAAATTCCTTCATTCTTAAGAACGCAGGGGATTTTTTTTAATAAGAGATAAATTGCAAAGTTGATTTTTTTTTACAAGCACTTTGCAATTTTACTTATTTCTCATGTTGGGACAGCCCATTTAATTTATGTCCAACATGTGCTCATAATATTTTTATTACATTTTCTTGTTTAAAAAAATCCAGCTTATTGTCATCCATTGCCTGACTGCTTCACTGAAATGTAAGTTGTGTCTTGTGACTGTCACATGGCACCCATAATGAGGCAACATAGGGCTTAAAAATATATACGGTAATCGTGTCCTGTCTACAGAACAATGTGACTTTTAAGCAAACAGTGGAGAAGTAGCATGCCAGCAAGATTATAGACATTAGTACATTAAAGGTCTTTATTGCAATTCCAGCTATATACACAGCACAGTTATTTAATCTCAGAATCTGTAGAACTATGTTTTCAAAGCTGGCTTATGGTAGTGTCATTGACCCTATGCTCGGAGCTTGGGGTTTTCACCTTTTTAACCATTAAAGTTCTACCTATGGACAGTAAAGTTGTAAACTGCTACAAAAAAACAGCGTAGTTCCATTGCCATAACTTCAACCTCATGGGCTAGATCACACGATCTCTGTGTCAGTAAGGACAAAAGACAGCCCAATTATCAGATACATTTACTATCGTAAGAAAATAATAAAGCAATAACCTCTAAGGGAATTAAAAAAAAAATACTGTTTTAAGAGGAATAGTTTATTAAACCTATTTCTTCTTTTTTATATATAGTTACATTCATAGCATCAAGTTAAAAGGACTTATTGTAATATCTTTTCCGTGGTTTCAGAGATGCACAAATGGAGAGTCACAGATTGCCAAAATTTTCGGTATTGGTATGCATTCCTTCCCTTTAGCACTGAGGTCTATGCTGTTGTTAGTATGAAACTTGGCATTTCTCTTTTCAGAGCAGGGAAAATAGAGGACAACCAACACTCCACTTTCAGCTAGCAGTAGGACACAACTACTTATAAATGTGCCTGTTATCTGATCAAAATATTATTGGGCTCCTCATCACACAATCCTCAATTCTCCAGTTTTAGTTAGTTACCTCCGCTCTTGCTTTTCCACTGTCCACATGTCACAATCTTCACCTTTAATGGCACTTCATCAATTTTTGACACAGTTTTTTCTAACACCATTACTAAGTTTCTATCTCAAGTTTCTGTACACTGCTGGTCCAGAATGACTCATCAAAGGATCTTCTGGTGGGCCGAAGCGTTGACTTAATAATGGCTCTTTAAAGCAAAAGAGTCCCCAATAATTTTCCTTAGAAGGCATTCGTGTCTAGAGATGACTTTGGATCCATACGTCACTGGGGTCTATTTCTTATTATTTTAGTTTTAATTGATATGTGTGATCCATGATAACCACAGCAATTAAGATGAAATTAAAAGTGGACATGAATGTGTTCTGTTCAGATGCAGGATGGGCCCATACAATGATTTCCTTTGGTGTTACACACCTGTCCTGATCTGGGCTCTGCTTCCTATGCCCCGGTCCGCTAAACTTTCTTGTGCTCCACGTTGGGCTTTGCAAGCAGCCCGGCGTGCTACCATGTGTTGCATTTCCTAGACCTATATAAGGCCGACCAAGAAACACACCTGTGTCTTGGAATTAAGACTTTTAGTTTGTCTGTGCACAGCTCCCTGTCAGGGGTCTCCTGGCTGACTGCAGCTTCCAGACCTTCAGTTATCCGTCTGCCTGTAGCTTTCATACCTCTGCAACCTGTCTGTGGTCTCCACTCCAGGACATATCCTGGGTGCCTGTGTCTTCCATTCTCTCAGTTTCCGGTCTGTGGTTTCTAGGATGTACAGCTCTGGCAAAAATTAAGAGACTGCCACATCAAAGCCCTGTCTTGGGCAGCCCAATCTCCAGACACCTGAACCCCATTGAAAACCTCTGGAATGTAATTAAGAGGATGAAGGAAAGTCACAAGCCATCAAACACAGAAGAACTGCTTAAATTTTTGCACCAGAAGCAGTGTGAAAGACTGCTGGAAAGCATGCCAAGACGCATAAAAGCTGTGATTAAAAAATGATGGTTATTCCACAAAATATTGATTTCTGAACTCTTCCTGAGTTAAAACATTTGTATTGTTGTTTCTAAATGATTATGAACTTGTTTTCTTTGCATTATTTGAGGTCTGAAAGCACTGTTTGTTTTTTATTTTGACCATTTTTCTTTGTCAGAAAAAAAATATAAAATTTATTGCTTGGAAATTAGAAGACGTTGTCCGAAGTTTATAGAATAAAAGAACAATTTACATTTTACTCAAAAATATACCTATAAAGAGAAAAATCAGACAAACTGAACATTTTGCAGTGGTCTCTTAATTTTTGCCAGAGCTGTATATTGTCCTACTGCAGCTTCCAGTACCTTTGCTACTGGTTCCTGGTCTTCCATAACCTCTGCTACCTGTCTGCGGTCTTCAGAACTTCTTCTGTCTGCCTGTGGTTTTCAGTACCTCTGCTACCTGTCTTCCTTTCTCTCGTGTCTCAACTGACTGCTGTACCGATGTCTGTGGCCTGTTAGCCTACCCAGACATTGGGCTTTGAGTATCCACATCAGCAAGTGAGGCCTTCACAGCTACTCTATGAGCATATTTGAGAAGGGTTTTCCACTACTGTATGAGTCTGATAATGGTATATCTGTTTTGCATATTTGCATTGGTATACTGTATTGGTGTGTTTATTTAACACTCTTGCACCTTTCCAGTCCATCCTTAACCCTGATGCCCAATTAATCCACCTCTCTCCTTTCTACTCCTCCTCTTGTTCCCTCTACAAATTTCTTCATTTGCATCCAATTTCCCAACGTATCCAGTTCAAACTACTATCCAGTTCAAACTACTACATATCGCTGAACTAATATTCAATATCTTCCTACAAGTGGTCTCTGGTCCTCTTAAGACCGCCTTCTCTCATTTTCACTTGTACATTCCGCTTAATCACCTCCAAGACTTCTCCCGAGTATCCAATTTTTTAAAATTCTGTGCTCAAACATGTCCAATTATCCATCACATTTGGAACTTTCTGACGCAACTTGAAAACCCATCTCTTCACGGAAGCTTACAGCCTGCAATGACCCCGCTGCCACTACACCACCACCGCTGCAACATCCTAGCCTACTGTCTCATTCCCCATTATCCTGTAGACTGAGTGGGCTTCTGCATCATTTTGTTCATTGCAATTAATATTTGTATTTTGAGGGAGTGTATTCTGCCTATCTTAAGATCACAGGAGAGAAGATAGCCCTCCTTTCAGTACTACCAGGATCCATTAGATTACAGAAACGCAGTCTCCTACATTTCTGCCTGACTGCAGCACGCTCTGTGATTCCCAGACACTGGCGATCAACAGCAACTCCATCTATGTCTGAATGGCAGCAAGAGCTGTCACACATATGCTACATGGAGTAATTATCCGCAGAAGCGTAGGGTGTGTCCTGGGGGCTAATTTGTGCCCTGCATCCCTGTGTTGCGTATAAAGTGTCATGTAATTTGATATTGTTTTATTGTGCAAATTATATATCTTTATGGGTTAGGGATAGAGATAGTGAGATATAGTAAGGTTTAGTGTTAGTAAGGGTGAATATAGGACTCTGAGCAGTGGGGGGCACTCTAGATTAGGAGATTAGATTGAGTTAAGATAAGAAATAGTTAAACCAATAGGATGTTAGCTTATGGGAGGAGCTGGAGAAAGGGTGAGGAGAATGTGTTCCGGAAGTAGTTAGAGTTGAATAGAAAGAGGAACAGTGAGGTGTTTGACCGGAGCTGTATTATGACAGAGGCTCATGAATCCAGGCCCTACGGGTGGACAGACACACAAGCAGATTTGGGCAGCATGAGAGAAACAGCGGCTAGGCTTATGGGACGTCAAAGACCTACGGTCTTGACAAGGATTGGCAGGGTCATCCTTTACTTTTGCCCAGGATGGGGAAAATGGACAGGGAGCACCAGGAACAACCTAGACTACTCAGGGAGCTGCAGTACCGGAGGATACGGTACTGAAACAAATGGTGACAGGAAGAACCAGGGACAGTTCAGGGGAAAGACTGTCCATCCTGTTGGAAGATTGCTGTGCGGTGTCTGTATCCAAGCTGGATAAGCTAAGTAAAGTTGTTATGTTTGAATTGAACTTGGACGCTGATGGTTATTGTGTGTTGCTGCAGAAGACCAGGACCCTGCAAGCTGAGGTGTGCCGGAACAGCAGCCCCTCACCATGACTCTCACCCCGGCTCCGTTACAGAAGCGTCCGGAGACCACAACAAATTTATCCAAGTCTGGCGGCCCTGGATCCTATTTAGAGATTCACCAAACTTCCAATCATTATTTACCTGATCAAGACTATTAGTAGATGGCATCAGCTGCACAAGCTCTCCTCCTCCCCCTCTTTTTATTTTTTTCCTCTCCCTCTCCTCCCGCTCTCTCTCTTTTTCTCCTCTTCCCTTCCTCCTTTCCCTTCCATTCGTACCATTATCATTTTATCTTTTAGTAAAATCATTCAGGATACACAGTTACTGGGTCAATCTTGCACTCTGGCCCGGTGACCCTAACGGAACTTGTTAAGTTAATACCTGGTGTAACAGGCCAGATTAACCCCTATACTGGCCTAGGCCAAACTATACCCCGGGGTATAAATTGGCCTAGGCCAGTTTATACCCCTCTGGGACAGAATATACCCCAGGGTATATTATGGCCTGGGCCAAACTATACTCCGGGGTATAGTTTGGCCTAGGCCAGATTATACCACTCCCAGTCAGAATATACCCCAGCTGCTGTAGATCAGATTTTTCACGCTTTTGAGAACCATTGAGTGATATACTTAATAATGGGTCCCCAGTCAGTGCACAGAGGCCCCAGACATCGCACAGGATTGAGTGATATACTCAAGAACGGTGCTACCGAAATCGCACAGGGGGTCCCATACAGATAACAGGGGGTCCTTGACAATGCACAGGGGCATAGACAGTGCTCAGGGGGCAGAGACAGCACACAGGAGCCCCTGTATGCTGCCTGGGGCCCCTGTATGCTGCCTGGGGCCCCTGTGTGCTGCCTGGGGCCCCATGTATTGCTTGGGGCCCCGTTTGCTGTCTCTGCCCCCTGTGTGCTGCGTGGGGCCCCTGTGTGCTGCCTGGGGCTCTGTGCACTGCCTGGGGCCCCTGTGTGCTGCCTGGGGCCTCGTTCACTGTCTCTGCCCCCCTGTGTGCTGCGTCGGACCCCTGTGTGCTGCCTGGGGCTCTGTGCACTGCCTGGGGCCCCTGTGTGCTGCCTGGGGCCCCCGTGTGCTGCCTGGGGCCCCTGTGCGCTGCCTGGGACCCGTGTGTTGCCTGGGGTCCTGTGCGCTGCCTGGGGCCCCTGTGTGCTGCATGAGGCCCCGTGTGCTGCCTGGGACCCTGTTTGCTGTCTCTGCCCCTATGTGCTGCCGGGGGCCCTGTGTGCTGCCTGGGTCCCTGTGCGCTGCCTGGGTCCCCCGTGTGCTGCCTGGGGCCCTGTGTTTCCTGGGACCCCATTCACTGTCTCTGCCCCCGTGTGCTGCCTGGGCCCCCTGTGTGCGGCCTGGGGCCCCATGTGCTGTCTGGGGTCCTGTGCACTGCCTGGGTCCCCGTGTGCTGCCTGGAGCCCGTGTGCTGCCTGGGGCCCTGTGCTCCCTGGGACCCCATTCACTGTCTCTGCCCCCTGTGTGCTGCCTGGGGCCCGTACGCTGCCTGGGGCCCCATGTTCTGCCTGGGTTCCCCCATGTGCTGCCTGGGGCCCATGTGCTGCCTTGGTCCCCATGTGCTCCCTGGGAACCCGTTCACTGTCTCTGCCCCGTGTGCTGCCTGGGGCCCCATGTTCTGCCTGGGAACCCGTTCGCTGTCTTTGCTCCCCATGTGCCGCTGCCTGGGATCCCGTGTGCTGCCTGGGGCCCCGATATTGAGTCTATCACTCAATGGTTCTCAAAAGCCTGAAAAATCTGACCTACAGCAGCTGGGGTATATTCTGACCCGGACGGGTATAAACTGGTCTAGGACACTTTAACCCCGGGTATATTCTGCGCGGGGGGGGGGGTAATCTGGCCTGTTACACCGTCTCTTGTTATTGTTATGTACGGTATTTCTAAACACAATTAACATAGGATGTAGTGTCTTAGTTCTAAGACAGAACAGTCACATACCACGTTAGAATCCACACTTAATCAAAATTTAGATAAGGAACAGACTTAAAAAAGAAGGGGAGAGGGGAGAAAAGGGGGAAAAGAAAGAAAGAAAGAAAGAAAGAAAGAAAGAAAGAAAGAAAGAAAGAAAGAAAGAAAGAAAGAAAGAAAGAAAAAAGACAGGGGCCCACTATGTAGCTACATAGAAATAAATTCAAGAGCATCAATTGCGTGGTAAAACGCGCTAATATCAGGGTATAATATAAGGTAGTACATGTCTTAATTATGTAGCAGGGGTTGGGGTAGCCCCCTCATAGAATATAAAGTAGCCCCCCTCATAGAATATAATGTAGCCTCCCTCATGGAATATAATGCAGCCTCCCTCATAGGGTATAATACAGCACCCCACAAAATATAATGCAGCCCCCCATAGAATATAATGTTACACTCTCATATGGCATAATGCAGCCCCGCTCATATAGTATAATGCAGCCCCTCCACAGAATATAATGTAGCCCCCTCAGAATATAATACAACCCTCTCATAAGGCAGCCCCCCATAGAATATACTGTAGCACCCTCATAGGGCATAATGCAGTTCCCCTCATATAGTATGATGTAGCCCCCTGAGAGAATAATGCAGCCCCCCACATATAATATATTGCAGCCCCTCCACAGAATATAATGTAGCCCCCTCAGAGTATAATGCAACCCTCTCATAAGGGGAGCCCCCATATAATATACTGTAGCCCCCTTATAGGGCATAATGCAGCTCCCCTCAATAGTATGATGTAGCCCCCTGACAGAATAATGCAGCCCCCCACAGAATTATAATGTAGCCCCCTCATAGGGTATAATGCAGCCCCCTGAAAGGGTATAATGCAGCCCCCCTCTACCACCATCATTGTACTCATCACCACCTCCATCATTGCCTTTTCACCCACCACCTCCATCATTGCCTCCTCCCCCACCGCCATTGTCCTTTCCACCGCTACCATCTTTGTCCTTTACACCACAACCATCATTGGTTTCTCATCCACCACCCCCATAGTTGCCCATTGCAACACCTCCATCACTGCCTCCCCCCACCACCATCATTGTCCATTCCACCACAACCATCATTGCCTTCTCCCCACCACCACATCATTGCCCATTTCACCATCTCCATCATTGCTTCCCCACCACCATAATTGCCTCCCCCCACCACCATCATTGCCTTCTCCCTCACCACTCCATCATTGCCCATTCTACCACCTCCATCATTGCCTCCCCCACCATCATCATCACTGCCTCTCCCAACCATCATTGCCTCCGCCACCACCATCATCATTGCCTCCCCCACCATCATCATTGCCTCCCCCCACCACCACCATCGCCTCCCCCCACCACCATCATTGCCTTCTCCCCCACCACCCCTATCACCCACATCATTGCCAATCTCCAATATCTCCAATACACACAAACACCACTATCACACATATAGCACCACACACAGACAGCACCACTCTCTCACACACACATACACACAAAACACTGCACCACATACACACACAGCCACACACGCACGCACACCTCTTTGAAACAGCCACTCTGAATGATGACGTCATCCAGCCGCACTGAGTCAGACTGGAAGTGCCGGGCAGGCGGGCAGTTAGGAGGACAGCATGGGATCCCTGCAGCTCCACTTCAGTGCCAAGCTGCAGGGATCGCAATCAGGGTTCGCCACCCTTTAGGGGCCCACCTCCGAGGCCCCGATTCAGCAGCAGTGTTAGCCTGAGCCTGCGGCTAATGCTGCCCGCTATTAAAGTGAAATGGTATTCACTCCTCTCCATGCCCATGGGGGTGTGGGGAAGCGTGAATATTCATTTCTCTTTAGCAGCGGGGACAGGCTCCTGTCTCCAGCTGCTGCTCTCTGGCATCGGGAGGGCCCCCCTTGACTCAGGGGCCCCATAGCAGCTGGGTGTGCCGCTATTAGCAACGCACCACTGGCTGGGGGCCCCTGGAGCAGTGGGGGCCCTAGGCAGCTGCTGGCCAATATGCCAGCAGGTGTCAGTGCCTGGGCCCACCGGTGAATCCTCCGGTTCTCTGGTGGGCCAGTACGATCCTGTAAATAATATATGTATTCACTCCCTTTCATATTATTTGATTTCATGGCACAATATAAAAACAGAAGTAATAATAATACACTGTATAAAAAAAATAAAGGGAACACTAAAATCCCACATCCTAGATATCACTGAATGAAATATTCCAGTTGTAAATCTTTATTCATGACATAGTGGAATGAGTTGAGAACAATAAAACCTAAAAATTATCAACGTAAATCACAACTAATATCCCACGGAGGTCTGAAGTTGGAATGATGCTCAAAATCAAAGTGGAAAATGAAGTTACAGGCTGACCCAACTTCAGAGGAAATGCCTCAAGACAAGGAAATCATGCTCAGTAGTGTGTGTGGCCTCCACGTGCCTGTTTGACCTCCCTACAACACCTGGACATGCTCCTGATGAAGCGGTGTATGGTCTCCTGAGGGATCTCCTCCCAGGCCTGGACTAAAGCATCTGCCAACTCCTGGACAGTCTGTGGTGCAACGTGACGTTGGTGGATGGTGCGAGACATGATGTCCCAGATGTGTTCAATCGGATTCAGGTCTGGGGAACAGGCAGGCCAGTCCATAGCTTCAATGCCTTTGTTTTGCAGGAACTGCTGACACACTCCAGCCACATGAGGTCTGGCATTGTCCTGCATTAGGAGGAAACCAGGGCCAACCGCACCAGCATATGGTCTCACAAGGGGTCTGAGGATCTCATCTCGGTACCTAATGGCAGTCAGGCTACCACTGGCGAGCACATGGAGGGCTGTGCAGCCCTCCAAAGAAATGCTACCCCACACCATTACTGACCCACTGCCAAACTAGTCATGCTGAAGGATGTTGCAGGCAGAAGATCGCTCTCCATGGCGTCTCCAGACTCTGTCACGTCTGTCACATGTGCTCAGTGTGAACCTGCTTTCATCTGTGAAGAGCACAGGGTGCCAGTGGCAAATTTGCCAATCCTGGTGTTATGTGGCAAATGACAAGTGTCCTGCACAGTGTTGGGCTATGAGCACAACCCCCATCTGTGGACATCGGCCACTCAGACCATCCTCATGTAGTCGGTTTCTAACCGTTTGTGCAGAGACATGCACATTTGTGGCCTGCTCGAGGTCATTTTGCGGGGCTCTGGCAGTGCTACTCCTGTTCCTTCTTGCACAAAGGCTGAGGTAGCTGTCCTGCTGCTGGGTTGTTGCCCTCCTACGGCCCCCTCCACGTCTCCTGGTGTACTGGCCTGTCTCCTGGTACCGCCTCCAGCCTCTGGACACTACACTGACAGACACAGCAAATCATCTTGCCACAGCTCGCATTGATGTGCCATCCTGGATGATCTGCACTACCTGAGCCACTTGTGTGGATTGTAGAGTCCGTCTCATGCTACCAGGAGTGTGAAAGCACAACCAAAATTCAAAAGAGACCAAAACATCAGCCAGAAAGTATTGGAACTGAGATGTGGTCTGTGGTCCCCACCTGCAGAACCACTCCTTTATTCAGTGTGTCTTGATAATTGCCAATAATTTCCATCTGTTGTCTATTCCATTTGCACAACAACATTAGAAATTGTAAGTAGATTAGGACACCGCGCTAACTAGATGAAAAAGCACATAATGGGTGTAAAAAGAACAAGTGAATGTCTAGCTGAACAAGACGTATAGCACAATGAGAGTATAACTAATGTTAGTAAACAACTGACCGATTATTAAAGCAGAGTGAAAGCCAGCAAAAATGCCTATTATGGCCGCAATAACACATAAAAGAACTTAGGAAGTGTGTGGCAGATGTATATTATAAAGAACGCACACTTACTTAATTATGGTGTGACTGCTATGAAGGTGCTGGCATTTTCCCAACAAAAGCTGGCGCCGTCATAAGGGATGTAGGAGCGGGATCACCAGCGGCCCGGGTGTCTCGTAATGCAGAGTCCAAAACGGCAGCATGGGCGGCAAAAACACCTGGTGGTGTGGGGAGCGTCCTCCCTGGTGAGTGTATGGCCGCCGCACGCCTGGAGCACCGCTGACCGGCACACGTGGGCCGGAAAGATACCGCTGCAAGGAGCGGTGAGAAAGGGGGGCGTGGTTTGGGTGACGTCACCAAAACAGAGGAACAAGGAGCAAAGGACGGGTGCCGCACGGGACCAAAATAGGCATTTTTGCTGGCTTTCACTCTGCTTTAACAATCGGTCAGTTGTTTACTAACATCAGTTATACTCTCATTGTGCTATACGTCTTGTTCAGCTAGACATTCACTTGTTCTTTTTACACCCATTATGTGCTTTTTCATCTAGTTAGCGCGGTGTCCTAATCTACTTACAATTCTTTTTGCTATATGACAGAGTCAGCACAGTAGCTGTCTAGGCACCTGCGGCTTTCTAGTATACCCCCCTGGGAGCGCCGGTGTGTTTCTATTCCTTTGTGTTTTTTAACATTAGAAATTGATTGTCAAACAGTGTTGATTCTTAAGTGGTCAGTTTGATTTCACAGAAGTTTGATTTACTTGGAGTTATATTCTGATATTTAAGTGTTCCTTTTATTTTTTTGAGCAGTGTATATGGAGTAAAGTACATTAAGGTGTTAGGGTATACATTAAGTTAAAGCAAGATGATAGCATTATTTATTGATTAGCACAACTAATTGTGGTGTGAACTTTGAGAAACATTTCTCCACACTGGTTAACATTGTCAGACAAGTGCAAAAACAGGTTTTAGAGCCAGTTAAACCGGGCAGAATCCCCATTGCTGCGAAGAGTACAAGAGACCACCCCCTGTTCCCTCCACCCTACTCAGAGTTTTGGCATTTTATACAATGGACCAGTTGATGAGATGTTCCAGCTTCTCAATCCCTCAGGATGAGGTTAGCCATGGGGAAGACACATCAATAATGCTGTATTGTTCTCTTGCAAACTGTTGACTATGCAGAGAGAATATCAGTAGCACAATAGGTTATATGCTGAAGAGCTTGCAGTCAATATTTGATACTTCTTCAGATAGTGTTTTATAATTTTTTTTATTGTAGCATAGCTCTATAATGTAGTAAATAGTAAAAAAAAAAATAAGTCCAAATATAAAATATGGTAATAAGTCAAAGGTCAAACATGGTTACAATGAATACAGCTTTATTATTCTACTCATTAGAATTGAACATATATTTGGACCTTGAGTTCACCGAGTAGCAATTCTAGTTCTGTATGTGCAGCGCCCCAGAGTCCTGGTCGTTGCAGTACTGTGGCTCCGCCACTAAGGGGAGCTATGGTACATCTGATGGCACTGAAGGAGTTCATCTGACCAGGTATCACAGACACCAATACATTTCACAGCCGGGCCTCCAGGGGGAGCTAAGGGTTCTATTCATTAGGCCACTCCTCACATACTGGTAAAACTGGGGGTCAGGCAAGAAGTTAGAAAGAAAGCTGACTGGGTTGGAACCAGGCAACACCTTGTGGCAGAGGGTGTTGTGGGGGAAGATTCGGTAGGGCCCCTGTCAGGGGTGGGATCCTGACAGAGGCCTGGCAACTTGAGAGAACGTCACGGGACCGTGCCTGCTCAGCATAGCGGCGGTGCCCAAGGAAGGATTAGAAGCGAGATAGATTGTGCTGAGTGAGAAACGAGATCAAAGCAACAAGGAGAATACCAGTAGGAGTCGTTCTGTGAGACCGAGGCAACATTCTACTGAGGCGCACAACCGGCGTCCGGAACGCCGAGGAAGTATTTATAAATCTAGCTTCAAGCAATACTTCAAACCAACGGCAGGACAGTCAGTCATAGGCGGGCTGTCTCACCTAAATCACCTACGAAGACATAGGGGGAAACTTGTGGAGAGGGGCGACTCTAGGGTCCCGGAAGAGCTCCAAGCCTACCCGTCATACGGGTGCCGTCCTAACCGTAACATCAGGGAGGGACGGAAGATTAGCAGAACATCATCTAATCGAGTTGTGAGGGAACTTAAGAAACAGACACAACAGTTGTGGGGACTTTCCGTAAGCACAGCAGGGAAGGACCGCAACACATAGCGCTAGCAGGTAGGCACCAATTTCCACCTGTAAAGAGAACTCTGGAGGTGCCATTGGACCGGCCGGACTTGCGCAGCCTGGTTAACCGTATTCCGGATTGAGGACCCAGAGATCTTCAGTAAAGAGGTAAAGAGACTGCAACCTGGTGTCCTCGTTATTTACTGCGACCGGCATATCACAACTACACCATCATTCTTCACACTTTCTCTGGACGTCCCCTGACAGGCAGGGCCACGGACCGGGCCTAGCCACCGTGACAACCCCCCCCAGAACAGAGACTCGGAGGCCCGGTACCGGGTACCCCTTGGCCCTGCGGCAGTGGGGGCGCTCCATTTTGGCGTCACGAACAGGATCTACTTAAGCCTGAAGAATCAGGTCATGTGTGCCTTGGAACTGTGATTTACTGTGCTTGGACTGTACTTTATTGCAAGGACTGTGCTGTGCCATTTGCCGCCAAAATCCGCTGCCATTACAGCGCTGAGGAGAGCGCAGGAGAAGAAGAGGGGCGTGGAGTGGGCGTAGGCAAGCTGGAGAGCGCGAACGACGATGGCCGCCCAGTCTAAATATTTCTGTGTCCTGAAGACGTGTCCGTCAACAGCCGAGGTCCGCCTCCTGATCCTGTTTGGAGGGTGGAGACCATGGAGACGGGGCCGCCCACGAAAGAGACCGCGGGAAGAAGAAGCGAGCCACATGGAGGACGCCATGGCGAGCCGCCCGGAGCCGGAGCGTGGGGTCGGAGCCGAGGACTCCCCCAGCTACCCGGAGAGGCACCGCAGCCAGACCTCCACAGTTGACGCTGACCTCCTGCAGACCAGAGCGGACGAGCTGATCCACCAACCCCGGCGGACGCCGCTGAGCACCGAGGCCGGGTGGAAGAAGACCATCATCGGGAGCCTCACCAGACGCCTGTCGGCAGCCTCGTCTGGTCCGGAGCAGGAAAGAAGTTCCAGCGCTCCGAAGCCAGAAAGCAAGGCCCTGCCGGAAAGCGAGGTGCTGCAAACGGAGATGACAACGCCGCAGTGCGAGGCCCTGCAGCCAGCATTCCAGACCCCAGCGGAGACAGAGCAGACCGGCACCGGAGGAACCGCATCTGAAGCAGGTATGAAGGACGACCCTGCCCTGACGACCGACACCCCTCCAGTGACTGCTAGTGCCACAGCTGCTGACTCCGTTCCAGTGACTGATCTTGCAGCAGCCGCTACCTCTGCTGCAGCAAATGCCCATACTCAAGCTGCGCAGACCTCCATCGCTGCGCATGATTTAACCGTACATGAAAGATGGATTAACGGCCTTTGTCCAGCACTGGGTGTAACCCTGGACCTCACCTTTCCCAGGCCAGGAAGGGTTAAGTGCCAGGTGCAGCCCTGGAAGCCGTTCAACTAAACCTCGGAAACCTGAAACTGTACATAGTTAACTGTTTGTTTCCCTGCTTTTTGCTACTAATACCCGACCTGGGTTATTCTTAAAGGGATCCCTTAGTTTACCCGGGATCCCTATTGCTTTTATTTTTGTTTTTATTTTCCTTTTGCTCCTTGTTTACCCAAGTTTACAAAGAACTGCTGGATCATGAACAATGCATGATACAAACTGCTTGTAAATAGTTTGCACCTTCTTAAAG